>NC_081407.1:936091925-936691925 GCF_030272615.1 Cryptomeria japonica | reverse complement strand
AGGAGATTCTATGGCAACTAACTATTTCAGGAAGGACAGTCTGAAGCTTGATGGAACTAACTATGGTATATGGAAGATAAAAAAGGAGACACATCTAAATTGCATTGGAAAAGACATATGAGATGTTACAAAGAATGACTATGTTGGTCCTACACAGAGTCAACCTAATCCACCAACCTTGGCTAAAGATCAAGAGAATGATTGCAAAGCAAGAGAAGCACTTTTGAGTGCATTGTCAAATCAACAAATCATGGGATTATCAGATCGATCTACTGCTAAATCTATTTGGGATAAATTGGAGACATTGAATGAAGGTGATACCACTGTCAAAATTGCAAAACTGGAATGCTTTCGGGTTAGGTATGAAAATCTAAAAATGGAAGAAGATGAAAGGATTTCTGCTTTTATGGAAAGAGTTAATGAAATTGTTTTGGGTATACAATGTTGTGGAGGATCCTTAAGTGAAGATAAAATTGTTTCTAAAGTTTTAAGAGCATTGCCACTGACATACAAAATGAAAGTAACTACTATTAATGAATTGAGAACAATTCCTAATACATCAGTATCTAGAGACACTTTGGTTGGAAAACTTTCATCTTTTGAACTTGAGGAATTTGGTCCTATTGCTACAATTAAGATAGATTTGGCTTTCAAAGCTTCATCATCTGCAAAATCATCATCATCATCTGAAAAATATGATTAGAAAGCACTCTATGCTAGAGAACTTGAAGAAATTAGAAGAGAGAATTAAGAACTTGAAGAGCTTGAAGCACTATTTGCAAGGAAAATGTCTAAAGGTCCAATTGGAAGTAAGTATGAAGGTAAAGCACCATTTAAATGTTTTAACTGCAATAAAATTGGTCATATGGCATCTAGGTGTCTTGATAGAAATGCAAGATTGAAAGAAGAAGCTAAAAGAACATATAAGCCTAACCTTGAATATCAGAGATACAGATTTAAGAAGAATAGAGAAAAATCATGTTACTATGTTGATGAAGGAGTTACTGATGATTCTGATGAGGAATCGACAAACAATGGATGGGCTTTTGTTGCAATAACAGAAGATCAATCGGTACCTACTGTTCAACTGGTAGAGCAGGCCATGGCAGCTAAAATTGAAGAAAAGGATGAATGGATCATTGATTCTAGATGTTCACATCATATGACTGGTGATAAAAGTAAATTCTTAACCTTTCAGGAATACAATGGAGGTCTAGTAAGATTTGGGGATGATAAAGCTTCTTTGATCAGAGGAAAAGGCACTATATCTTTTGATTGTAAGAACGATACTGACAACGTTTATTATGTTGAAGGTTTGAAGCATAATCTTTTGAGTGTTGGTCAATTAGTTGAAAAAGGATTTCAGTTACAATTCAAGAATGGTAAATGCAAAATCATGAACAGAACTGGTTTGGAAATTGCAACCGGTAATTAGACTAGAGGTAATATCTTTCATTTGAATAACAATGAGAATACATGCTTGATTGCACATATTGATGAAAGTTGGTTATGGCATAAAAGACTTTGCATGTAAATTTTGATTGCATTGTGAAAATCAGTACAACTAAGGCGGTAAGGTATTTACTTAAGATTGTCAAACCTCACAATCTGGTATGTAAGGAATGTCAATTTGGAAAGCAAGTTAGAGCAACTTTTAAGAGTATTCTAGAAAAATCTAATAATGTTCTTGACTTAATTCATACTGATTTATGTGGTCCAACAAGAACTAGAAGTTACAAGGAGATAGATATTTTATGCTAATGATTGATGATTATTGTAGAATGTGTTGGGTTACTTTTCTCAAGGAGAAATCAGAAGCTTTTGGGAAATTCAAACTATTCAAGATGATGGTAGAGAATGAAACCAGTAAGAAAATCAAATGTTTGAGATCAGATCAAGGAGGTGAATTCACATCTAAGTAATTTAATACATTATGTGAAGTGAATGGAATGAGAAGACAATTATCAGCACCTTAGACACCCTAGCAAAATGGAGTTGTGGAAAGGAAGAACAAAACTATTTTGGATGCAGCTAGAAGCATGATATTAGAAGGAAACCTACCTCATGTGTATTGGAGAGAAGCAGTCAATACAGTTTTTTACACATTCAATAGAGTTCACATCAAAGGTGAGATCGGTAAGACCCCTCATGAACTATGGTTTGGTAATACTCCTACTCTTAAATATTTTAGAATATTTGGAAGCAAATGTTATATTAGGAGAGATGATTACATTGGAAAATTTGATCCTAGAAGTGATGAAGGAATATTTCTTGGTTATTCATCTAAGAGCAAGGCATATAGATTTTTTAACAAGAGATTGCAGAAAATCATTGAGAGTGCAAATGTGAAGATTGATGAACAATTTAGAAGGTCTATGGACTCTGAACTGACAATTGAGATAATCACAAATGAACCTACACCTAATACACCGATATAGAATGTTGATCCAGTCACACCAACATCATCTGAGAATTCCACAGTGACTGAAGAACAACAACAAGTGAAGACACCCAAGTATGTAAGATTGAATCACTCCGAAAGTCAGATAATTGGTAATAAGTATCAAGGTGTTATGATTGCAGGAAGACTGACAAATGAAGAGGTATGTCTATTTTATCAAATTGAACCAGTAACTATTAATGAGGCATGTGAAGATAAACATTGGATTAAGGCTATGGAAGATGAATTAGAACAAATTGAAAAGAATGACACATGGACATTGGTTCCCAGGCCTAAAAAGAAAAATGTAATTGGAACTAAATGGGTATTCAGAAATAAATTTAATGAAGATGGTAAGGTAACTAGAAACAAAGCAAGATTAGTGTGTAAGGGATATTCACAGAAAGAAGGAATTGATTACAATGAAACCTTTGCACTGGTAGCTAGAATTAAGGCAGTCAGATTATTCTTAGCTTTTGCAACACATAAGAACTATAAAGTATATCAAATGGATGTTAAATGTGCATTTCTGAATGGTGATCTTGAAGGGGAAGTTTAGATTGAACAACTTGATGGATTTTATTTGACAGATGACAAAGACATGGTTTGCAGATTAAGGAAAGCTTTATATGGATTAAAGCAAGCTCCTAGAGCTTGGTATGCTAGATTGGACAAATACCTTTTAAAGCTTGGCTACACTAAAGGTAATGCTGACAACAACTTATATTACAAAGTGACTAATGATGACATCTTGGTTATTGAAGTTTTTGTTGATGATATAATTTTTGGAGGAGAAGAAGGATTGTGTAAAGACTTTTCTAATAAGATGCTAGAAGAATTTGAAATATTTATGATTGGGGAGATAAAATTCTTTTTAGGATTGTAGATTTCACAGACTGATAAAGGTATATTCATAAATCAATCAAAATACTTGAAAGAACTGTTGAAGAAATTTGGTATGGAAAACTCTAAATAGGTAAGTACACCTATGACTACAACTGATAAACTATCATTGAAGAATGAATCAACACCTATTAATCCGACAAGATATAAATCTATGATTGGAGGTTTACTGTATTTGACACAAACAAGACTTGATATTATGAATGCAGTATGTATTATTTCAAGATTTTAGAGTAATCCTAAGGAAAATCATGAATCAACAATAAAAAGGATTTTCCGGTACCTACAAGGCACAACAAATCTTGGTTTATGGTATCCTAAAGATGAAAATTTTGATTTATGTGCATACACAGATGAAAATTGGGCAGGAGATGTAGATGACATAAAAAGCACTACTGACGAAGCATTTTTTCTTGGTAGCAGACTAATTTCATGGTTGAGCAAGAAATAGAGTTGTACATCACTATCAACAACAAAATCAGAATATGTTGCAACAACAACTAATTGCACATAGGTATTATGGATTAAGCAAATGTTGAAGGACATAAAGGTAAAATGCAAAGAATCTATAATCATTTACTATGATAATATGGCAGAAATTGATATATCAAAGAATCTGATATTTCACTCTAAAACTAAACATGTTTCTATCAAATTCAATTTTCTGAAAGAGAATGTTGAAGCAAAAGAAGTGAAATTGGTTTATGTGAATACTAAAGAACAGATTGCAGATATCTTTACTAAGCCTTTGCCTAAGGAAACTTTTGAATATCTAAGAGAGTAGCTTGGAGTTATACCCTCACCGGTAGAAACTTAGATAGTTGGAGCATGGCATCAGACTGATAGAAATAACAAAGAAATATTTTTTTGGCTTTGATGAGGAGAGCTACTTCTCAGGGGAGTAGATTGGATAAATTTGGTTGTAACAATTGGTATTTGTAATAAGTTCTATGAACTGATTGTATTTGGTTTTGTATTGCTTTGGCATTTGATGTCAAAGGGGGAGAGATATCTATGGAAAAACACATTATCTTTTGAGGAGAGATTATTCATTGGGGGAGAGATTGTTACTCTCTGTATCTGTATTTTGATTTCTAGTTAATGATCTCTTTGATTTCTGGTTAATGGTTCAAAATTGACTAGAAGGATGCAAGACGATTGAATTGATCTCAATCGTATGTTTACATTAATATTAATTTTAAAAAATGATAAAAAAATGTAAAAAAATATTTTAATACGATTAATTAGAAAAAGAATGCATATAAAAGAAAAATCTACTATTTTATGCTTTTAATAATAATATCTTTTAATGGTATCTTCTTTTATTTGAATATTCCATTTTTTTTTTTGAAGTTTCAAAAGGGAAAAAGACAAAATTATTAAAAAAGAAAGAATTAGCTATTTTGTCTACTGTTTTAAATGATTAATTTTTTATTAAGTGAAAATCTTATTTTAATTATTTATGTTTTTTTAATGAATTTACAAATAATAATCTAGAATTATTAGAATTCATTTAATTTATAGTCATTTGTCTTATTAACATTAATTATTGTAGAATACTTATTTTTTAATTAGAAATCTATCTTTTATTTCTATCTTCTTTTGATAAGAATATATTTTAATTTAATCTTCTTTTATTAGAATATTCTATCTTATTTTTTATTAAATTATTATAATCATCATCTTCTTCTTTTAAGGTTTAATTTACATTAAATTAAAATTTAATTTTAATTATTTTTGTGTTATGAAATTACAAATAATAATTTTAAAAGAATAGAATTTATTTAATTTATTGTAAAATAATTATCTTTAAATTTTTTTTTTTATATCTTTCTCTACTTATTCTCTTTCTCTAACTCATAAGCACACACTCCTTGTTTCTCTCTCCTTCTCTCTATCTCCATCTCTCTCTCTCTCTCTCTCTCTCTCTCTCTCTCTCTCTCTCTCTCTCTCTCTCTCTCTCTCTCTCTCTCTCTCTCTCTCTCTCTCTCTCTCTCTCTCTCCTGATTGTAAACATAACATGAGCATGTTGGTTATGGAACTTGATTATCTTCCTAATTGAAAAGTTTTGTTTCAATTATAATTGGAACCTTGTATGAAGATACAAAGTGGATTTGAAACCTTTGTTGCACAAGCAACATTATTTTCTTAATTTGGCCTACCAATTGATCTTATGTACTACAAAAATTTATGCAAAAAATTGACCAAATTTTGCCCTAATTGACCTTCCACACCTCTTCGGCATACCCATTGCACACTAAGGTGCAATTGCTACTGTTAGCTTAATTATTGATATTAATTATAACTTGAGTGTTATAAATTTTTATTATTGCTTTAATTGTATTTTCAGTTTAATAAATATATTCCTATTATTGGATATTATTTATTAAATGATTTATTATTGTGCATGTGAATATTTTTAGTGTGGGAGTTATCTTGAGTGAAAATTATGCTTTATTTTGGAATTGATTGTTCTACTTTGGTAGAACTAGTTGTTCTTTTTCCTGGATAATTATATTTTTAGTTGGAAATAATTATTTATTCTTTGCATGTTTTCATTTTTTATATTAATAAAAGGTCAAGGCTAAGGATTATATTAATATTTAAATGAATTACAGACTGCTGGTATATAACAAAATCCAGCTTTGTTACATCCAGAAATATCTAAGTCGGCCCACATAAAATAAACATAGTACCTTAAAAACAAATCACCCTCCTACAATCGCTACAATTATCCCTTTTCCATGCCTTAATTTCACAGCAGATACACTCTAGGAGACACACACCAAATTAACCTCAATCCATGACATAAGTGTCATAAAACATTCAACAAAAAACTAACAAACTGTAACCCCTATTACATTGCCAAAATATGGTCACAAACCCATTAAACCATATCAAAATGCGAGAAAACCAATTAGAGGCCCCTTCAATTATTCTAAAGACAAGCTCAAAGACCTTGAATCCTTTTGTAGTATTTCACTCACCCCTCTTGCTCATCAACCACATCACCAATCAGAGCACCCAATGACCCATCCATGACAAACCCCATAACTATTTTTAGGAAATCCAGGTTTGTGCGAATGTGAGGTTTTCTAACTATTGGTGTTGTATATGGTGAAAATGGACAACAATAATAACAATATTGAAAGACTAAATGAATTCAACCACAAAAACCCTAGCCTAACAACAACAAAGATCCACCATAACATATGAAGATTACCTAAGACAATGCAAATCAAATGAAATCACAAAGATTATACCATCACATGTCCAATAGGGTTTTGATCTCCATTCTTCCTATCTCCATTGATCTTGCTTGATATATTTGCTCTCAGATTTTATGTGCACAAGAGCTCAACAAAGAACGGAATGTGGTTGTAAGTAGGATTGTAGTGTAGTCCAGTGAATGATTAGCCTGAGTGATTAGGGTTTGATAATGAAGGAAGCATCTTCTTATATAGAAGACACAATAAGAAATGGAGGGATAAGATTGAGAGGTGTAAAAGGAGGTCGACTATGATTAGAGGGTAGGTAAAAGAAATAATAAAATAATGAAAGGGGTAGGTTGTATATGAATTAAGAGATGAATGACATGTGTCATGGGTAGAAAAGGTTAATGAATTAATTAAATAAATAAAGATTTATTTAATTAACAGAAGAAGTAGGATAATTAAATAAATAAGAATATTTATTTAATTTAGGAAAAGGATAATTTAAATAAATAAATGTATTTATTTAAATGAGAAATAAGGTTAGAAGAGGATAAATGAATTAATTAAATAAATAAAGATTTATTTAATTAATAGAAGAATTAAGCTTAGATAATTAAATAAATAAAATATTTATTTAATTAAATTGGACAATTTTGGGTGTCTACATTTTGCCCCTCTTTGAGACAATGCGGCTTGTCGCGTTGTTTCAAAGAAGATAAGATGAACTGATACAGAGTTGCCCCAAGATGGGAATGATATGCCCCCTCGAGAGATTGGATGAAAATGTCTGAAAAGATTGCAGACAATCTCTCGATAAGAAAGAAAGGCTAGAATGGATTGACCGGATAAAGTGACAAAGTCACAGGATAATGAAGACTAACTCGGGAAACGAAGGCGAGGGCTAGGGTAGGCTATAAGATAGACCATGGGGGAAAATACATCCTCATTGTCATCTACACATCCACAAGAGCATATTGCAGAGCGAAAAAAGAGCAGGAGCAGTCAGCAGCGATGGCTTTCACTCACAGATTCGACCGCGTTCGCTGATTTCAGAGGCCAGCAGACAGGAGAGCCGATAAGTACTACCAAACCTCCTCGTACTTTGACGCATTTAATTTTGTCATTAATGCATGCTAGATAGGGTCATAAATGCGCTTAGACTAGGGTCCAAAAAGTGTCAAAAAATGTCCAGGCGCGTCTGTGTTGGTGCCAGACGCGTGTGTGTTCGCTAGGTGCGTCTATGTTTGTGCCAGACGTGTCTGTGTTCGCTAGGTGTGTCTATGCAGTCTTTGAGCGCGTTTATGTCATGTAAGCGCGTTTGCGTTTGAAAAGCATGAATTTGCATCTTCTAGGTCAAATCGGCAGTTCTGTGATGAACATATGCTGTCGATTGGATCAGCTGTGGAGAGGATACACTCAAGCAGGTCCTCTAGGAAGACTAGGATAGATCAAGGCACTTTGTGATGAACAGTGAGTACCAAGAGAAGGTAATTTGTGATGAACAGGGAGTACTGAAATATGAGCAGCACTTTGTGATGAACATGGAGTACCACTAGGATAAATAGCAACACTTTGTGATGAACAGTGAGTGTCACTAGAGTAGATAGCCAGATGCATTTAGATAAAAAGTAGTATTTTGTGATGAATAGGGAATGCCACTATGACTGACATGATTGATTTGCTTGACTGCAGGATTATTTGCTGATGCTAGAGTCATGGGAGAGATTCCCATCGACGCAGAGGTTGCGACCTGAGTTGTTGCTCGAGGATAGAGCTGCCATCGAGGAGATGGGTTTGAGACATGTGTTGTATGTGCCTGAGTTTCGGGCAAACATGGGTTTGCTGACTGCGCTGGCTGAGAGATGGCACTCTGAGACATGCACGTTTCATTTGCTGATGGGTGAGATGACAGTCACCCTAGAGGATGTATACATGATATTGTGGATACCGATCGATGGGGAGTTGATCCCATACGATCGAGATGGCGACAGAGAGGCCCTGAGATGGGTGTTCTAGGACCCAGGACTGGAGATGAGGTCAGGACATGTGGCATGGGATACCATGACAACCACAGGGCTAGCATTGCTGGCAGTGATTGGAGGAGCTATCAGTGGGTTCCTATGTCCAGATAGAGCGACACGGGGGTTGGCTGTGGGCTGGGGAGGAGCATTGGAGACGCTGGTGACACAACACACCAGATATGCCTGGGGACCATGTGTGCTGGCCCACCTGTATTATGAGCTTCATTAGTTTGTTTATCATGGATCAGTGGGATTGGGCTGCGGAGTTACATTGCTGCAGGTATGGGCCTATGAGCATCTGCCAGTTACCCGACCGATACACTTTAGGGGCAGAGGTCATGGACGCAGCTTTGTACATTTGTACGACATGATCACATCGCAACCATGGATTGGCAGGCTAGAGCATTGGTGGCGAGTGATTGATGACATTGACGAGGTCATATGGTGACCATATTTGGGCTGCGAGTAGTGGGAGGATGATGCAGTTGAGTTGTTGTACACCTTCCGGAGCTGGTACCTAATTGGGCAGATGCCCTATGTACTAGAGAGACAGCTTGTAGACAGGATTGGCTGACAGTTTGGCCGGATTCAGAGGATGCCCCGGGGCTCAGGCTGGTATGCATGCACAGTTAGAGATCAGGCATAGTTTGGGCCCTCGCTGTCGTATGATCAGGTAGTGACTCAGCTAGTGGAGATGATACCCCTACCTTGGGACATGTGGCCAGAGATCGAGGATGCCGGCATGGATGCCGAGTATACAACTTATTGGGCAGAGCATTTGTTCCCACAGTTGACAGATCCAGGAGAGGCATTGGAGGGAGATGGGGGGGGAGATGATGAGGAGGGTGGAGGTGATGGGGGCAGAGGCCTATGGAGGAGGAGGGGAGTAGTTGGAGAGAGGTGGGTTGCACCTTGGAGGGAGGGTGGAGAGGAGAGGCAGGCTCGGGTGGTGTGGGGTCGCGGTGGATTGCCTTTACAGGTGCCAACAACACAGGGTCCTAGGTAGGTACAGATACAGGGACAGGGACAGAGATAGGTACCAGTACAGGCACCAGTACAGGTACAGGTATAGGCACAGGGTCAGGCACAGGGGCAGGCACCCGTAGAGGGGGAGCCACAGGTAGAGGCAGAGGGGGTTGACCCAGTGGAGGAGGAGCTGCTAGATCTAAGGGAGATCTGCCAGGGCCAAGCAGATGAGATCCAGGAGCTGGAGAGGGAGAGGGATCGGCTCAGGATGAGGCTCAGGGATACTGAGCGGGAGCAAGATCAGGCTATCCAGCGCTACACAGAGGCTGAGACAACACTGAGGGCAGGGAGACAGGCAACTGAGGATACAGGGGCAGGATACGCTTATGTCCTGCGGGCAGGAGAGGAGATAGCCTACTGGAGGGAACTCTACTATGGTGCAGTGCCAGCAAATTAGTAAGCGAGGAGCTTCCATAGACCGTCGCATACAGCAACAACTATGGGAGGGAGCCGGAGGAGACATGCATCTAGTGGTGGGGTTATGGGTCCTCCACCACCACCAGATAGAGGGGATAGGCAGGATGATCCTGGGGTGGGTCCTTCAGGGGCTTAGATTCCACCGAGGCCAGGCGGCTCCGAGGGAGGGAGTTCATCATAGCCTTAGAGGGCTCCCTTTGTATCAGTTTTGTACCATTTTTGTATTGTAGACACCTATGGGTGCTCTTGTAGCCATATGATTTTGACATCATTGTATCATGACACTTTATTTATATATACGAGATGATTCATTTTTGCGGCAGCTATATGCATGTGTACCTATGTGATGAGATGTTCTTATGTGATGTTTGTTTATGAGATGGATGCAAATATGTATGTAATGCAATATTTTTGTTCTTGTATGTGTTTAACATGTTATGCATGATGCAAATGTGAATGTATGTAATGCAAATGAATATGATAATGCAAATGCAAAATGTAATTTATGCTAACAAGTGTTGTGTGCAGGATGTGATGCAGTTGTGATAGCTATATGTATGTATGAAATGCTTATATGTGGTAATGCAGGTGCAACTAGATGACATGCAAATGTTTTTGGTGTGTCATTATACTCAGTCATGTGATAGCAGGCTACGCGGACTCGAGAAGGACGATGGAAGTCGATCAAGAAAGGGGGATGAAAGACAGAAGATATGAAAGTGAAAGAGCTTCTTGTGCGTTATCATCATTGAGCTTTTATTATGGCAAGTGGGTTATGACAATCGAGGCATATGTTTGACCCAGAAAGTCATTGTACCTGTTTGCATGGAGATAAGATAGTCACAAACAAGGAATGCCCCAGTTCACACTAGACTCCCAGTGTCCTCATATCCTTGGACAAGTCATAGCATTACTAAAAGACAATCCACAGACAACAAATACAAAATCGGTGACGATACCCCATCCTCGCCTTTCTAGTCAAAGACATCCTAGAGATAGAATCTCTAGTCAGAGACATCCTGGAAAAGCTAAAAGACATGTCACCAAAAAAGATGAAATCAAAAGAAAACCCAGCCTCAACGCCAACATCCACTGTAGTCCTCAAGTTTAGTGTCTCTTGTCACTTGTATAAGTCTTATTTGATTGTGGTCACAATGTTTACTTTCACAAAAAGGATAAATAGCACTGAACCATATGTTGTTTGAGTCTGTTGAAAGATTTGATTTTGTTGAAGCCCATTGTTGCTGCTGTGTCTCATCTGAAACTGACTGAATCCATGAAACTGATACTTTATTGTGGATAAGATGAAACTTTATTGCGGATCTGTGATGCAGATGTTGCTTTATTGCAGATTGTGTGCGGATAGACTGAAGGAAGCTAGAAGAAACTGTACTCCTTGAAGCATGTGATGCTCTTAGTTCCACACCCATCACTAGACGTAGGATTTGCCTTAGCCAAAGATAGGATCTGATTTATTATGGATGGAAAGGGAGGTTTATTATGAATGGCTAACCAATCTTAGGGAGATCAATAACAAGCCATGATGGAATGGGTAAGTTTATTATGAACGAATAGGTTGTGAGTGTGTGCAAAGTGAAAGGATGAAAGTGAATCTTGAAGGAGGGAGGAGCAATGTCTCTACGCATGGCGCCGGTGACCCAGTTTTCACCATGGTACTTGGCCAGGGCGCCACCAAAGTGGTTTTCACCGTTGGATGAAATTATTTCTCTTTACTTTTTTTGATTTTTCAATGTTTTTTGTGTCACAAGGCGCCTGTTTGCTAGGTTTTCACCAAGTAACGATTTTTTTTGTTTTATAATTTTTTTTTTTTTGAAATTTTTTATTTTTTTGTATTTTTTTATTTTTTTTATTTTTTTTGTATATTTCTGGATTAGGATATTCCAAAGAGCTATGCGTAGAACCTGTGAAGGTGCATGCTGTTGATAGGATTCTCCAAAGGTTCACCTTCTGTAGTTGAAAGCTAATATGCACCAAATCCATATGCTGCTGTAATGATGTAGGGACCAAGCCAGTTTGGTTCGAACTTACCCTTCTTCTCTCTGTCTTGTTGATTTTTAGGATTTTCTCTGAGAACTAAGTCACCTACCTCAAATGTGCGAGGCTTGACCTTGTGATTGTAGCTGCAACTCATTCGTTGTTGTTAAGCCTTGAGATGACTAAAAGCAGTTTGTCTTCGCTCATCCAGTAGTTCCAGCTCTTGTAAGCGAGAAACCCTATAGTCTTCGTCACTGATGATGTTTTGCAAAGAAACCCGTAAAGAGGGTATCTCGACCTCAATAGGCAAGATAGCTTCAACGCCATAGACAAGTGAATAGGTTGTAGCTCCTGTAGGTGTGCAGACACTTGTGCGGTAGGCCCAAAGTGTAGGATTAAGTTGGATATGCCAATTACGACCAGCATCGTCGACTGTCTTCTTTAGGATTTTAAGGATTGTTTTGTTAGACGCCTCAGCTTGGCCATTACCTTGGGGGTAATATGGTGTGGAGAAACGATGAGAGATATGGAAGCGGTCACAGAGTTCATGAACATCTTGATTTTTGAAGGGACGCCCGTTATCAGTGACAATGGAAACAGGAATACCGTATCGGCAAATGTTATAGTTGAGGATGAATGTAGCAATCTGTTTTCCAGTAACTTGTGTGAGAGGCACGACTTCAATCCATTTTGTAAAATACTTTGTGGCAGTGATAATGAATTTATGACCATTGGAAGAAGGAGGGTGAATCTTGCCTATGAGATCGAGTCCCCATTGACAAAAGGGCCAAGGAGATGCCAGTGGTTGAAGTTCTTGTACTGGCGCATGTATGAGGTCTCCATGAATTTGGCATTTCTTACATTTCATGACAAACTGATATGAGTCTTTCTCCATATTGGGTCAGTAATATCCAGTCCTGATGAGTTTCTTGGCCAAGGTAGGACCACTAGCATGTGGACCACATATCCTTTCATGCACTTCCCGTAACGCAATCTGAGCTTCGTCGCTTTCTAAACATCTAAGAAGAGTGCCATCTAGACCTCGGTATAGGATATCAGCTAAAATGACATATCGAGAGGATTGGCGAATGAAAGTGCGACATTGGTTATTTGATAGATCAGGAGGTAAAGTATTGTCACGTAGGTATGTGAAAATGGAACCATATAACTGGGATTCGGGACCGACAACACATATCATCTCAGTAGGCATGATCTCATATGAAGGAACCAAAAGGTTATCCACCAAGAACTCATAGCGGGTCTCATTTGGAGGTAGATAGATCAATGAAGCAATTGTAGCCATGGCATCTGCGGCGCGATTCTACTCTCTTGGTATCTGCTCAAAATCTATCTTTATGAAGTGTTGTTTCAGATCATCCACCAGTTGTTTATAAGGCAATAACTTTTCATCTTTTGTTTGGTAATCATCAGTTGCTTGACGGATGACAAGTTGGGAATCCCCAAAAACATGAAGTTCTTGGATCTTCCATTGAACTGCAATTTGTAATCCTGTTGTTAATGCCTCATACTCCGCTATATTGTTAGTGCAAGGAAATGATAAGTGGTATGATTTTGGTATAGAATCCCCTTGAGGAGTTATGAAGAGGATGCTAGCTCCTTCCCCATGCTATGTGTATGAGCCATCGAAGTACAGTTGCCATGGCTTTGCATGTGACATTGTTAAAATGGATTCATCTAGAAATTCTGAACTTAGAGAAACATCATCTATCATGGGAGCATCTGCTAATTGATCTGTGATGGCTTGTCCTTTTATTGCTTTTCTGTCCACATACTTGATGTCGAATTCACTTAGTATCATTACCCATTTGGCTAGTCGCCCAGTAAGTGTCGCTTTGTTAAGAAGGTATTTCAATGGGTCTATCCTTGCAACTAACTTAGTCTTATGAGTGAGCATGTAATGTCGTAATTTCTACGAAGCAAAGACCATGGTGAGACATGCACGCTCAATTGGTGTGTAATTTAGCTCGTATCCCACCAATGTGCGACTGATATAGTATACTGCTTTTTCCTTACCCTCACCAGTTTGTTGTGCTAAGAGTGCCCCCAGTGCTGTTGGAGTAGCTGATATGTATAGTAACAGTGGTTGATCTAGAACTGGTGGCATTAGAACTGGCAGATTTAGAAGATAGTCTTTGAGCATTTGGAAAGCCTGTTGACAGTTATCATCCCATTTGAATTTGATGTTTTTATGTAGCAGGTGCTGAAAAGGATTACACTTGTCTGCTAGTTGTGCTATGAATCGTCGGATGGACTGGAGTCTGCCTTGTAAGGATCAAAGTTGACTGATATTCCTTGGAGGTTGCATTTCCAAGATGGCCTTGATTTTTGTTGGATCAGCTTCAATTCCTCTTTTGGATACAATGAATCCTAGGAGCTTCCCGGAGGTTACTCCAAAGACACATTTCTTGGGGTTTAATCTTACTTTGTATTTTTCCAACCGATCAAAGATGACTGAAAGTATGTCCAAATGTGTATTTCTGTCTATTGATTTGCCCAAGAGGTCGTCAACATAATCTTCCATAGTTACATGCATGAGATCATGAAAGATAGTAGTCATGGCTCTTTGATATGTAGCACCTACATTCTTCAGCCCGAAAGGCATGACATTCCAGCAGAAAGTTCCCCACGGACAAGTAAATGCTGTTTTATGTTGATCCTCGGGTGCAATCCTTATTTGATTATAACCAAAGAATCCATCCATCAATGATAACATTTCATGACCTGCTATGAGATCAACAATCAAGTCAATATTTGGTAATGGGAAGTCATCCTTTGGACAAGCTTTGTTGATGTCTCTGAAATCTGTACAAATTCTGATGCTGCGATCTGGTTGATAGTCTCCTCTACCAACATGGATGACTTTTCCTCATATGATGCTGGGAGAATGTCGAGCCTCCATCTTTGAGTGCCTTGGAGAGGTTTTCACCCTTAGGTACGTCCTTTCTTTTTACTTTTTTGGGGTCAAACAGTGCCACAGTGTGGTTTTCGCCATAAGACCCTTGATTTGTTCTTATTTTCACATTTTTGCGACTGAAAGGTCCAACACCCTCACCAAAATATGCCACACTATTGAGTTCTATAGTGTATCCTACTTTATGGTCTCCAAGGGGAAGATGATCTCGTATGCCTAGATAGTCAATAAAAGCTTCATCATTTTGGAATGTATCAAACTGTGCATGCCCTTCATGATCCCAGTCAATGAGTTGGTGGTGAATAAGGGGAAGGCCGTTAATGTCTTCGAAGTTAGCGGGGCTAAGAGTGAAGATGTGGTTATATTCAGGTATGTCAAGGTAATTATCGAGGTCATTGATGGCACTCTCCTCATCAGTCTTGATCGTGAGCGAATCCAAATTATCATCACTAGTAGCGCATTCTGGGATAGGTGTTCTCATCCTATGTGATTTCAACCTAGAACCTTGAGACAAGGACTGTGTAGACTCCTCATGGGTTGTTTCTTGACCAACTCTGAACTTGTTATAAAACTCCTCTTCTTCTGTGGGTTCATCTGACTCTCTGAATGTCTCGGTGAGCTCGTAGTCACTAGAAGACTTGTCTGAACCCCATTCCCATTCGTTGGAATCTGTGGAATAGCGATCCGCTTGTTGAATTTTGGCAGCTTTAATTTGTAAGGCTTCTTCTGTCCTTTGGGTGTGGACCTTTAAGAAACCAAGTCCTTTCGAGCGTTCCTTTTTGAGGGTCAATTCAAGTTGTAAAGGTTCCATGATGCCTTCCTTTCGTAACCCCAGAGGGCTTTTTCTATCATACCCGAATTTTTGTAAAATTTTGAAGCCTTTGCCATATTTATCACATGGTAGATTGATGTGGTCTTGTGTTTCCTCTTCATTATCCCTAAAAAACATTTTGTATAAATCTTCCTCTTCTAGTTCACCCCATCTTTGAAAGGTAGTAGGGTCCCATTTGAGCATCATGATGGATACTTGCTTGTTAGGATGTGGTCTTCCATATTCTTTTGGGGAACTCATGACTTGTCGTAAGTACATGGTTTGATTGAAAGTATATTCCCCCATGCCTTTGTCCTGAAACTTGCCTTTAAGCTCACCTTGTTTTGAGGTCGAGGGTTTTAATGATTCAGGATCAATGTATGCCGACGAAGGAACAACCTCACGATTACTGGGAATGATGGTCTCAGTCTTTGATTTCAGGTTATTGCAATATATGAATGGATTAGGATCTCCGTTAACTGTTACTTCCACTCCATTATGAGGAAACTTAATGCATTGGTGATATGTGGATGGGACTGCCCTCATTTCATGGATCTAAGGGCGTCCTAGCAATATGTTATAAGTGAGATTTAAATCCAGGTTTTGACAGACCACATCCTTTGTAACTGGCCCAACTCTAAGAGGTAAGATGACTATACCCTTGGATGAACGCTCTTCATCATCATATGCTTTAATGGTGATTTTGTTTGTGGAATTCACAGCTTTATCAGAATATCCCAATTGTGTGATAGTGCTTAATGTGCAAATGTTTAGACCTGCTCCTCCATCTATCATGACTCTTTTTATTCGATGTTTGTGTATGAAGGCTTCAATGTGTAATGGTGCATTATGTGGCTGACTTACGGAGGCGTCATCTGCTTCTGTGAATGTAAGGGAGTGTGGAATGGAGAGGTATCCCACCATGGCTTGAAATTGGTCCACCTTTAGATCATTAGGGACGGTATTATCTCTCAAGATTTTGTCAAGAACGACTTTATGTGTGGGAGATATGCATAATAGCTCAAGAATGGAGATGAGCGCGGTGTCTTCCCTAGCTGTTCTACAAGGTCATACTCAGGTTTGGTTGATGAAGAAGCGGAGTTTTTAGTTGGAGCACCTTGCAAAGTGAATTTACTTCAGCGATTTGTAACATGACATTCAGAGGTAGGTTCCGAAGAAGATCCAACACCTTTTAGGACAATCTTGGGTCTCTGAGTAGAATTCTCAGATGCTTTATCCTTGATGATAATAGTAGAGACGTAATTGTCCATCGATATGTGATTGATAGTTGAATCATAGTTGTAGGATGCTCTGGTATAGTTGGTTTGATCATCTGTGGCTTTAGCTTTTCCTTTGTCATGTTTTGGGAATGGTTCCTTAAACATCTCATGTTCTTGATTAGACGAATGTCCCTCAATCTCAATGTCACCTCTATCAATGAGATCTTGTATGATGTTCTTTAGTCGATGACAATTTCCTGTCTTATGACCCTTGCTCTTATTAAATTCACAATACTCATCATCATTCCACCAATTTGGTTTGACCTTTGGTTCATATGGCGGGAAATCTGGAATTGTGATCACCTTGTTTGCCACTAACTTCTTGAAAACTGACTCAAGTGGTTCTCCCAATGGAGTGTACTTTCTTCATGATCTGGAAGTTGTTTGAGTATTCACTTGATTGTTTGTAGAACTTGATCCTGAAAAGATGAATTTGGGTCGCACTGTGATGGCATCAACAACACCATCATTGACTGTGTTCTTGTTTTTATTCCAAAATCTTGGCTTGTCTTTTCCTTTAAAGTCATCTTTGTTTTCCTTGAATATCTTAATGACTCCTTGTTCAATTAGGACCTTCTCTGTCGCTAAGCCTTTTTCAATGACGTCCTTGAAGGTGGACAAACAAGCTTTCCTTAGATCATAGCCAATGTCTTTGTTAACATTCTGGGTGAACATCTCTACCATTTGTTTTTGTGGAATTTCACAAGAGCATCTGCTGGCTAGATTTCTCCATCTTTGTAAGAATGATGCAAAAGATTCTCCCTCTTTTTGCTTAGTGTTGCACAAAGTAGTGACTGATATGTCTGTCTCTATGTTGTAGGAGAAATGTTGAATAAATGCCTCTGCTAGATCACCCCATGACTTAATACCAAGCGGTAGTTGGGAGAACCATTCCATAGCTTGATCACCTAAGCTTTGTGGGAATAATCTCATCAAATATGTCTCTTCTGCTGCTACCTCAATGCAAGCTATGAAAAATTGTCTTATGTGTGCCTTAGGATCCCCTTTTCCTCTATACTTATCAAATTTAGGTGTCACAAAGTGTGTAGGAAAAGGAGGCATTGGAATGCTCTTGTCAAATGGATAAGGACATATGTCTCTCATTGTGTATGTTGGCTTCGGTGTATTTATGTCCTCCATTTTCTTTTGTAATTCCTTGATTTGTTGCTCCAAATTTCTCTTAGGTGGAGATCGACTTCTTGGACCATACCCCATGCTTGAGGCACCAATTGGAGGGGGTGCATGTTGCATATATGGATGATATTGATCATACACATGTTCATATGGAGGAGGTCTGTAATGATGCTGTGTATGTGGACCACTTGGTATAGATTCATGTTGAGGAACACCATATCTATTTTGTGCATGTATACCATATTCTACAGGCATGTCATGTTCTATTGTGTTGCCCCCAAATTTGACATGATGTTTCCTTGTGTCCAAATTTTGAGCATGCCTTTGCATATCCCATTGCTTTGGTGGTTGATCCTTAGCATTGATATGTGATTGAGCATATCTGTCTGCATAAGATTTCCATAATGGTCTACGAAGGTGAGTATCATATGCTTGACCATATGTATGTGGGACCTCTGGTTTTTGAAGCAAAGCTAATGGTGATTCAGGTACCATATATGGTCCTCTATTTCCTCCACTATTAGGTCTCCTTTGATCCATGTTGGAGTGAGGTTGTTGTAAAGGTTGATTTTCCATTATTTGAGACATGTCAAAATCATGAGGTATCTTGGCTCCACTTTGTGCCATCATTTGTAAGAAGTATTGTCTATCCCTCCTCATTATTTCCTCAACCAATCGATTGAAATGGGGATTCATAATGGATTCTTCCACATCTGCTAAATGTACTGAAAAGTTGTCCCTATTGTCATTATGTGTAGCATTGTTGTTTATAGTGTCCATGTTCTCAACATTTGGAATGTTTCTATAGGCATCCATGTCAGGTAATGTAGTATGATCAAAATTGAAAAAGATCTCATTGTCATACTCATAAGAACTCATGTTTGTGGACTCTTGAGCCTCTTTAGTTTCTCTCCTAGAGTTTTGAAGACGGGTTTCAACCATGAACTAGGTATTGACCAAGATGTGTGAGACTAGATGAAAAATGGAAAGAGTATGAAAGACCAAGAGTTGGATGGAATGTAAATGAATCTGAGGTGTACTTGCAACGTCCCAAGTGTAAGACCAAGTATGGATGTAGTAGAGTAGGTGTGACTTCCAAAGAGAGGATAGTTTCTCTTGATGAGGTAAGTTGACCTTGACTCTAAGTAGGACCAAATGAGACCCAAAGGTAAGAAACCTTGATGAGGGACCACTTAGCAAAGTGTTGTTGTATGTAGTGTGTTGACAAAGTATGATGAGGACAAGCAAGTGACCTTTTGACTCACGTTTAGACAATTGTGAATGTAAAGTGAGATGTGGAGCAATGATGGACTTTGTGAGACCCAAAGACAGGTTGAATGCTAAATGAAACCCTGGAGAAATGACCTAGGAAGCTCAAGAATTCTGAAACTGACTGTGTTTGTTTGCTAGACTGTAACAGTTTTTCAATTCTGGACACAGACGCGCCTGTATGCTTCACAGACGCAGTTTCCTGACATAGACGCGGCTCTGTTGAACGCAGATGCGCTTCTGAGATTCTTTTGTTTGCCAAATGTAATGTTGACTGTTGGAACACAGACGCGATTCTGCCCTTCACAGACATGGCTAGACAACACAGACGCTATTATGCCTAACATAGATGCGTTTCTGTAAAATTTATGCAATTTTTTCCAATCTGTGAAGTCATTTTGTTGTGACCAAATCTGACTGTTTGACTATTTTTCGTGACAAGAGGACACAGTGTTGATAAGGACTCAATGTTTGCAAGTGTCTAGACTCAAAAATGACTCCAATGTTGTTTGATGTAAAAATGTTTTGCATACACTTGAAGACACAAAAGACACAATGTTTTGCTGTTTGGTCCTTGAATGTTTTGAATGTTTAACATAAGTCAAGCACAATTCTTATGGCTGACCAAGACAATAGTTGTTGATCCCACATGGGGTTTTACCCCCGAGGCTACGCTATTCAGAGCAGATACTTAGATGCTTGACCTCACTGGCTCCACCCTCAGCACTCACTTCTCAGGTTAGCCAAACATCAGTCCCCACGAAAACTCCCCGTGGTGAACTTTGTATCTCTACTAAGAACCGTATGTGTGTGGGCTGCTACCAGAGGTCCGACCTCCTGCCCCAACAACTAGAAGGATTTGGGCCTCTAAAACAAAATGGTGCTAGTAAGGGCATCTGCTCGTGTGGCCATACATGCGGCACTTTCAGCTCTGTAAATACAGAAGGCTCCCAGCCGGTAGGGGTTACACCCTACAACTGATCAAATAAATTTGATCAAACGGGTTTATGGGGAGACATAGTGTCGGTATGAACTAATCAGCACATGTTATCCATAGTTTTCACCATGAATACATTTGTTTATAGTGGTTTGGATGAGGTGGGTTTTCCTCGCTACCACTTGGGTCGTTCTCTTCTCACTAGTAGTCCTAATGACCACACGGGAAGACAGGCCCTCTAAAGATTAAACAAAAAGAGCCTATTGCTCAAGACACAAAAGACAATAATTCAATTTTAGTGCATGAATGGAAGTGTTTGCTAGTCTATGAAAACAAGGCACACAATAAAAATCCAAAAACCCTTGCCAAGGACCTGCAACAAAGAGTTGTTAGTAGTTTGGATTGTTTCAAATGATTACCCCTTCCTGCAAGCACACAAGTTAGGTAAATTTTAAACCAAAAAGACTTTGTGAAAATAGGGGCCTTCGACCAAACGATTTTGCCTTCAAGACAAGCTGCACCAATTTCGTTAGCTAGATTTGAAAATGTTAGCTCAAAATAAACTAGATCTGAAACCCTAGATGCGAAATCCGAAAAATTGAATCAATGAAAATCAAAATTTTTGAAACTGATAAACACAGACGCGGTTACCCTCAACACAGACGTGGTTCTGAGAGACACAGACGCGGCTATAGAACACAGACACGTCTTATGGACATAGACGCGGCCAAAACCAGCGCAGACGCGACTTTACAACACAGACGTGTTTTCCTGAAACCTGCAAAATAAAATAATGCCAGAACACAGACGCGGTTCAAGATGTCATAGACACGCCAGAAAATCAAAAACGCGATTCGAAAGTACACAGACGTGGAAATAACAAAATGCTGCCGAAAATGTCGGATCTGCAACTTCACATTACAAAATCTGCAACAAGGATGTTAAATGCAAAAGAGACAAGGGTCCCACCGGGCGTGCCAAAATGTATATGGTGAAAATGGACAACAATAATAACAATATTGAAAGACTAAATGAATTCAACCACAAAAACCCTAGCCTAACAACAACAAAGATCCACCATAACAGATGAAGATTACCTAAGACAATGCAAATCAAATGAAATCACAAATATTATACCATCACATGTCCAATAGGGTTTTGATCTCCATTCTTCCTATCTCCATTGATCTTGCTTGATATATTTGCTCTTAGATTTTATGTGCACAAGAGCTCAACAAACAACGGAATGTGGTTGTAAGTAGGATCATAGTGTAGTCCAGTGAATGATTAGCCTGAGTGATTAGGGTTTGATAATGAAGGAAGCATCTCCTTATATAGAAGACACAATAAGAAATGGAGGGATAAGATTGAGAGGTGTAAAAGGAGGTCGGCTATGATTAGAGGGTAGGTAAAAGAAATAATAAAATAATGAAAGGGGTGGGTAGTGTATGAATTAAGAGATGAATGACATGTGTCATGGGTAGAAAAGGTCAATGAATTAATTAAATAAATAAAGATTTATTTAATTAACAGAAGAAGTAGGATAATTAAATAAATAAGAATATTTATTTAATTTAGGAAAAGGATAATTTAAATAAATAAATGTATTTATTTAAATGAGAAATAAGGCTAGAAGAGGATAAATGAATTAATTAAATAAATAAATATTTAGCTAATTAATAGAAGAATTAAGCTTACATAATTAAATAAATAAAATATTTATTTAATTAAATTGGACAATTTTGGGTGTCTACAGGTGTAAATAATTATTCATCATGGATATTATTACACCTTACTTAAGTTTACTTAGGAAATGCATTTCATAGTAGTTTGGGTATGAGACACTTGGGTGTTTGTGCCACATTGGATAGTGTGTGTAGGAGAATTTCCACCTTTTATGGTGTGATCTTTTTGTTACATTCCACATTTAGTGGGTGATCCACCTCATGTGGAATATTATATTGTTTCTCCTACCTACCCACACCTATTTCCTACCTACCCTTGTTTCTTATTGAGCCACATGTAATGTTTGTGTGCTCACATATCCATATAGCCTTGTCTATATAAGCAAGCTCATATTCATTGTATGTAACGATTGATGATCCAGTTGATCAGTATTTTCATCTTGATAGAATATAGTTTATTCCTATCATTATTTTGTCTCTCTATTGTATTTTTCATTGAGCCCTTGATCTTGGCAAAATCTCACATGGTATCAGAGTTGGTCCATGTCTCACATGGTATCAGAGCCTATAGGACTTCATTGATTAGTCTTTTGGAGACATTTTGGAGGCTTCAATTTTTGGATTTGGGGATCTTCATTTTGTGGTGGCGTCATACAGCGATTTGGACATTACAGTTGAGTCCAGGAGGCCGTTTCCATAAAGTTTGACTATAAAGTTGACTCTATGTATTGTTTTTTTTTGCCTATTTTGGGTATAGTAGTACAGATTTCGAAATTTAAAAAAAAAAATTATTTTATGAAAAAAAAAATTTGATTTTTTTTTTGAAAAAAAGCGATAGTAAAAAAAATAAAAAATTAAAAAAATAAAAATAAAATAAAATCAAAAAAATCTTTTGGGGGGTCCGCAGACCCTCCCTTGTGATCTTCGTACTCTGCAGGATTTATTTGTTTGGTGGACTCTACCATCGTACCACCACCAATGTTTTTTGCAGATCCAATCATGTACCCCCTGGTACTCCCACCGCTGCAGACACCGTACATCCTGTCGTGTCCACCACCGGTGTACCTCCTGACAACTTGACTGTCGATTGACCCGTGCTCATGTTGCAGACCGTGCTCTCACCGCAACCCCGACAGCCGACCCCATGCTCCGTCCACTACAGTTGTCCCGACAGTCATTGTTCCTTCCGACATTCATCCCTTCACCGTCGAGCTACCATCGACTCTTGGTTCCCGGTGACGGAAACCTCCTCGTTCAGCTCCCTCTTGCCAGTGGATGCTGCAACCCGATCGCCACTTTGTGCCACCAAATTTTTCACCCTGCTCGCTAGTCAACTCCTCGCCACTCTGCCACCATCTTTTGTGCCATGTGGCAGCCAGATATTTGCCTCGTCATCACCTACGTGGCACCTAGTCACCCTAACACTCCAACGTACGGTATGGACGCCATGCAGGGGGGGCAAAATTTTTTTGACAGCCAGACAGGTGTCAATTTTAAGCCTACCATTTTCTGACATTAGCAATATTTTGAATTTTTTTTAACCCCCTCTCATTGAGCTTTTCAGTTTTGCAGTTCAACTTTGGAAAATCATATCTTGCTCATTCTTGCTCCTTTTTTGGTGCAATTTTTTTTGAAATGGGATAGAATTGCATGCTCTTTGTAGTGGTGGAAGAATTTTCTAATTTTGATGGACGGATTTTTTAGAAATTGTAGATCTTCATGACTATACCTGTCTAATCCTTGATTTTGCAACTTCAGAGGCTTTGTTTGGGGTCATACAACCTACTTTTCAGGTGCCATTTTTTTTTACAGTGAATAATTTTTTGTCTACTTTCATAATCTATCATTTGTTTGCAATGATTTTAAGTATAAATTTTACTTTTAGTATTTGGCCATTCGTGGCATATTTGGTACTTGTATTTCACTTGGATCTCAGTTTAGATCACTAGCAATATTTGTTGAAGTCTCTTATATCTCATTTTGAGAAGTTGTAAATTGAAATCAAAAGTACACTTTACCTTGTTTTGCAAGTGGCCCATTGTATACGCACTAAGTATAAAGTGCCAAATCACCATTTTGGGGGGGGTTTCTTGATTGAGTATTTTTGGGGGGGGGGTGTCTAGTGTGATTGTGCCTCTCTCTATCTTGTGTTTTTTTCATTTTGGTGCTATGGGTTCTCCTAAATTTCCACTTTTAACTCCTCATAATTATGCTTCATGGAAGATTAAGGCATGGAGTAAACTAATGGAAAAATGACTCATTCATTATGTAAATGGAACTATTACAGCACCACCTAATCCTAATGCTCAAATTGAATGGCTTACTAAGAATGATATGTGATGAATACTAAGAGGGGGGGGGGGTGAATTAGTATACCAAAAATCAATGTACTTAAACACTTTGCTAGACTAACAGTAAACCGGTAAAACAGTTTAGCAGATAAACCGGTTAGCACACATGCAAACCAAATAGCAAATAATGCATTCACCCACAGAAGCACAAACACCATAACACAAGAGATTTTGATGTGGAAACCCAAATGGGAAAAACCATGGTGAGATGGAACTCACAAGTAACTATCTGCAGAATAGGAACTAGACCGGTTAAGGTCATACAATATTCTTTACCAGAATAGATCATGTTAGGAATCTCAATCTCTGTTAGGAGATAAGTCCGATTAAAGACTACCTTGCTAGAGGATTTTAGATCCATGGATGTGAACCACCTTGTTGGAGGATTTACAAAAGGCTTTTGGGCCTACCCGATTAAGGGCTTTAGACTTGTCGAAGATGTGAGTAATCAACAAGTGAGTGATCTAGCTAATAGCACAGATTGCTTGGTTAGATCCTTGATAGCACATTCCTAATGCATTCGAGCATTACTTCAATCTTTTGCTCATTCAAACTCTCTAACTCATTAACCACCTTAAACCCCAGCAACAACCTAAAACCTTCGACATGATGTCCTTTTAAAGGAATTTGATTTCATGTCAGTCCAATAGGATTACAATACAATTTCTTAGGTTCAATGCATCTAGACATATTCTATAACACGACACAAAAAACACTGTTGAAGTGTCGGCACCGTCAAACAATCAGTGGATGGTAACTCATCACAAAATGTTGGTTGGTAACTCATCACAGAGTATTACCAGTTCATACAAAATACCGGTTTAAGCAAAATACCGATTGCCGGTTTGACAAAATGAAGACTAGGAAACATGTGTTCTACCGCTTTGATCCTTCATACCGCTTGAGATCCTCAAACCGCTTGGGGTCAACATACCACTTCAAATCGGTAAACACTTTTTGCAAAACACCAATAGTCTAAGGACTGTAATGCATCATACCAGTTGGGAACAATTAGCGGTTGAGCATAACTCATACATATAAAAGTGATCTCAATGCAAGTGTGTGTCCATCAATGACAATCACAACATAATTATCAAAAATGCCAACAATATGGCACTTGGAACTCTCAGAAAGTATGTACCAGATGACCTCATTTTTCACATTGATAAGTGTACTACAATTAAAGAGGCTTGGGATATTTTTTAGAAATTATATGGTCAAGTTGATAAGATTAAGGGATACAAGCTTGATAGTGAACTCACAACTTTGGATCCCGAGGATTTTGATAAAATCCAAGATTATGTCACAAAAGCAAATGAGTTAAGAGCAAAGCTAAAGGATTGTGGAATTGACAAAAAGGATGCTCAATTGGTTTACAACTTGTTGGACAAGCTTCCTTAAGAGTATGCAGCCTTTGTATCTAGCTTTCACACCCATAGGTTATCTCAAGGTTCCTCATACACTTCTCCCTCATTTGATTCATTCATGAAGATGTTGATACTTGAGCAATCTAAGTTGACCATGATGGGGATTCTCAAATCTTCAAAGTCACAAGCTTTGGTGGCTAATAAAGGGAATCTAAGAAATCAAGGAAAAGGCAAGAATCAAAAGCAACCTAAGTCAAAACCACAACAAGATGGAGCACAATCTTCCTCTCCACAACAAGGTGATTCACCATTCTCACCTAAGAGGAAATCATATAAGGACAATCTTTTTGTGGATATTGCAAGAAGTCGGGACATGATGAACATCATTGTTATAAGACGAATATTGATGAGTTGAAGGATCTTCTTGAGAAGAACAAAATCAACCTACCTTCTAGAATGTCTACATCGGCTTCTTCCAAGGATAAGGATAAAGGAAAGGATCACTCTTTTGGGACAAACAAAGGAAAGGGACAAGCTCTTTGTGCTACTACAAGTCATGATTCAGGGAGATGGCTTCTAGATTCAGTGGCTTCTCATCATATGGCATCTTCGTAGTCTATGTTTTCTACATTTGAGCCTTGCCACATGCCACAGATTTTGATGGGCAATAATACATACATGGATGTGATTGGGAAAGGATCTATTTCCATTGGGGATAACTCCTTCAATGACGTGTTGTGTGTACCCCACTTGACAAACAATCTTCTTTCCATCTATCAAATCACACATGGGGCAACAAGGAAAATTGTGGAGTTCACACTTGATCCAGTTATCATTAGAGACTTGGAGAGTGAAGCTATCATTGTGACTGGGGTGGTTGATCATGCATCTCGATTGTACTCTTTTTCACATTCTGGTCCTATTGATGAGGTTGATTCTTCCTATGTTGATGATTCAGATTTTGAGGAGAACTTTGGGCACTTGAACTTGGGGATTCTTACATGTGACCCCGTTCTTGAGCCTTGCATTTCATCTCCTTCTCTTGATATCACACCACCTATTGCACCTGATGATGCAGCTAGTGTGACCGTTTTGCCTTCTTGTGATTCAGTGCAGCAGGATATTTCATGTCTTCCAGCTTCAGTTTCATGGGATGCCTAATTGACAGACATTGTTGGTTTGTTTGTGGAGTTCTATATTGCAGATTTGGGAGACATCATTGATGACATTCATCTTCTCTTTGATGAAGATGGTCCTTCTTCTATTGTTGTGAGGGATCACTCTGACTCTCTTGTGCATTCTCTACATGATCAATCTTTAGAGGTTGACATGATTGTGGATACTTTTGTCCAGCAGTTGGAGGAGGTCTCTCTATCTTTTGAGGAGACATGTGAGTCTTTGGACATTGTTCTACATTCTTCTCCACTAGATCTTGGAGTTCCCTTTTCAGTAGTGTGGCGCAGTTTACCACCTTTGGAGGGGGTAACTTTCAACATCGACATGGGGAAACTTGAGAAGTTTTCAGAGATTCCTTTCATCATGAGTATTTTTTCTACATCTTCCCTTCATGATTGGGGAGACTTCATGGATACACCTTTGGTTTTGTTTCTTACTAAGGGGAGGAACGTGGTTTGACGTTCGTGGAGCAGTTTCTTCATACATCATCAAGCTTCTATCATTGGTGTAGATTCCACATTGAGGGGGGCTTCCTATCTTCTCTTCTTCTCTCATATGTAGGGGAATTTTTCCTCACATGGGGTTTTGTTCCTTACATACTTCTATGAGAGTTCTTTGTATCTAGTTTTCATCTCTCTTTTGGGGGAGGGTTTTTTCTCATTGGGTTTTTCTCTCTTTCCCCGCTTTGTGAGAGATTTCATTGCATTGGTTTGCATGCATTTTCATTTGTACATGGGTACCTAACATGGCCTCATAGTCGGGACCCATCTTTCATTTCTTAGTTGCATTGTAGACTTAAGTGCATTCCCCTAAGTTGCACTTAAGGGGGGGTGTTTGTGTAAATAATTATTCATCATGGATATTATTACACCTTACTTAAGTTTACTTAGGAAATGCATTTCATAGTAGTTTGGATATGAGACACTTGGGTGTTTGTGCCACATTGGGATAGTGTGTGTAGGAGAATTTCCACCTTTTATGGTGTGATCTTGTTGTTACATTCCACATTCAGTGGGTAATCCACCACATGTGGAATATTATATTGTTTCTCCTACCTACCCACACCTATTTCCTACCTACCCTTGTTTCTTATTGAGCCACATGTGATGTTTGTGTGCTCACATATCCATATAGCCTTGCCTATATAAGCAAGCTCATATTCATTGTATGTAACGATTGATGATCCAGTTGATCAGTATTTTCATCTTGATAGAATACAATTTATTCCTATCATTATTTTGTCTCTCTATTGTATTTTTTATTGAGCCCTTGATCTTTTCAAAATCTCACATGGTATCAAAGTTGGTCCATGTCTCACACTAACCTCCCAAAAGTTGACATCTAATATGACCAGATTCAGAAGGCGAGTCGTTGACTTTCCATCTCACTTCGTTATGCCATAGTATTTAGGCCACGGGATTGTCCGGTTGATGTCGATTTCTTGTAGAACTATGTCCATGTCGCCTAAAAATTCCTTGCGGAATATTCTCTTGCAGAGAATATGACTTTTTATTTTTGGCTCTACTACCATCAATATAGTCGCCAGAAACTAAGCTAGGATATCAATATTAACCCGATATCAGTGTATGGTAATGTGAAATTCAATGCCTAAAATCTCCTTCAGAGTATGGAGAAATAGAGTATGTGAAAATTTGGTGACATTGAGTAGCCGTTTGTTTGATATGACCCCCAAAAAGGCCATTTGCCTTTTATGCACCATTATTTTGATATTGGACTCCATTATCCGCCAAGAAATTTGCTATCACCTCAAAACTAGAGTAGAATTAATGTTGAAAAAGATTGAAGTGCAGAATGTTGGACGAAAAAGGCAAGTATTTAATCTAAAACCAAGCTCGCTCGAGAAGTTTCTCTCGAGTCATAAATATTCCATCCACCCTCTAGGAATAGACTCTAACAAATTCTGCTGTTCCAATTGGATCCCCATTTTGGCTTCAACATTGAATGAGGCATTAATTTATACCTCCCTAACTCTTTTGAAATGCATTGATTGAATATCTGACTCATCTTAGGTGGTTGCATACATGTTTGTCTATCTCATCACACATGGGCCCATACTAACCATCGCTTGTCAACGACTTAAAAAAAATTTAAAGTTATCTTGCCAAATCTGGTAGACATCATTATTGAAACTTGAAGGAGCTGCTTGCCAATCTTGACCCCAAGCTCTTATTATTTATTCTTTGAATGTTGTTGAATGGGAGTTATGAGGATTTTTATTTGGAAATTAATTTAGTATTATTGATTTAATATTTTTAGGTGATATTTCTTTATAATTTTCAAATTAGGGTTTTTATTTTCTTTTGTGCATGTTTTTGTCAAGCTTTATTTAGGTTGTAGTTGAGTTTTGTACATATTGTCTTTATGATAGTTTTATTTTACGTTTTTCTTTTCACGAAGTTTTGGGAGAAGAATTATGGTTGCGAATTGTGGAAAATTTTGAGGAAGAATTTTTGATTGTGAATTTTGGAGAAGGGTTTGCAGTTTTTTTATATTGATTGGAGGATTGCTTTTCTAAGTTTTTCTTGGATCTTGGATTGGATCACTTGGGCTTGATTTATGGAATTTTTTTGTTGATTGGAAGAGGATTCATGTTTCAGAAATTCATCTGCAAATTCTCTCTTTCTCTATCTTTCTTGATAGGTTTTCAAGTAGGTTTCTATCTCTTGGTTTTGAATTTAGTTTTATTTGTAGTTTTGTTTATAATTGATTATTAGGGGGATTTTCAAATATTATTTTGATTATTCTTATTGTTTGAAATCTGTTCTTTATTTGTGTTTTGAGAGTGATTGCAATATACTTAAATCGGGTGTTGAAATTGATTGTTGTCATTGATTAGTTTTGCTTTGTGTTTGATTGGAAACCCTATATTAATCCTTATGATAAGTTTTACTTAGTTTTTGGGATGTTATGAGGCCTTTTAAAATGGGTTTTTGTCAACATTCATTTTTGAGGCTTTATTTTATGTTTTTCTCGATTTTATGCATTTCAAAGCAATTGTACAACTATAGAGATCAATTGTACACATTTAGAGCTTCAATTGTACACATTTAGGGCATCAATTTTAATAATTTAGGGCACCAATTGTGTAGAAAATTGGACTCAATTGTGCAACTATAAGACCAACTACGCAACTCTTCTAGGTTTTGATTTGGTTTGTGTTACTTCTTATCAAGTTGCCATTAGTTTTATGTTCAAATTTATTCTATATACTCTAGTCGGTTATCTCTACCGAAATATTCAATCGGTATGCACAGTCCAGTCGGTTATAGAAGAAAGTAGTCAAGAGCCCAGTATGCACTGAGCTGTCTACCGAGTATCATACCATGTCTACTGAGTAGCAAAGATGACACACCGAGTTGATATACACTGAGTGAAACGTGTTACCGGATTCATTGAACATAGACATACATATGGAAACGTGTTACAAGATCAAGGAACATAGAACCGTTATCACATTGGAAATTGCACTTAAAGATTGTGTATGATTTTGAGGTCATCTAACCAATGAAATATTTTGCATGGTTATTCATTCGATAAAATATGTTTGTAAGATTGAAGCAATGAATGGATCACCGACATAAGAGATCTATTTATACAACATGGATTAAGAATAGATATATACATGTAGCATGACAAAAAGGAAGATATAGAAATATATGAAGCAAGACATGTGAAAGAACTAAGTGTTATGACTGTTACAGAGACATGGAGGTCACCGAGAAGGATTTCAGAGAACAGTTAAAGAACAGAGTAAACAGAAGGGTTTACCGAGTTACTATATGGGTTACCAAGGTATGCTATAAGCAAGGTAATCTTATTCTGAGCACATATAATCTGCTATAACATTCCAGATGTAAAGTTGCAGATATTTGTAATGATTTTATTGTAATATTTTGAAGTTGTAAGAGAAACCTTTAATAGGGCAAAAGACTCTAATCAAGTCTATAAATTGTAAAGCCTCTAACCAAGTGCAACATTTAGATTAGGTGTTGTAAAATCCTTTAGCAAGGTAGATCTAACAGATCTTGATACTCCTAATAGGGTAAGCTATCAGAAATATCTAAACATGTAGCTCTAACCAAGCAACCTTTATTATTGCAGTAGTGAAGTTGTGGGTGCCATCCCCACTACAGTTTTTCTCTCTAACCAAGAGTTTCTGCGTAACCAAAATATATGTGTTATGGAGTGAATCATGTATGATTTTTATTTATTTATTTTAGCATTATATTATGTTACTGTACTATTTAGTTTATGCTTAATAGTAAAGTTATTGTTAAGAAAAGGATTTGAAGTACTGATTCACCCCTCCCCTCTCAGTACATTAGCTTTCTATATTGGGCCTAACAGTTTGGAAATTTGGTCAATTTGGTTTCTCGGTCTATTCTAGAGGCTACAAGTGACTGTGTACCTTGCCAATTTTGGAATTTTCATGTCTGATTGAACTTGATTTGGATGGATTGGTATTTATATTCCATTTCTTGATTTTTCTTGTGAAAAGAAACAGTGATTAGAGGTTATGATTTAGTTTCAGGTTTAGACCTTGTGATTGGTCTTTGTTTGGAAGTGCTATTTGTAGATTGCGCAATATATTCATGTATATGAATTTTTGATGTTCCTATTTATATATCATATGTTTCATGATGCTTATTTTGAGCCATAGAGGATAGGTTACTTAGGTGCATTTAGGGGGAGTGGATCTCTATGGGGGTTGGGGCCCAAAGTGGCTGCCAAGATAACCCATTAAAGAGTAGATTAATAAGTGATACCATAAATAAAACTTTGGGTTGGCTTTACACACTAATAAGATGATGTATTGTGCCCCACTCATGGCCTTGTGTTCTCGTATAGATAGAGGATGAGATTGGGAAGGCCCATCTATCTGGAGAGATGTTTGAAACTGGCATGGTCATGCAATACCCACAGGGGCTTCATTGGCTAGGCAATATTATATCATGTGCATTCATATTGGGGGGTTTAATATCCAAAAAATGAGGGTGCAATACATTGCCTATCAGTGAAAAGAGGGGGGTATTAATTCTGACTATGAAAAAATACAATATTTGGTGAAAATAGGGGGCTTTTAATTCAGGCTGTGTATTGGGAAGGGGGTGACAAAAAAGGATTTTAGGGCAATATTTTTTGAAAATAGGGGGATTATTTAGTATGCCATGAACGTATGTGCTATATCCCAGTTTCACTAAGTGAAGTCCTCGTGGCAATACCTTTTCATTAGGAAAGGATTGTACTGTTCTGCATGAGTTCTCCATGGGGGTTGGGGTCTAGATTTAAGAGAGGGTCAGACTGGTAGGATAACCCATGTTGAGGCTACACAATTAAAATCTATCCTTATGTATCCTATTATCCTATTGTGGCAACTTTTATGTGGAAGCCTCCAAAAGTTTGATGTCCTTTTGGAGTACCTTTGAAGTCTTTTGGAAAGTTTTTTTTTTTTTTTCTACTCTAGAAGATTTTGGTTGTTAATTTTACTTTAGAAGTATTTTGGTTGTTAATATTAATTTAGAAGTCTTTTGGTTGTCTTTGGAAGTTCTTTCATCATTATCCTTACTCTCTTATCTTGTGCAGTGGCATCTTTTGTATCTTGGTTGTGGTGTACATGTTCGGTTATTTTATCCCTAGCCTTCTTGCTTGTTGTTTGAGGCCGTGTGTCTATCTCCAACATGGGAGGTAGACCCCTGGGTTCCACATGGTCAGGTGGCCGTGTTTACCATCCATTGGGTTTTTTGGAGTTCTTGTTAATGTGCAGTTGGATGGATCTTACCTTGTATTCTAGCATTTTCACAATCAAATGTAGATTATTCTACCATCATAATTGTATTTGATATGTATCTTCCACAAGCGATGTAAAAGGATCTGTAATTATATGTTTGTACTTGTAATTGAAAGGATATTTGTAATTGGATAATCCTAGAGGAAAGGATTATAATAGTACTATTATGATAGATGCATTTATATTAATGGATTAATTGTAAGTGAATGTACTTGTCAGAAATATAGTCTACAAAGGCTAAAAGGATCTCATCTACAACAAAGAATATGGTTACAATACACAAATCCAAGTGAAAAGACAATAAAATCTATCATAAAAGAGTTGCAAGATCATTACTCTTACAACATCGAAAGTTGTAACCCTCTAAATAGTTAATGCAAGTAACCCTAGAGAAGGGTTACAAGGTACAAACCAAATGATACCAAAGGTTGGAATAGTGGGTTCAACATTCAAAGATAGGGCCAAGGACTAAGTACAAAGGTAACAAAATAAAGATAGTGAATAACCAGACAAAGGGAAAGAAGGTATGATACTATCAAGAGTCAGGGTACATACAATAGAGACAAGGAAAAAGAAGAGACAATCACATTACTGACCTACAAAGCTTCTTTGCATCTTTTAATGCTAAGAAGAAGGTTTGTAGATCATGTATATCATAGATAATATATGAGTTTTATTTATGACAACCAATACTATTGGTGTAAATAATTATTCATGTTGGATATTATTCCACCTTACTTAAGTTTACTTAGGATAATGCATTTCATAGTAGTTTGGGTATGAGACACTTGGGTGCTTGTGCCACATTGGGATAGTGTGTGTAGGATAATTTCCACCTTTTATGGTGTGATCTTTTTGTTACATTCCACATTTAGTGGGTGATCCACCTCATGTGGAATATTATAATGTTTCTCCTACCTACCACACCTATTTCCTACCTACGCTTGTTTCTTATTGAGCCACATGTCATGTTTGTGTGCTCACATATCCATACTGCCTTACCTATATAAGTAGACTCATACTCATTGTATGTAACTATTGAACAAATTTTTTTTATCTATTGATGAGAATACAATTTATTCTTGTCTTATATTTTGTACTTTTCATTTAGCTCTTTATCTTGGCAAAATCTCACATGGTATCAGAGCCATTAGAGCATCATTGGTTCATCTTTGAGAGGCATTATTGCGGTGTCAAGAGGCATATCTGAGGAGCAACATCTTTTGGAGGTGTCCTAGACTAGATCTGACCTCACCATTGCGTATGGGTGGTCATTTCCATGAATTTTAACTATAAATTCACCTATATTGGGTGAAAGTCAAATTTGGAGCTTGGAGAAAATTTTTGCCCAATTTGGACGGTACGGTACATATTTTTGATACATACATTTCTCACTCTTTTGGGACAAGAAAAGGAAAATCTCTTTGTGCTGCTACAAGTCATGATTCAAGGATATTTCTTCTAGATTCAAGGGCTTCTCATCATATGGCATCTTCACACTCTATGTTTTTTACATTTGAGCCTTGCACCATGTCGTAGATTTTGATGGGAAATCAAACATACATGGATATGATTGGAAAAGGATGTATTTCCATTGGGGATAACTCCTTCAATGATGTGTTGTGTGTACCCCACTTTACAAACAATCTCCTTTCCATCTATCAAATCACACATGGGGCAACTAAGAGAGTTGTGGAGTTCACACTTGAGTCAATTTTCATTAGAGACTTGGAGACTAGAGCTATCATTGCGAATGGGGTGGTTGATCATGCATCTTGATTATACTCCTTTTAAGATTTTGTTAATGATGATGATTTCACATATGATGATTTTGCACATGATGATCACACTTCTTGTGATGATTCAAATTTTGAGGAGAACTTTGGGTACTTGATCTTGGGGATTCTCACATGTGACCCCATTCTTGCACCTTGTATTTCATCTCCTCCTATTGATATCACATCACCTATTGCACCTGATGATGCAGATGGTGCGATAGTTTTGCCTTCATGTGATTCAGTGCAATAGGATATCTCATGTCTTCCAGCATCAGTTTCATGGGATGAGTACTTGACAAACATTGCAGGTTTGTTTGTGGAATCCTACATTGCAGATTTGGGAGACATCATTAATGATATTCATCTTCTCTTTAATTAAGACAATCCTTCTTCGATTGTTTCAAGGGAACACTCTGACCCTCTTGTTAATTCTCTACATGATCATTCTTTCGAGGTTGACATGATTGTGGATTCTTATGTACAGTAGTTGGAGGAGGTCTCTTTATCTTTTGAGGGGACATGTGAGTCTTTGGGACTTGTTCTATATTCTTCTCCACTAGATCTTGGAGTACCTTTTTCAGCAGTGTGGAGGAGTTCACCACCTTTGGAGGGGGTATCTTTCATCATCGACATGGGGACACTTGAGCAGTTTTCAAAGACTTCATTCATCATGAGTTTGTTTCATACATCTTCTCTTCATGATTGGGGATACTTCATGGATACACATTTGATTTTGTTTCTTCCTAAGGGGAGGAATGTTGTTCGATGTTCATGGAGCAGTTTCTTCATTCATTCTCGAGCTTCTATCATTGGTGCAGATTCTACATTGAGGGGGGGCTACCTAGCTTCTCTTCTTCTCTCATATGGGGGGGACTTTTTCCTCACATGGGGTTTTGTTCCTCACACACTTCTATGAGAGTTCTCTTGTATAGTTTTCATCTCTCTTTCGGGGGAGGGTTTTTTTCCGTTGGGTTTTTCTCTCTTTCCTCTCTTTGTGAGAGATTTCATTGCATTGGTTTGCTTTGCATTTGAATTTGTACATGGGTACCTAACATGGCCTCGTAGCCGAGACACATCTTGAATTGCTTAGTTGCATTGTAGACAAGTGAATTCCCCTAAGTTGCACTTAAGGGGGGGTGTTGGTGTAAATAATTATTAACGTTAGATATTATTACACCTTACTTAAGTTTACTTAGGATAATGCATTTCATAGTATTTTGGGTATGAGACACTTGGATGTTTGTGCCACAATGGGATAGTGTGTGTAGGAGAATTTCCACCTTTTATGGTGTGATCTTGTTACTACTTTATCATATCAACTTATTGTGGAGTGATAGTTCTGCCTTCAGTGGGTGATCCACCTCATGTGGAATATTATATTGTTTCTCCTACCTACCACACCTATTTCCTACCTACCCTTGTTTCTTATTGAGCCACATGTCATGTTTGTGTGCTCACATATCCATATTGACTTGCCTATATAAGCAAGCTCATATTTATTGTATGTAACTATTGAACAACCATTTTTTATCTATTGATGAGAATACAGTTTATTCTTGTCCTATATTTTGTACTTTTCATTGAGCTCTGGATCTTGGCAAAATCTCACAAATACAAAGTATCTTCAAACAACACATGACAAAGTTATAAACCAAGCACATGGATCCAAGACAAGCAGTTATCATCATCAGGGGGTATTTAGAAAGTCAAAATATTGAGAGAATAAAGAAAATAATGTGCAGATCAGGTGTGACAGGGATACCATGCTTCCTCATAAGTAGATTTTAAGTTTTGCAATCTTGAAGAATTCAAAATTACATAATCTATGTGTTATAGGCTTAATCACGTAGACTTGTACAAATTCAAATTAGATTAGGTTTGAGAACAAGGGTTTTAGGTATGAAAGATATTAAAGGATAAGACATAGCATTGCAAATCAAAATTCCTTGAACTTGAGATAGCCCACACCATTAAAGCTAGCTCAAGATTCATGTATACTTCTCATATCATGTATTCGTAGAGAAGAAGGTGAAAATCATTTAACAATCAATCCAAACAGGTCAACATCAGTTCAAGGCCTTCAAAAGAGGATTTTTTAGAGCACATCTTGCAGTTCAAGTGCATTTCAAGGCCCCTCATGGGTTAGTCTTTAGTTAAGGCAAATTTTGAGGTGGTTATCAATCAGTTAGCATTAGTTTGTGTTGTCATTTGCATGAAGATTGCATTAATGATATGTTATGTTGTCATTGATGTCAATTAAACTGGTAATGATATTGCCGATATTGTTTTTATTGATATTGTTTTATAATCGGTAGGAAGAACTTTGTGAAGGTTATTGTAAACCGGTATGTAAGTTTGTGAGTTGAACCGGTAAACCGATGTATAAGGTTAAACCCTTTCTATGTTATGTAACTGGTAAACCCTAATAGTTGTTTTGCTAAACCCTAACCGATTAAGGTTGTTGAATTGGTTATGTTGGTTTATGATTGGAGCAGTAATGATTGTGACACGTAAGGTCATTGTATTAAGACAGGTTCAAATTGTTTTGGCGCAATTATTTGTCTAGGGAAGGAGCAAAGTGTTTTGAATCTAATGCAAAGTGCGTGGAGTTATTGAGCTCGATGAAGCGGTAATCAAGGAGCAGTTGAGGTTTTCTTGATTGATGTGTTGAGATTGATATGAAATCCAACGATAATGCTTGTACCAATTTGTTTGTAATCTCGATGATGAGAGGATTAGATTTTTGTTGTGTTACCGACCTAATTGATTTGTATTTAAGGTCAATGAAGTTATTTTTGTTTAGGTGTTGGCAAGAGTTGGCTAGAATCGGTTGAGTGTGTGGTTGCTGATCTAGAGAATGAGTTTGTAGTTTGAGTAAAGGCAGATAGAATCTTAAATGGATCTGATCAAGCAAATGTAGTGCTATTCAGATAGATCAAGAAACTCCTATTATTTTCTGACAATTACAGCATAATTGAAATCTCCTAACCGGGTAAGCTCTAACAAGCTTGGTTACTTATTAAATCCTCTAACAAGGTGGTCCATTAGATTGGATTCTCAAATCCTCTACTGAGGTTACTCCTTACAGGGTATTTTCTTCTCACAAGGCATTTGTAGTCAATCCCTTAACCAGGTGATTCCTAACAGGATCAGTTCTTAACAGGACTTTTGTAAAAGCTTTAACAGGCTAGGCTCCTAATAGGGTAAACTTCAAAAGAGTTCAAATATTTTCTTGTGAGTCCCATCTCACCGTGGTTTTTACCTATTTGGGTGTTCCACATATAAATACTTGTGACATGTGGTGAATGTTTTATGGTTATGATCTTATTGCTGATTTGATTAAATACTTAACTATTTATGATAAAGTATGATAACTGAAAGTGTTGAGAAATGAAACATTTGGATGTTTACAAGTTAAATGTCGTTTACTGTTAAGTTTCTATAATAGTCAACCAGTATTCTTATGAGTATTGATCTTGACAGTGGTATTTCATTGATAAGATTACTTTGCATGTTTGAGTTTGAGTTTGGGAAGTTTGTATCAATTTTTCTATTTAATAATTCACCCCCCCTCTTAGTAATCTACTGGATACTTATTATTTCATCATACCATCTCAGGTCCTCTAAGATCTAAGCCTAACAACTTGAGGAAAAGATCTGCTAGATCATGATGAAGAAGGAAGGTCCAAAGTTCAACAAAGATAACTATAGGATATGGAGCGACAAAATGAAGATTTACATCAAGAGTCTAGGAAGTCAGTATTGGGATCACATAGAAACTAAGTATATTGCACCTACTGGAACTCTAGCCGATGATTAGAAGAAGGAACAACAAGAAAATCATCAAGCATTGGAAGCCATTATCAGTTCCCTATCTGATGCTGAATATGTAGATGTTCATGGTCTTGAAACTGCATATGAAGTATGGAAAAAACTTGAAGAGATTTATAGCGGCGATGAACATGTTAAGATTGCTAAAGAAGAGAGTCTGAGAGGAAAATTTGATGACATGAGGATGTTTGAAGGTGAGAATATCTAGCAGTATGGTCAAAGGATAAAAGAGATAGTCGGTGAAATTAAGAGTGTAGGAGGGAAAGTGGAAGATGCCACAGTAATCAGTAAGGTAATGAGAACCCTGCTACCAGTCTATGCTATTCGAGTTGCAGCTGTTCAGGAGCTGAAGTCCATTGACAAAACTAAGGTAACTCTTGACTCTATCATTGGAAAGCTTACTGTTTTTGAACTAAACGGTTATGATGGTAGTATACAGAAATCTGAGTCTACATTTAGAGCTTCCATTTCTAACCCATCTATGAGAAAAAGTAGAGATACTAGTCATGGTTATGAATCTAGACCTAGTGGAGATGTTGATGATGAAGACAATTTAGTGGATCTTGAGGCATTGTTGGAAAAACAATTGCCTAGAGGCACTAGTAAATATATAGGTAAATTACCTTTAAAATGTTTTGCATGCAATAAGATTGGTCACATAGCAACTAATTGTCCTAATGGTGAAAATGAACACAAGAGAGATAAATTCAAGAAGTATAAGGGTAAAGGCAAGAGAGATTGTCTTATTGCTATTGATAGTGGTATCACTGATGAAGAATCTGATGATGATGCTAGTGAAGATATTGTGTTGTAGCTATTAAGGAAGAGATATCAGACCAAAAGGCATTAGTATCCAGGATGGATAACTCTGATGATTGGATCATTGATAGCGGTTATTCACATCATATGACTGGTGATTAGAGCGAATTTCTTTCCTTAAAGGAATTTGATGGCGGTGTTGTTAGATTTGGCAATGACTCTGTTGGAACCCTAAAATTATAAAATTTTAGAGTTCCAGATTCATGCCAAAAATGGATTTCTCTATGCAATTTATGCACTACCTATGACCAGCTCCCGAAAACCTATGAAAAGGTTAAGAGATCAATTTCCAAGTATGTATAGGTATTCAAAACTTGAATTTTTAGGTACGCCCTTTTGAACCAAAATTCATTTCATTTCAGTGTAATTATGTCAAGTTATTGATTTCTTTGAATTTAATGTACATTCAAGCATTACCATGTCAAATTTTAGAGCCTTATGATATTATTTACTATATCATTTTAAAGTAAATTTAAATAAGTCCATTATGTATCATTTTGAATTTTCTTTAAATAATGGCATTTGGATATTAACTATTCTCTTTCTTGTAGGATCATTACACTAAGCCAACCATTTCCTTGAAATGATTATGATTTATTCAACCTAATGCAGAATTTTGGAACCATATGTGTTCATGTCATATGAGAGTCATTTTATTCACATCTTATTTTAATTTTTCCTGCATAAAATTATTAATTTTGATATATTAATTTAGATATTGTTATAAAATATTCATTTATTTGTGTTATAAGATTTCAAATGATTTTTTTTATTAATACAAATTTTAATTGGCATTGATGTGTTATATGCAGGGTTACTATAAAAGTAAATAAAAGTTTATTTTCAAGAGGGTAAAATATGATTGCTTTTACAAAATATATATCAAGTTCTATGGCGAGCCTATTTTGTATATCTTTTAAATAAAAGAATTAATATATTGCCAAAATGAATAAATTTTTTTTCCAAAAGGTAAATCATTTTTATTTTAGAAAACTTTATAAGTAAAAGTGGCATTTGCACAAAGTGGGGCCCGATGGGTGAAACCCATTGGGCATCGGGGTAACTAAAAAAGTGTTACCCCGATAGAGCAAGCTACCCCGATGGACAAAGCAAAGGTAATGTATTTTAATTTTTGTTTCTGATTTATTTTTAAAAAGGTAAAATTGATTTTAAGAGGTTTAATTTTTCTTGAAAGTAAATAATCTCATGTGTTTTCTATATAATATATTTACATTTTGAGATTTTTTAAATAATGTATAAAGTGACTTTTATAGATTTATTTTCTTTAATCTTTGATTATTGTAATTTAAGGAATGTCTCATTAGATATGTTGCCCTAATGGTTGTGTCATGTAAAGTTAATTTCCTTTTAGGGCAAATTAATGTTTATGAAATGTTTCTAATGGCATTATATTTCAAGATAACCATATCAAAGAAAAAGTATTGAGTTTATTGCAATATCTCATTATAGTATTTTGTGTGCAGAAAATTATATTTGTTTCTTGGGCAAACATTAGGAGGGAGTATTTCTTACTCAAAAGATTAAACATCATTCTTGGTACTTATTAGTACTTGTCGTTAGGCAATACTATTGTAATGATTTTTTTTTAAAGACTTAAATGGTTATTAAAAAAACTAGTTTTAACCAAAATATATTTTTTTCTCATAAAATATAGATGCATATTTTTTAGCTTTATAAATTTTAAAATATATTTTTCTCCACACTGATTGGCCAAATGCAATTGAGTTGTTATACACGAAATAATTGGAAGACAAACTGTTTAACTAACGATATTTTTAGTATTTTTACATTTGCACTTAAGTTTCATATGTTTTAATAAATAATATACTTTTTATTTAAAATATATATTTAATAAAAATAATTTTAAGTAAAAAAAAAATGAAGTATTCTTTGATGTAATTTCTTTAAAAAAAAAAATCATATTTTTAAGAAAAATATTTTTCATTTTTTTTCATTATAACATAATTTTAAAAAATAATATTATGATAATTATTTTATATTTTAATTGTTTTCTTATTTGATTCATATTGGGTTGTGAAGAGTATTTTTTTTTTTTAATATTTATTCAATGAATGATTAGTAATCAAATGTTGTAAGGCTTTCTTTATCATTCTAGATTTTTCCCTATCATGTTATTGTTAATATATAACATTATTTATATTCATCTCTTCATCACATTAAAAAATAAAGAAAAATAATAATTAAATTATTAAAATTTAAATGATTTTTTTTAGTTTAAAATTATTATAAAAAATGTCTTCATATATATTTTTCTTTAAAATAAATAATAAAAGATGTTAAACTATAAAAAAAATATTAATGAGAGTTATAACTCCATTCTAATGAAATTTGTCTTTGATCTTTAATTTATTAAGTACAGTACATTTTTAAAGATATTTTTCATTTTATTATATTATCTATTGTCATTTTAGAAAATCTTATATTTACATGTTATATTTAATAATATTATAAAATTAAAAAAGGATTATTAAAATTTTTATTTTTTTGAAAATTTAAATGGTTTATTATATTATTTTATTACAAGCCTTGTTTTCAAATTTGAAATACAATTCTTAATCTAATGTACTTATTAAATAATAATTGAATTAGGATCATGGATCTAATGTAAATATTAAAAAATATATACCAACATTAAATAAAATTAAAATTAAACATTCTAAAATAAAATTCCAAAAGTTAAATTTCCTTCCCAAAAGAGGTTATTATAGCAAATTTCTTTTTACTTTAGAAATTATTCAAGTGAAAGTAAATCACTCTCATTGAAATATTTACTCAAGGAGATTTCATTTACTTTTGGAGCCTTATTATATCATATTTTTAAGAAATATTTTTACTCTAGTTATGTGTAAAGATTATATATCTCTTTAGGGTAAAGTATTTTTAATTTTTTCAAAGTGGGTCATTAAGTAATTTTTTTTTGGTTTTGGAAAGTTTTAATTCAAGTGTAATGTATTCCCAAAATATTATTAATACAATAATATTATTCTTAGGGAATATTATTCTTTTTGAATTTTTTATTTTGGTAAATCTTGTGACTATATGGTACAGTATTTTGAGTTATTTTTTCCCTAAGTATATATGGTATATTTCCTTTTAGGTCAAATTTGATCTCGCAAAATGTTTCTAATGTTATTAAAGATATTATTTTAGCCCTAGAAGGATAAATGTTTGATTTATTGCAATATCTAAATAGTGTCATTTCATGTGCAGAGAAAACATATTATTTCTTCCATGGGACAGGAAGTATTTCTTACTTTAATAAATCACTATAATACTAGAAGATGTAATGATTTTATTATTTGTGAAAAATACATTAAATCATTATCTTGGAAATACTTCCTTAATGGATGAAATATATTCAATAGCATTCATGAATAATATTGGATTAATCAATTGGATGATATTTTCACCCTAAGTGAATAAAGTGGAACATGTGTATTAGGGTTAATTTTTTATGTGGAATCAAAGTGTGAATTTTTGTAAAAGTATTTTCCAGAAAAGTTGTAAAAACTTTGATTAAGGAGAATTATTATTTATGTATCTGAAAAAGATCTAATTTTTAATGCAAAACTTAACCAAAGGAAAATCATGATTTACTTTCCATTTGAGGAACCTGATTGGTTTAATTTATGTGCAGGAAGCTTGGAAATTAGGAACTCAAGCGAGAATGAAATATTAAATCTGCATTATTAATGTCTTAGTGTTGTATTTTAGGGATTCATTTGTAAATGTTTTTCAAACCAAAGGGTGTGTCCTTTGGGAATGCAACTGTCTGTAACTCCCTCCTGTGTATGAAAGGGTGTGTCCATTCATATGTGCCTTTTGATTCACATATTTAAAGGGAGTCAGTTTTACAGAAAAGGGAGAGATTTTCATAGAACATCATGTTGCTGTAAGGACTGAAAGTCATTTGTACTAGGGAAGTCTATAGGAAGAAGAAGTACCATTTTGTGCAAGCAATTTGTAATGAAGGATCTGGAAGTGCATCTTATGTATGCAATGATTTCCTAAAGGTTAATATACAAGGTTCGTTGTTTCTTTTCCAAATATTGTGCACACTTTTGTGTTGATGATTATCTTTGTCCTCTTGATAAATCTGTGTATAGATTTGCTATGATGTGAATCACATGTTGTTGCATTAAGTGAAAGATTGAGTTCTTATTGTTTGTGTAACACATATTGAACCTTCATAGTTGATGAGAAATTGTCTCTTGAGTTGATAAGATATTCTGTCCACAAAGTGTCATATATATCCCTGGATAGAGGCACTGGTCTGTTATTGAATTTTTAAGGTTTTGATCTGTATGCATTTAAGGTCCTTGACAGAAAAACATTCTTCCAAATCCTATATGAACTGATCTATGCATATGTCTTTTAGGTCCTGAAAGAAATCTCATTTTCAATATACATTCACAATCATTTCTTTTTGAGGGTATTTATTTAAAGCACATAATAAAGCATAATTGCAGACAACAATTTGCCAGTTTGTAATTTGCTAAAAGGCTTAAATCCACTTTAAATAATCTCTTTTGTGCTTGAGAGTGTGAGGTACACCCACCTAGGTTTAGTGGAGCCTAAAGTACAGAGGGATTTAGTCTTTGACTATCCCTATTCGTTGGCCAAGGCTGATTGGACTGCTTGAGGATTTGGCAAGTCTTTGGGTTTTCCAATATGTGGTTTTGGGCACCAATAGACTCACCTTGCATGGTTAAAGGTAAGGGAGTTATTTCTCTTAATGGGAAGAGCAGTGCAGATGACGTCTACTGGGTTGAAGGTCTAAAGCACAATCTTTTGAGTGTGGCACAACTCAATGATAAAGGATACCCACTGGAGTTTAAAAATGGCATGTGCAAAATCTTTGACAACAAAGGTGAATTGATTGCAACCGGGAAACAAACTAAAGCTAACCTGTTTCATCTCAATTCTAAAGTTAGCAACTATTTTATTGCAAAAATAGATGATAGTTGGCTTTGGCATAGGAGATTTTATCATATAAAATTTGATAACATTGTTAAAGTGAGTAAGTCCAAGACAGTGAGAAGTTTGCCTCAGTTAGAAAAACCGGTTAATTCTCTTTGCAAAGAATGTCAGTTAGGAAAGATGACTTCTTCAACTTTCAAAAGAAAATCCTTTTCAGCAGAACACTTGTTAGATTTGGTTCATATAGATCTATGTGGACCCATAAGAACTAAAAGCATTCAAGGTGATAGATATTTCATGATTCTCATTGATGATTGCTCAAGGATAATGTGGGTCACATTCTTGAAAGATAAGACTGAAGATTTTGGTAAATTCAAGGCATTCAGGGCCTTAGCTGAGAAAGAGAGTGGTAAGAAGATAAAATGTCCGAGGACAGATCAAGGCAGTGAATTTACTTCTGAGGAATTCACTAGGTACTATGAAGAGAATGGTATCAAACGACAACTTTCTGCACCAAGGACACCACAGTAGAATGGCATCATAGAAAGAAACAACCGGTCAGTTGTTGAAGCTGCTAGGACAATGTTGATACAAGGAGGTGTAGCAAAAAACTTTTGGAAAGAAGCTGTTAGCACAACTATCTACACAATGAACCGGGTTCTGGTAAAGAGAGGTAAGGAAAAGACTCCTTATGAATATTGGTATGGAAGATCACTTGATGTTAGTTATTTTAAGATATTTGGAAGAAAATGTTTTATTAACAGAGGTGATTACATTAGCAAATTTGAGGCTGAGAGTGATGAAGGCATATTTCCTTTCTATTCCACCAAGAGTAAGGCCTACAAATGTTTTAACAACCAGACACAGAGAATTGTTGAGAGTGCTGATGTTCGAGTGGATGAATTTCCTGAAGTCCCAGAAGGAACCAGTTCAGAGAAAAAGGATTAAGATCCTTGCATTTTGTTTTTGGAACCAGAAACTGTGAAATATGAAACCGACAAAGCAAATTTTGATGCAACAGTCCAACCGGAATAGATAAATTCAGAAGAAGATGACGCCAAAGAAGAAGCTAAACCTGAAGATAATGATCATGTTATTCCTAGATATGTGATACTGAATCACAATTCTGAGAATATTATTGGAGATAAGGATGCTGGAGTAGTAACCAGAAGAAGAATCAGAGAGAATTCTTGCATGATCTCCACCATTGAACCAAGAACTGCTAAGGAGGCATTTGGTGATGATTATTGGGTTAAAGCTATGGAGGAGGAATTGGATCAAATTGAGAAGAACAACACTTGGACCCTAGTACCTCGACCGGTAAATAGGAATGCTATAGGTACTAAATGGGTATACAGGAACAAATTGAATGAAGATGGTGTTGTAGTTCACAACAAGGTAAGATTAGTGTGCAAGGGTTATGCACAAGAAGAAGGAGAAGATTATGGTGAAACTTTTGCACTAGTAGCAATAATGGAAGGTGTCATAACTTTACTTACATTTGTAGACCATAAGAAGTTCAAGGTATATTAGATGGATGTTAAGTCTGCATTTTTGAATGGGATATTGGAAGAAGAGGTATACATAGAGCAGCTAGATGATTATGCTTTGACTAATGAGAAAGACATGGTATGCAGATTGCATAAGGCTTTATATGGATTAAAGCAGGCACCCAGAGCATGGTATGAAAGGATTCATACACATCTAATGAAGATAGGATTTTTGAGAACCAGTGATGACAATGACATATATCTCAAGCAGTGAAAATTTTAATGGTTAATATTCGTCAATTGGCTATTTTTTGAAATTTTGGAATCAAGATTTGGCTAATAAATTCAGCTTTTGAGGTGACTCGAATCGCCACATTTTTAGAAATTTTTATTTTCGTGTTATTTAAATCATGAGAGAATTTAATTTGTTAGTTTTTTTAACTGAAAGATTTGCCACAATATTCGATACATGATTGGATCATATTCGCCAAAATTTTATAATTTATTGTAGAAATCTAAATTAGTTCACAAAAAAAATCATAATTATTAGTTTATTTCGGGTTATATTAACAATCTTTAGTTGCCACCATTGATTTAAAATATAATCTAATGACCTTCATTGTATTATATGAGGTAAATTGTAGCTATAAGTTGTAATGGCCTCAATGAAAATCAATTGTCTAAAAGCAATTTTTGGCCCCATGAGTATTACAAATTGTTCGTGCATTTTATCTCACAAAATACAAAGAAGGCTATTAGATTATTTTAAGTCAATAGTAGAAACTAAATAAAGTAGATTCTACCCCTTAAACTCATTAATGGTTTCAACCTTTAGGCCTTTGTACTTTTCTAAAAAAAACTATTTTTGTAAATGAAAGGATATGCAATAGAAATTAATGCATACTCTTATTATTTTTCAAGATTCGCCAATATTTTCTACCAAAAAAATTTATATAAAAAAAATAAAATTAATATTTTTCTTTTAAAAAAGGAAAGATTCGCCAATTCAAATAATAATTATATTTTTTAAAAATTAGATAGTCGCCAATATTTTAAATATTTTTTTGAGAGGGGGTTTCTTAAAGTTATCACTGATCTCAAGTCTGGAGGAGATGAAATACTGGTCAGTGAAGTATTTGTTGATGATATTATATTTGGAGGTAATGATGTCATGAGCAACAGTTTTGTAGATGAAATGAAAAATGATTTTGAAATGTCTTTAGTAGGGGAAATAAATTTTTTCATAGGCTTGCAAATACAACAAATGAAGAATGGTATTTTCATTACACAGTCTAAGTATGTGAAAGAGGTTTTGAAGATATTTGGCATGAGTGACTGTAAACCAGTTGGGACACCAATGGTTACAGGTTGTAAATTGTCCAAGGAAGATGAATCTAAGTCTGTTGATGAGAAGGAATATAGGTCAATTATTGGAAAGTTACACTTTGTTGTTCACAACAGATCGAACATTGCCATGCAGTTGGCATAGTTTCTAGATTCCAGAAGAATCCTAAGGAGACACACCTAATAGAAACCAAGAGAATCTTTAGATACTTGAAATGTACCGTTGACTATGGATTATGGTATCCATATGAAGGAAACTTTGATTTGAAGGCATATACAGATGTTGATTGGGAAGGAAATGTTGATGACCATAAAAGCACAACTGGTGGAGCATTTTTTCTTGGAGGAAGGCTTGTTTCATGGAGTAGTAAAAAGTAGAGTTGTACTTCACAATCTATTGCTAAAGCTGAGTATGTTGCAGCTTATATGAATTGCACACAGGCTATTTGGATGAGGCACATTTTGGAAGGTTTTAAGATGAAGATCTCAGAACCTACAAAGATCTTATGTGAAAACACAAGTGCCATTAATATTTCTAAGAATCCTGTTTTGCATGCACGAACCAAGCACATTGAATTGAAGTATCATTTCTTGAGGGAAAAAGTTCAGAGTAAAGATGTCATCTTAGAGCATGTTTCTACCAAGGAGCAGCTTGCAGATATTTTTAACAAACCTCTACCTAAGACTACTTTTGAGTATCTTATAAGTCAATTAGGGGTTGCCCCTCTTCATGAAGTTAGTTGAGCATGATGTTGACTGCATCAGTCCCTGAATTACTTGCAAAATTTTATAAGGGTTGATGTAGAAGTGGATGTATTCCATAGGGGAAGCATAAATTTGTACTATGTTGTTGATGCACAATGAAAATTTTGATAATTACATGTTTTACTTTCAATTTTTCATTGTTGTCAAAGGGGGAGAAGAACTATGTGATTATGAGAAGGAAAACCGGCGATAAACTGAAGATAGAGAGAGCATGTCAATACTTGGTAATGTAAACCACTATTCCTATTCACAAGCACAACAATAAGAAATGGTATTGATATTTCTATTGCCATCAATGCCAAAGGGGCAGATTGTTGGCATTTGCATGAAGATTGCATTAATGATACGCTATGTTGTCATTGATGTCAATTAAACCGGTAATGATATTGTTGATATTGTTTTTATTGATATTGTCTTATAACCAGTAGGAAGAACTTTGTGAAGGTTATTGTAAACCAGTATTTAAGTTTGTGAGTTGAACCGGTAAACCGGTGTGTAAGGTTAAATCCTTTCTATGTTATGTACCGGTAAACCCTATTAGTTGTTTTTGCTAAACTCTAACCGATTAAGGTTGTTGAATTGGTTATGTTGGTTTATAATTTGAGCGGTAATGATGGTGACATGTAAGGTCATTGTATGAAGACAAGTTCAAATTTTTTGGCGCGATTATTTGTCTAGGGAAGGAGCAAAGTGTATTGCATCTAATGCAAAGCGCGTGATGAGTTACTAAGCTCGATGAAGCAGTAATCAAGGAGTGGTTGAGGTTTTCATGATTGATATGTGTTGAGATTGCTATGAAATCCAATGGTCATGCTTGTACTAACTTGTTTGTAATCTTGATGATGTGAGGATTAGATTTTTGTTGTGTTACCGACCTAATTGATTTGTATTTAAGGTCGATGAAGTTGTTTTTGTTTAGGTGTTGGCAAGAATTGGCTGGAATCAGTTGAGTGTGTGGTTGCTGAACTAGAGAATGAGTCTGCAGTTTGAGTAAAGGCAAATAGAATCTTAAATGGATCTGACAAGCAAATGTAGTGCTATTCAGATAGATCAAGAAACTCCTATTGTTTTTTGACAATTACAACAGAATTGAAATGCCCTAACCGGTAAGCTCTAACAAGCTTGGTTACTTATTAAATCCTCTAACAAGGTGGTCCATTAGATTGGATTCTCAAATCCTCTACTGAGGTTACTCCTTACATGGTATTTGCTTCTAACAAGGCATTTGTAGTCAATCCTTTAACCGGGTGATTCCTAACAGGATTAGTTCTTAATAGGATCAGTTCTTAACAAGACTTTTATAAAATCTTTAACAGGCTAGGCTCCTAACAGGGCAAACTTCAAAAGAGTTCAAATATTTTCTTGTGAGTCCCATCTCATCGTGGTTTTTACCTATTTGGGTTTTCCACATATAAATACTTGTGACATGTGGTGAATGTTTTGTGGTTACGATCTTATTGTTGATTTGATTAACTACTTAACTATTTCTAATAAAGTATGATAACCAGAAGTGTTGAGAAATGAAGCATTTGGATGTTTACAAGTTAAATGTTGTTTACTATCAAGTTGCTATAATAGTCAACCAATATTCTTATGAGTATTTATCTTGACAGTGGTATTTCATTGATAAGATTACTTTGCATGTTTGAGTTTGAGTTTGGGAAGTTTGTATCAATTTTTCTATTTACTGATTCACCCCCCCCCCCTTGTTAGTAATCTACCAAATACTTATTCTTTCATCATGCCATCAGTTTGGACTCCTTTTATGCATGGTTTTTAAACAAATTGAACCCAACAAGCAAAGGTCATGCAAATTGGAGATAAAATGAAGAAGGAAGACCTCAACTCATCTTCAGTTCTCAAAGACATGAATAGTTCATCTTCTAGGTCATCTCTTAGCTATTGCAAGAATTCTTTCTATAGGACTTCTATCTTTCTTCTTTCTTCTTGAGTTCTTTTCTTTCCTCGGTATGATTGTAGACTAATTTTGTCTCTTTCATGCTCAAGGATAACACTGTAGCTCAATTTTCTAAGTTTGTAACAACATCATTCTTTGATTTTTCAATAAAATAGCAACAAATTCCTTCTTGATACTTCTTGTATTATGTGATGAATGAATTATTTGATGATTTTTTGTGGTTTATGTATGAAATCATCTATTTTGTTTCATTCAATCAACATTTGGTGTAAGGAGATACTTGTAGGTTTTAGATTGTGCTAGTTGGTTTTTATAGCTCCTAGTCGTGAAAAGCAGTTGTTTTCCTTCAGGCAAGCATTAGAGTCGACCCTTTCTAAGAAATATTTATGCATCACATGTTTAATTAGGTTGTGAAATATTCGGAGCTATTTGTTGAAAGGTTTAATGAGTTAAGCAAGTTGCAAATCTTAGTTAGAATGTTTGGTGCATCACCTCCTCCTAGGATAGGTTTAAATTCTAGTTATCCTTCTATCCCTTTACCGAGAAAGTCATTTTTAGGAGGTTCATCAAGGAGAACCAGCTCACTCTGGAGATTCAACTTCAATTTGACCAACCCACAGGCTCGAAGGAGTTTCCATGCTTCACAAGATTGCTAAGCTTTCAGCTTAAGCATTCTGGGTACAACTTCGTGACAATAGTACTCATGTGGATTATATGTATGTTCTTATTCTTGATGAAGGTTATCATAGGAATATTCCATTTTGTGCTTTAAAATTAACTTAGCTTAGGACTTTATAATTGAGCAATATGATTAATGATTAGGAGTTTATTTGATCTAGTTAAGTCATTGGATCCTATTGGGAATGTTTATGTGATTTGGAATAATGTGATGGATTAAAGTTATCTTCATGTGATTAACTTAGTGATGATTAATGCATCTTAGTAAGTGTTTCTTAGTAACGATGTTAGGGAAGCCTTATATGATTGTTATGAGTTGTGATTAAGTCCTCCACTAGTCAATGTTATGATTCACCTATGTTATGTAATAAATTCACTTAGTGTCGTATTGAGTTAAAATATAGTTAATGTATTATGATTCCTTTAAAAAAAATTCTATGTGTTTTGGTTTATTTGTTGTTATTCTTTTGGGGTTCCTTGGTGGGGTGTTACAAAGGAGAAGGAGAAATTGAAGATAACATGGGTAAAGAAATCAGAAGATAAAGTTGTAGAGAAGATTGAATATGGATTCACATCTACTGTGGGTGTTGACCCCTCTTCCAAAAACTAATTCAGATAACATTATCTAAGGGGGAGAAGTAAATGTAGATCCCTTGCACCCCCTTAAGATTTAGATGTTGAATTGCTTTTAACATGGCAGAAGTTAGGAAGTTGGTTTTGGTGGTCTTTGCATGGATTTGTTGGTCCGAAACATTTATTGAGGTTTTTGGGTGTATAAAGTATTATCTTTTTGAGGAACTTTTGAAAACTCTAAGTGTTGGATATATATATTATTTTTCTTGAGTTGATTTTTGTGCATTTGTAATTGAGGAGTTTTTGAATTCAGAAAGGAGTGAAGGCATTGTTGTAGTTAATCAAAGGTATTTGTGAGATTGTGTGTTTTCAAATGGCTAATTCTAAGATTATTAGTACTCTTGATGAGCCTTAAACTATTTTCAGAACTCATCCATTTATTTCCATGATGGAAGACACTATTGCCACTTTTTCTATTGTTCTTGCTAAATTTGTTCACAAGGAAGATATTCACTATTACATTCATGTTCCTTTGGATGAATATGATCATAGTAAAATCAATGATTTTAGGATAACCTATCTAATTGATGACTCGTAGAATCTTAAATCCAAATGTGTCAGTTTAGGGAACATGGGGTTAGATACATGGAGTAATTTTCCTATGTTTTCCAATGAAGGAATAATAAGAGTTGTTTTGAGAAGAATATATGAAGATTTATTGTGGTTGGATCAACCACATTTAATTTTTAAAGAAGCCCTAAGGGATGTAACCAATCCGTGTTCTACCAAAAAGGTTCCTATCTTGAAATCTATGAAGAATGAGGAAGTGAATAAGCTAACTATAGTTGTATTTGATAAGAGAGCTCTTCAAATTGATATCATTTTAGATTTGGGTGTAAGGTATGAAACAATGGGAATTTCATACAAGGTTTATTTTAGAAATGGGGAGGGACCCTCCTCCTTGATAGTCATCTATGTTGCTTATCAAATGTCTAAGGAGAATAAGGGCTATGATTTGTGTGAACTCTTGAGGTGTCGGTTGCTAGACAATGTTTGTATGACCAAGGATAAAAAGTACCACTTTCAATATGATCTCTTATTGCTTGTTTGGTATTATATTTCCTAAATGCATTGCCTGGAAGGAAAAATGTTGCTTGGAGAAAATACATGACTGTTTGTGCACAAATAAAAGAATATTTAGATAAGTTGGATAATAATAATGGATCTTGCTACAAATTCTTCATGGATCTCTAGAAGGAGATGATTATTAGAACTAGGTTTTCTCCTAATGTTTTAGATTAGTATAGAGATGAGATTACTTTCATGGTGGATAAGGACAACTATTTTATGGATGCAGTAGTGTCACGAACTTCATGGGTATCAAATCTCTCCTATGAAGTACCTGAGGATGAATGTATGACTATTGTAGAGATGCTTCATAAGTTGCCTAAGGATTTGAGTGAGAAAATATTTGGTACATTTGATAAAATCATGGGAAATTATGGTGGAAAGATAGTAGGTGATATTGGCATGACTTCTAAAGGATGTAATTTAAAGGTAAAAAGACATAGACAATTATCTACTTCATCTGCAAAGGCATCTTCCTCTGTTGATAGGTTATTGAAACTTGAGCATCTGAGTCCGGTTGAGAAAGAGAGTGCATATACTATAGTTGTGGAGAGTGATGACGGTGAACAAATAAGGGTAATGTACAAGAAGATATTGAGAAATTGGTGACCTCCCCTACATCTTCTGGGGAAAGATCATTTGAGGTTGACAAAGTTCTTGATTTGATTACGCGACCTAATGGTATGAAGGATGCTTGTAGTCTGTATCTTATGGTACCTACGTATAATTGGGAAGTTATTGAGCAAGGATTGAATACACATTTGTTATGAAACAATCTTATTCCTAATGATGTTGCCGACTTGCTTGTGAAAGTACTATTGGAAATCCTTATTGAGAGTGTGGCTTTAGAGGGTACTGATAGTAGTAGTTCAGAATAACCATATATACAAGTGAACTAGAATGACAAGATGACAAAATAATGTGTAAGGGTACATCAAAATCTCAAACTTAATTTTGAGAATTTTAGAAAGGTTGTTGATGCTATTGCATGGTTATACCACTATTTTTTGAGGTGGCTATCTGCTAATAAGAAGTTTAAGGAAGAGATAGACTCAATTGAGCCTCAACTCATTGGGTTAGCCTACTTGTTTGATATTTATAGAGACAATAATGGTGCTGCAAGATCTAGGATTCAAGAGCTTCATTCTTAGTTATCCTTATGATAAGGACAAAGAGGTGAGTACAAGAGATAGTTTTGTGATCTTAAAGATGCAATGGAGTTGCAGATATCTTCTTTTATCAAGTTGCTTGCAGATGCTAAAAAGGTTCATTGAAGTGTTAAATATCCGAGCAATTGAGACGGGGGGTGAATCAATTGACAACATTTTTTTACTTAATTCTTTCACAGATCTAAAATTACCACCATAATTAATTAAAACATATGTAACATGAAATCACACACATATTAGATCAAATAATGAACACAAGATATGACATGGAAAACCCAAGAAGGGAAAAACCACAAAGAATGTTAGTTCTCAATATATAACACTGGTTAAGGAGACACTGATTAAGGTGATTTTTATAAAAAGGGTGGCTCACTATTATAATACTCACTACAAGAGGGTTCACTACCTAGAAAGGCTCACTGCTAAAGGAAGAATAAAGAAAAGGGAATCAACCACTTAGACATAATTTGCAATACTGGAACTACTTCTAGTGCCTCTCAACAATAACACACTTCACACATCAACATTAATCAGATTTTTTATTTTCAGTCTCGCACATATTCCATACATCCATTTCACATATTCATTCAAATCATCCTTTTATTTATACCGATCTCCAGACAACATAATCTACTAAGTCGACCAAACAATGATTTGAAATAGACAACACTAAATATTCTTGTGGTGGAAGGGAATGAGAAGTAGACCACACCACAATGCACTTCTTCATACAATTTAACATGTTACATCCATCACAAACATTGGACTTGAAATATGACTCATATGCTACACAAATGTCGTGACTCATTCTCCAATTTTGAATCAGACCAAAACCAAAATAACACTACTCAACTTAGCAAAAAATAGGAATGGAACCAAAATACTCATGAATATAATCTATCAATACCATATCCGGTAAATAGAGAAATATAGATCACCATCAACACTATAAAAAAACACTGAATATCAATTGTACCACATATTACAGAGCACCAAACATTCCTAAAACACATTTTCCAGATTACCAACTTAAGGAGCCAATCCCAAAACAATATGTTGACATCAATAACAACCATCAACATCATACTTGCAACAATCTCCCCCTTTGTTAGTGATGACAACATTCATCAACAACAAACACACAACTTACTCTGGATCATTAGATCACAGTGTCATCACATCTTACAACATCTCTCCCCCTTTGACATCAAGGACAAAGGTGGGCATAACTCCCCCTATGGAAGTTACTCAGCTCCCCCTAAAAGGAAACCTCCAAGCATCAGTCCAAAAAAGAATGTTCATGCAGTTCACTAGGCCAATGCACATCCAAATGTACATCAAATCAAATTAGGAAGGGATAACACCCCTAACTTTTGTCGAAGATCCTCAAAAGTACATACTCAAACTTTACTTTGTTGTCCAACACCTTTTCTCTCAAGAAGTGACAACAAATAGATATATGCTTTGTTTTGGAATGTTGTACTGGATTCTTAAAAATGTTTATGGCACTAGTGTTATCACACATAATTGAGATGGCTTCATCAAAAAATACATTGATATCCTTCAAAGTCTGCTTCATCCACAATATTTGTGTGCAATTCATGAAGATGCCAAAATATATTCAGCCTTAGTAGTAGATAGAGACACAAAATCCCGCTTCTTACTTGACCAAGAAACTAATTGGGAACCAAGAAAGAATTCTCCACCACTTGTACTTTTCCTATGATCAACACTTCCAACCCAATCTGCATCTATATAAGCTATCAAGGTGAAATCTAAATTTCTGGGATACAAAAATCCAAACTCTTCTATTCCATTTAAAGATCTGAAAAATTCTTTTTACTACCACAACATGTGATTCTTTTGGTTATTTTTGAAATATAGTCACTAAATAAACTACATACATGATATTTGGTTTGGTAGCAGTCAAATATAACATTCCTCCAACCATTTATTTGTACCGACTTGCATCGGCTTTAGGGGATTTATCATTTTTTTTAACTTGCATCCGATGGTCATAGGTGTACACATTGGTTTGGAATTCTTGAACCCAAAATTCTTCAACAATTCTTTAATGTATTTATACTAAGAAATAAAAATTCCTTTTCTATTATGTTTAACTTGCAAACCAAGAAAGAAAGTTAACTCACCAATCATGGACATCTCAAATTCCTTCTACATTTCACCAACAAAACTTCTACACCTGTTATCATTTCCTCCAAATATTATGTCATCAACATAAACTAAATAAATAAGATTTTGCTTGAGTTAATTTTGAAATAAAGATTACTATTAGCAGACCCATTTTGAAAACCTTGATCAATCATATACTTGTCTAGCCTTCCATACCAATCTCTAGGAGCTTGTTTCAATCCATATAGAGGCTTCTTCAAATTGTAAACAATGTTCAAATCATCTCTCAACCTAAATCCTTCTGGTTGTTCAATGTAAACTTCTTTTAGCTCTCCATTCAAAAATGTTGACTTTACATCGATCTGATAAACCTTGAAATCCTTAAAGGTTGTTGTAGCATCATAAATTGTACACCCTTAATTGGGTGGTACAATTTCACGCTTAGGTTAGCACCCGCCTTAGTGAGTTGCATTCTATATTTTAAATTACCTTTAAGAATTTAATTAAATCTAAAGTTCTCTTTTATCACTCCACATATCATAAAATTGGGCCCTTAACCCTAAGTGTGTCCCTTTTTATTTTATCCTTTTAATCAATTAATCCATTAAAGAACTGATTAGGTCCTACTTCGACCTTCAAGGCTTGATTTCGCATATCTAAATACCTTGAATTGTCGCATCAAGTTGGGAATCACCTTATAATCATGATACCTTGCATCTCTAAAAAATTGGAAAAAAATTGATCAGACCAGTGTGAATCACACTGGTCTCAAATTTTTCTCCCCGAATTTTGAGATTTTTTTGGGTGGTATTATAATGTTTAAATCTAGTTTTGTGTGAAAGTATATCAATTATAGGTTGGCCTAAAGGTGATTTCAAATATAAAATCCCTATATAAGGCATCCTTCTCAACTCATTTTGAATCTAAGACTCTAAGCAATCAATCTCTCCAAGCAATCAAACATTCTTGCATCCGTGAAGCATTATCAAGCATTTCTAGAGATCTTCAAGGATGCATTTCCTTCATTCAACCATTGTGGAGTAAATTACAACATTCATATGCAAGCATGTGTGTGTGATTTGGGTTTTGTCACGTTCATGTCATTTCATACAACATTTATGATTGCATTCAAGAAGCAAAGCATTATTTCCAGTCATTGCAGATTTGAGGTATATCCTTCCATCATTTATTTTAGTGTTTGCAATATTTCAATCATGGTTAATTCATGAACAGAGGTTTGACTTAGGAAAACCCCTATTCCCAACCTGTTTCCCTTTCTTTCTATGTGCAAGAAACATGTACAAAGTTGCGATATTCAAAATAGGCATTATTCATATAGATGAATCAACCCCTTTTGGTGTGCAAAAATTTAGGAGGACCAGAGCGATGGGCATTCCGGTCCTGACATTGTTGGAACCTTTTCAAGGATCCTGTCCAAATCTACTTATATTTCTCAGATCCAAGTGTGTGCCTCAATTTGATGAATGTAGCTCACTATTTCCACATTTTTACCTTCATTTTCAGCAATTTTCCTTAATTTTAGTAATTCATCTCACAAAAGTGGGCAAATCAACTCATCCCCTTGAATACAATCAATATTTTCAATTCTTATCATTACTGGTTTATGACTAAATATATTGGATTCAACCCCTCTTTTGAATGTAATGGTAAATTAGTGGTTTTCATACATCTAATGGTGGAAACCCTATTTTTTCACCAATTATAGCTGCAAAAGACAAAAACATCTTTATAGTCTCCATCTGGGAAATAGGGGCATATGTATCCTCAAAGCCAATGCCTTCAACTTGTGTGTAATCCTTGCAAACCAACCTTGCCTTTTTTTCTCACAACTTTTCCATCTTCATCCAACTTGTTCCAGAATACCCATTTTGTTCCAATTACATTCTTGTTTGTTGGTCTATGAACTAGTTCCCATGTCTGATTTTTCTCAATCCGATCTAGCTCTTCTTTCATTGCCTTTATCCAATTTTGATCATTTCAAGCTTCTTCTACAATTTTTGATTCAGTCTCGGATAGTAAACATATGCCCCTTGTTCTTGAGCTACTTTGCTTCTTGTGATAATTCCTTTGTTCTTATCTCCAATGATCTGATCCTCAAAGTGATTCCTCTGTATGTATATTAGAGTTTTAGATGAAGATGGCTAAGCATATCGAGTTTCTTTTTCTTTCTCTTCTTCTCTAGTTTCCTCTTCTATTTTTCTGTCAATGCACTCATAAAATTCATATCCTGCCAGTTTGTCAAAGTCTTTAGAAATGTCTTCATCAACCTTCATATTTGTAATTTCAACAATCTTGTTCAGTCTTTTTTTGTAACACAAGTATGCCTTGCTCCTTATGGAATATCTTAGGAATATGCCTTCATCTTCTTTGTTGTCAAATTTCCAAAGATTATCATCATTTCTTCGAATATAACACTTTCTTCCAAATAACTTGAAATATTTCACTATCAGAGTTCTACCATACCATAGTTCATATGATGTCTTCCCATATCTTTTCCGATATAGAATTTTGTTAAGAGTGTAAACTGATATGTGAATTGCTTCTCTCCAGTAAAATTTTGATAGTCCTGCTCCTTTGATCATTATTCTAACCACATCTTGTATAGTTCGATTCATCCTTTCCACTACACCATTCTATTGTGGTGTCCTAGGGCCTAACAATTGCCTTCTAATACCATGTTTCTCACATAAATTGTTAAACTCATCAGAAATAAATTATCCTCCTCTATTAGACCTCAAACACTTTATCTTTAGATTAATTTAATTCTCAACTCTTGATTTGAATATCTTGAATTTTTCTAATGCTTTTGATCGCTCTCTAAAAAATGCAACTCGTGACATTCTAGAATGATCATCAATTAACAACATGAAATACCTCTCACCTTGTATGCTCCTTGTTCTGGTAGGATCACAAAAGTTTTTGTGCACCAAGTCCAACAATCTGGTGGATGATTGTTCCTTTCCTTTAAACGTTCCTTTTGTCTTCTTTCCTACTTGACATTCTTTGCAAATATTTTTATCTAGTTTGGTCAGCCTTGGCAAATATCTCATTGCACTTGATGAACTGATCTTTACCAAATTATCAAATTTGATATGACACATCCTGCGGTGCCAGAGCTAGCTATCATTGATATGAGATAACAAACAATGTCTTGTAGCTTCTTCTAGTAAATGCATGTTTCCACCGGTCTTTTTCATTGTTGCAATAATATTTTTGGATCTCTTTCGGATCCCACAACCACCATCTTGAAAGACAACATTGTAAACATTTTTGTACATATGTACAACACAAAAGATTATGATACAAACCCTTCACATAATAAAATTTTTTAGTATTATGTTTTCCATCAAAATAAATAGAACCAATTCCTACAATTTGTGTTGTTTGATCATCTCCAAACCTAACAGAACCTCCATCATATTTCCTAAGTTTTATGAACTTACTCTTATCACCAGTCATATGATTTGAACATCCACTATTAATCAGCCATTCATTTCTGTCTCTCCTAGCATGTAAGGCAGTAGAAATAGTCTTAGAAATATCAATCTCAGGTACATCCTTTTCTACCAAAAAGAAACAGTCACCATCTTCATAGTCTGATTCATCATCTAAGATACCAACATCATCTTTAACATAATAGGCTTTCTTATTAAACTTCCCTTTATTTTCCTTGAATTTTTGTCTTGATCCTTTTTCCATACATCTAGTAGCTATATGACCAATCTTTCCACATCTAAAGAATTTAAGAGGTAACATAACTTTATATATGTCAGTGCCTTTCTTCAATTTCCTTACAAAATTCTCTTCCATTTCATCTAAGCTTTCATCATTCGGGTCTTCCACAGAGGCTTTAAAGATTGTCTCAGATTTAGCTTTGTCTTTTCCAAACTTCCTTATTTCAAATGAAAACAAAGTTCCATATAGTTGTTCCCTAGTAAACTTCTTCAGATCATAAGTTTCTTCAATAACATAAATCTTATCACTATAGATTTCTAGTAGAGACATCACAATTCTCAATTATGTCTTCATATTTCAAGGTGTTGTCAAGTTTTCTGATTTTATTTACTGCATTGTTAACCTTCTGAAAACAAATTTTTATATTTTCTCCTTCCTCCATTTTCAAGTTCTCATATCTGCACTTAACTGTCAGCATCTTTGATATTTAGCTCGGTCATTTCCTTCATATATATCCCTTAACTTTTACCAAACTTCATGAGCAATATTCAATGAAATAACCTTTGTTAATTCAATCTTTGATATAGCACTAAAGATAGCATACCTTGCTATTTCATTTTCTTCATAGGTTTGAATCTCATCTGTAGTGGTAAGACCATTTGCCGGTTGAACATACTTAGTTTACATTTCTTTCCAAGTGTTGTAGCCCAAGGAGATCAGGTAACCAATATTTTTTACTTTCCAGAAGCTATAGCTGGATCCCTCAAAGATTGGAATAGATAATTTATGTGTCATTAGATCAAGATCTACCTCAAGTGGTTAATCTCTTTTCCAAGGAACCAAGGCTTTCATACCAATTGTTAAATATATGGGCAACTAAGAGGTGGGGTGAATCAGCTAACAATAAACTTTTACTTGATTCTTTCACAGATTTGGAATTACCATCAGAATTAATTAGAACATATGTAACATGAAAGCACACACACATATTAGATCAAACAATAAACACCAGATATGATGTGGAAAACCTAGGAAGGGAAAAACCACAAAGAACATTAGTTCTCAATATATAACACTGGTTAAGGTGATGTTTACAAAAAGGGTGACTCACTGCTAGAATGCTCACTGCAAGAGGGTTCACTGCCCAAAAAGGCTCACCACCAAAGGAAGAAAGAAGAAAAGAGAATCCACCATTGAGACATAATCTGCAATAGCAGAACCGCTTCCAGTGCCTCTCAACAACAACACACTTCACACATCAACATCAATCCAATTTTTCCTTTTCAATCTCGCACATATACCATACATCCATTTCATATATTCATTCAAATCATCCTTTTATTTAAATTGGTCTCCAAACAACATAATCTACTAAGTTGGACAAACAAATATTTGAAATAGGCCAGCACTAAACATTCATGTGGTGGAAGGGAATGAGAAGTAGAGCATACCGCAACACACTTCTTCAAATAGATCAATATGTTACATCCATCACAAATACTAGACTCAAAACATGAATGATACACTACACAAATTTTATTACTCATTCTCTAATTACGGATCAGAATGGACCCAAAATAGCACTACTCAACTCAACAAAAAATAGGAATGGAACCAGGATACTCATGAATACAATCTATCAATACCATATCCAATAAATAGAGAAATCTAGATCACCATCAACACTGTCAATCAACACTAGATATCAATTGTAGCACATCTTCCAAAGCACCAAACATTCTGGAAACACATCTTCTAGATTACCAACTTAAGGAACCAGTCCCAAAACAATATGTTGACATCAATGATAACCATTAATGACAACCGCCAACATCATACTTGCAACACGAAGTGTGTAGAATTTTGACATTTTTGATGTTCCAGTAAATGTGTGTCTTGAGTGTGAGTGTCATAGTAGAATTATTTATGCTACTATTCATTCATAGGATTCTTCTCTTATGGAATTAAAAAAACAATTCAAGGATATTTGGCCTTGTAATAGAGCATAGAGTTTGCTAGTTTCTTGGACAGTTTTTGGATGGTCTCTTTTTTGAAGTTACATTTATATAAACCAATCTTTTTTGTTTTGAAATCTATGTTGTAAGTGATTATTTTTGATATGGGGAGTTACAAATGTAGATATCATGGCAAGTAGAGCTTCCCTTTGTCTTTGATGTCATAGGGGGAGAAGTATTTCATATATATGCAAGTGTTGCCATCAATGAAAAAGGGGGAGATTGTTGCACATGTGAGTTTATGTTGGCATTCATGTCAAACTTGTTGATGGTCCGGAAGTGATATGAGAAGTGTTTTGGTTGAGTTCTACTCTTTATGACTAACTTATTGGTAGTCTGGATATTGGTTTGAAAGTGACATGGTGCAAGAGTGTATGGTTGTATGTTGGCAAATATGTATGATGTTGAAATAAGGTGCTTTCAGGATTATGAGGATATGCTAGAATGGGTGTGTCAAACTTATGCATGGATATATTATGTACAAATATTGTGCGAATATATGAAATCTATCTAGAGGTGTTCTGGATGGCAAACATAGTTGGTGTGTTGTGTTTTTGGAGGACTGGTGGCTTACTATTTGGTCTGAGAACTATACAACTATTTCAAGTGACTGCTTTGGTAATCAGTATCATCATCTAGCGGTTTGTGATTGTACTAGATATATATAAGAAGGATGTATGTATTGTATAAGAATGCTTATGAAATATTAATCTTTTTATTTCTTTAGGTGGTCAGGTGTTCTTGTTGCAAGAGCTATTTTATGCCTATGCTCATCTTTCTAGTACTCTAAGGTGTTGCGAATCATTGATTCTTGATCCTTGGCACACTAAGGTTCTTTTGTGATGGTTCTCAAGTGCTATTTTTTGCCTGGATTGAAATTTTTAGGAAAGATAGATTGGTATAAGCCAACTTAATGTGTTTTGGTTCAAACAATTGCATGCGGTGAAGTGTATAATCTTTTTGGAGAGATCTAGATGGTGAGTCGACATTGTATAAGTTTTTACATGTCTCTTTTTTCCTTCTACATGTGTTGTATAGATTTTTTTAGGGTTGATGATGAATATACACGCTATATCTTTATAGGTTGACATAATAGAGAACGTTGAAGATCCAGTTGATATATAAAGGATGAATTAATTGAGTAATGGTAATGAAGTATGGTGTGAGTTATGATTGATATAGATATAAGATGTGGATGCGAGCATGATGCATGTTTAAAGTGATGTGTAATGTGTTAAGTTAATATGAAGTGATACAGAGACTTAGATGTGGTACATTACAAAAATGAAAGTTGGATCAGATGAGTATTAAGTTGTGAACTGTTTTTTACATATTGGTAGATGCTATCTTCTTATAGTTCAATTTCTTATTTTTGTTGTATCTAGACAGGTAATTTATATCTTTCCTTGGATAAGTGGTATTCAACTATGCAAGTCCTCATTTGCATCTTTCCCTAAGGTTGTGTGCCTTAGCCTGCAAGTTTGGAGCAATGAGCACCCTAGCCTATGACCTAAATTAACAATCTTCATATACATATTGTGAGTATAATTCTCACCATGTTTTTTCCCAATTTGGGTTTTCCATGTAAAAATCTTGGTGTTCTTGTGTGGATGGTTTTTCTATTTTAGTTATTTACTTTCATGTATATGTGATGAATGATGTTATAAAGAGTCAAAGGAATAAATGATATAAATTGATCAAGTTCTAGTATATGTTGATTCACTCCCCACCTCTCAACATCTAGTAGTGTTCAACAATTCATGCATTCATGAGTTAATTCTTGTTTCACATTTGATCATTTCATTTGGGGATTACTCTAATACACTTGAGTAGGACTCTAGTTTACATTTTATGCATCTTAGCTCAACAATCTTATACACACTTAATATTCAAAGCACAACTCATTATTTTTAGATTCAATATTGGCTGTTTATGAAGGTGTAAATTACCAAAATGAGGGATTGACTAAGGCAAACCCCTATATAACCACAACCACACCTTCTCTTTGTTTTGCAAGTTCAACTATAGGTTTTTCATAGAGACTGAAGACAAAAAATTGCTCAAGACCCAGATATAGAGATACATTGCAAATTTGGTTAGAAACCACCTAGACTAGGGCGCCTAGTGCCTCTATCCATAAGGACTAGGGGGCCTAACACCTTTTCCCTCCCAGTTCAGGCTTAGATTCGGTAGGAAGCTAGTATAGAGCATCAAAGTTCTAGATCTAGTCTTAGTTCCCAGTAATTCATCAGTCAAACCAAGGCACCTAACAACATTGTCCTTCTAGTTTCAATTCTACTTTCAGGCACAGGTGCATTTCTAAGTCTCAACTTCACTTATGTATCTATTTTGTGGCTTCAATTCTTGCATCAAATAAATTAATCAGTTTATATGTTCATTTATGCATGCTTAGACCTAGTTAGTTTATATTTAATATCAAACAAACAATATTTCAAAGTAGCAAAGGAATATGACCCTTATCAAATGCTTGACTCTTTTAAGATAAGATTTAGGCAAGCACATTACCCCTTTAGTGGTTTGTATTCCAATGTTTAGCTAAAAGAGGGTTTAGTCCTTCATGAGTTGATAGCTAGTTCACCCCTTTTTAACAACTAAACACTTCCAAGTTCTACAATTTATCAAATTAAAATTAAAACAATTTTCAACCAAAAAGGACTTGTAAGTCATCATGATCGATATAGCTAATAAAATTCTTCAATGGGAAACTTAAAATTAATTGAATTGATATAATGCTATTAAACATATTTAAATTAGTATATTAGAAAACATAAAAAGTTAAGCATACGAGTTACAATGGAGAATTTTAGCATGTACAAGACTTGCGATACAACTATTATATTAGACACACCTTTGACTCTAAACAACCAATTATATTTTATATATTTTTAATTAAAAAATACTAATATATAGTCAAACCTTCGGCTCTAAACTACCAATATTATACTTGACTGAACCAATTGACTCAAAATTTCTGAAGTCTACTACTTTCAAACCTAAAGTTGCTCGTGCTAGAGAGTGATATTCTGACAATGTTGCCAAATGCAGAGCTAGCTTCTTCGATGTGAAGGGAGTTTAGTGATAAAATTAATTAACTTGCTAGAGTAAGCCATTAATTAGTGAATTAATAAGCCTGCTAGAATAAGCTAAAATGAGATAGAATAAGAGAGGACATTAGGGGGTGGCCTTAGAATAGTAGGGGCCACCCTGCTGATTCAACAACAACTATATAGTATTGGTATACATTTTAAAATAATCTATAAAAAATATGAATAGTATATATAACTACTTATTTCATAATTTTTTTTACTTTATAATTAATTAATTAATTACATGAATACATAAAAGAAATTATTTAAGAATTATTATGTTTTATTTTGTTGCTCTTTATTTTTTATTTGTATTTGTATTTTATTTTATTTGAAAAATCACCATTCATTATTTTAGTAATTCTATTATTTAATATTATTTTATTTTGTAAATACATGTCAAATTTAAGTTGTGAGGTTTATAGAACACTTCTTTACATAATAAATTAATATTTAAGGAATACAAAAAAATTTATTCTTCAATTCATTGTCAGATATGAAGTTTTGTTCACTTCTAATTTTGAGTATATTTAATTTGATTGATGAATTATTGTTATTATTGTTATATAGAACTATTATAAGTACATTGCTAAATCACATAGCCTACATCTTATTGCTCAATTTAAAATTTCTTAGCAACAAAAAAAAATAAAGCCTTTGATGAGGCTCATAGTGATGTCATATTTGATATTTAATTTTTCTTACAATTTGTATTGCTAAGATACAAAGTGTAGGTTACTTGGATACCCACCACCTCAATTATCAAATTTAAAAGTACCTCGCAACAAGAGAAAATATAGACGAATGCTTCATGCAATTTTTAGACAAGAAGATACAAGGTGGAGGTTACCTTAGATCACCACATTGATTATCAAATAAAATATATTATATAATGTGAGAAAAATGTGAATTACCTAGCTATGAAGCTAAGATTTTTAAGGATAAATTTTTTTTTCTCTAAATCAACTTTATTTTGTTGATGTATAATTATAATAAATTAATTAAACACAATTTTAATGTTCTCACATTCGACTAAAACCACTATCGTCAAAGCAAACAAGTAAATTTATACTTTCCCTAACAATGGATTACATTATTTGAAGATATCATAGCGTTCTACTACCATCCAAGTCATTTGCTTAAGTTTGCTTGAGAAGAGTGCAAAGGTTGGGTTTTTTATTTTCTCTCTGGTTAAAATTTAATAACCAAGATCACAAACTTCTTAGTTTGGATAATTAATATATGATATTACCTAGCAACCTAGTTTGGATCATTAATACATGATGTTATCTAGCAACCTAATGTGGACAATAATGTATAACATTGTTCAACAACAACTAAAGCAATTTGGGGAAGCATCTCATAATTTTGTAATATTAATCTTCATAATTTCTGTTGGATTTTGCCAAGATCAAGAGCTCAATGAAATGTACAAAATAGAGACATAATATGGGACAAGAATAAATTGTATTCTCATCAATAGAAAATGATCAATAACATGATGCTCAATAGTTACATACAATGAATAGAGGCTTGCTTATATAGGCAAGGCTAGGGATATGTATGAGCACACAAACATGACATGTGGCTTAATAAGAAACAAGGGTAGGTAGGAAATAGGTGTGGGTAGGTAGGAAAAATAATATAATATTCCACATGAGGTGGATCACCCACCGAAGGTGGAATTATCACTCCACAATAAGTGGATATGATAGTGTAATAACAAGATCAACACCATAAAAGGTGGAATTTCTCCTACACACACTATCCCAATGTGGCACAAACACCCAAGTGTCTCATATCCAAACTACTATGAAATGCATTATCCTAAGTAAACTTAAGTAAGTGTAATAATATCCATGATGAATAATTATTTACACCAACACCCCCCCTTAAGTGAAACTTAGGGGAATGCACTTAAGTCTACAATGCAACTAAGCAATGCTAGATGGGTCCCGGCTACGAGGCCATGTTAGGTACCCATGTACAAATGCAAATGCATGCAAACCAATGCAATGAAATCTCTCACAAAGTGGGGAAAGAGAGAAAAACCCAATGGGAAAAAACCCTCCCCCAAAAGAGAGATGAAAAACATACTAGAGAACTCTCATAGAAGAATGTGAGGAACAAAACCCCATGTGAGGAAAAAGTCCCCCCCATATGAGAGAAGAAGAGAAGTCAAACTGTGATCCTCCCTCAATGAAGAATCTGCACCAATGATAGAAGCTCGATGTATGAAGAAACTGCTCCACGAACGTCGAACAACATTCCTCCCCTTAGGAAGAAACAAAACCAAAGGTGTATCCATGAAGTCTCCCCAATCATGAAGGGAAGATGTATGAAGAAAACTCATGATGAAAGGAATCTCTGAAAATTGCTCAAGTGTCCCCATGTCGATGCTGAAAGATACCCCTTCCAAAGGTGGTAAACTGTGCCACACTACTGAAAAATGCACTCCAAGATCTAGTGGAGATGGATGTAGAACATGTCCCAAAGACTCATATGTCTCCTCAAAACATAAAGAGACCTCCTCCAACTGCTGTACATAAGTATCCACAATCATGTCAACCTCGAAAGAATGATCATGTAGAGAATGAACAAGAGGGTCAGAGTGTACCCTCGCAACAATCGAAGAAGGATCATCTTCATCAAAGAGAAGATGAATGTCATCAATGACGTCTCCCAAATCTGCAATGTAGGATTCCACAAACAAACCTGCAATGTCTGTCAAGTAATCATCCCATGAATCTGAAGCTGGAAGACAATGAATATCCTGCTGCACTAAATCACATGAAGGCAAAACTGTCGCACTATCCGCATCATCAGGTGCAATAGGTGATGTGATATCAATATGAGGAGATGAAATGCAAGACTCAAGAATGGGTGCACATGTGAGAATCCCCATGTTCAAGTGTCCAAAGTTCTCCTCAAAATCTGAACCATCACAAGAAATGTGATCATCAAATATAGAATCATCAAATGTGAAATCATCATCATCAACAAAATCTGAAAAGGAGTATAACCGAGATGCATGATCAACCACCCTAGTCGCAATGATAGCTCTAGTCTCCAAGTCTCTAATGAAAACTGAGTCAGGTGTGAACTCCACAACTCTCTTAGCTGCGCCATGTGTGATTTGATAGATAGAAAGGAGATTGTTTGTCAAGTGGGGTACACACAACACATCATTGAAGGAGTTATCCCCAATGTCAATAGATCCTTTCCCAATCACATCCATGTATGTATGATTGCCCATCAAAATCTGTGGCATGGTGCAAGGCTCAAATGTAGAGAACATAGACTACAAAGATGCCATATGATGAGAAGCCCCTGAATCTAGAAGCCATCTCTCTGAATCATGAGTGGTAGTAGCACATAGAGCTTTTCCTTTTCTTGTTCCAAAAGAGTGAGTCTTCCCACTTGTAGAAGCCATGAATGCTTGCCCTTTTCCTTTTGAATTTGAGGAAGTGGAAGTTGATGAATCATCCTTCTTGTAGACTTTAGGCAAATCAATGTTATGCTTTTTGATGATATGTGTGAGCTCATCAATCTTCTTAGAATAGCAAGGATGCTCCTCATGACCAATCTTTTTACAATAAGCACAAGTAGGTCTCTCTCTCTTTGGTGAATTATCTCTCTTGGAAGAGGATGAATCTCCTTGTTGTGGAGAAGATGGTGCTTTTTCTTTAGGCTTTGATTGCCATTTCTTCTTGTTTGAGTTGTCCTTTCCTTGATTTCCTTTGTTCCCTTGATTTGCCACTAATGCTTGAGACTTAGAAGCCTTAAGAATGCCCATGCTTATCAACTTAGTTTGTTCCATCATCAACATTTCATTGAAAGCATCAAATGTAGGCATTGTGTAGCTTGAACCCATTGTCATCCTATGGGTTTGGAAACTAGAAACAAATGCTACATATTCTTGTGGAAGCTTGCCTATCAAGTTGAATATCAATTGAGTATCCTTTTTATCAATGCCACAATCTTTGAGTTGTGCCCTCAACTCATTTGCCTTAGTGACATAATCTTGTATAGTATCAAAGTTCTTGGGATCTAACATGGTGAGATCACTATCAATTTGATATCTCCTAATCTCATCAACTTGACCATACAAGTCTTGAAACTTTTGCCAAGCATCCTTGATTAGAGTACATTTCTCAATATGAAAAATGAGATCCTTTGATACATACTTTCTTAAGGTACCAATTGCCATGATATTTTTAGTGAGCCAATCTAAGTGACCAACTGGATCAGCCTTAGGATCAGCTGGAGCAACAATAGTTCCATCAATGTAATGAGTGAGTCCTTTCTCCATAAGTTTACTCCATGCATCAGTTTTCCAAGTAGCATAGTTATGTGGAGTTAAGAGAGGAAACTTAGAAGAACCCATAGCAGCAAAAAGGAAGGAACACAAGAGCACAAAAGCACAAGAGACACCCCCCCAAATTCAAACAATCAAAGTACCCCCCCTAAAGTGATGATTTTGGCACTTTATACTTAGTGCAATTACAATGAGCCACTTGCAAAAAAAGGCAAAGTGGACTTATGATGCAAATTTTACAACTTCTCAAATGAGATACAAGAGACTTCAATCAATAGTGCAATGAATCTAACTGAGATTCAAGCAAATATACAAGTACCAAGAGAGCCAAAAATGACCAAGATCTGAAAGTACAAATTATACTTACAATGGCATCAATCTGATAGCATCATGTGAAATTAGATGAAAAAATACGCACTTTCAAAAAAAACGGCACCTAAAAAGGAGGTCGTATGACCCCAAACGAAGCCTCTGAAGTTGCAAAAACTGGGATTACTCAGGGACAGTCACCAAAAACTACATTTTTTGAAAAATCCATGCATCAAAATCAAAAAAATTCTTCACCACTGCGGAGAGCACGAAATTATAGCGCATTTCAAAAAAAATTGCACCCAAAAAGGAGCAAAAATGAGCAAGTTATGGCCATTTGAAGTTGAACTGCAAAATCAAAAATGCAAATGAGAGGGGGTCCAAAAATTTTCAAACCCTGTTGATGTGGCGCTGACGTCAAAAAGTCACGGGGTTAAATTTGACGGTCGTATGACCGTCACAAAAACTTCGCCCTCTACTGACTGGGCGTCCGTACTGTACGGACAGGATGACTGTGCAAGATGACTGTGTAATCCGTACTGTACGGAATTGCTGACTGGGCGAGCCATGTGGCAGATGACTGTGTGTACGGATGCTGATGTGGCACGATGACGTGGTGTCCGTACGGATGGGTTTTACCTGCGGGCCACTGGCCGCCTGCCACGTGGCGGACGCGAGTTTCGTCGGTCTGGTAGTCGCCGGTGGAGTGGGAGACACCGACGAGCCCGGGTGCTGCCGCAGGCGGTGTTGGGAGGAGCCGGCGGCGCTGGTCAGACGAGTGCGGCGGGAGGTGTCGGGGGCCTGGGGAAAGGCGCTGAGGACCGGTGACAGAGCCGAGGCGGAGGATGGTACGCGACGATGGCCAGAGGATGCAGCGGTCGCCGAGAAAAGTACGCTAGCGGCCGTTTGTTCTGACAGCGCTACAGAGCCGGTACGACGAGGACGGCAGGGACAGACCTGCAGTACGGGTCACGGGGGGGGGGGGTCTGCGGATCCCTCAAAAACTTTGTTTTTTTTTTAAAAAATTTTAACTTGTTTTTTCAATTTTTTTGCTTTCGGAATTTTTGATATTTTTTTTGATTTTACAATTTTTCGAAAAAAATATTTTCAGACAATAAATTTATTATTTTTTTTTCGAAAATTATATAAAAAATTTGAAAATCCATACGATACTAGCAAAATTGGAGAAAAAATTTTTCTCACCAAAATAGGCCGACTTTATAACCAAAATTCATGGAAACGGCCTTTTGGAAGCAATGGCGGGGTCGGATCTGGTCTAGGACGCCTCCAAAAGATGCTGCTCCTCAGATCTACCTCTTGACGTCACAATAATGCCTCTTCAAGACGAATCAATGAAGCCCCAATGGCTCTGATACCATGTTGGATTTTGCCAAGATCAAGAGCTCAATGAAATGTACAAAATAGAGACATAATATGGGACAAGAATAAACTATATTTTCATCAATAGAAAATGATCAATAACATGATGTTCAATAGTTACATACAATGAATAGAGGCTTGCTTATATAGGCAAGGCTAGGGATATGTATGAGCACACAAACATGACATGTGGCTCAATAAGAAACAAGGGTAAGTAGGAAATAGGTGTGGGTAGGTAGGAAAAATAATATAATATTCCACTTGAGGTGGATCACCCACCGAAGGTGGAATTATCACTCCACAATAAGTGGATATGATAGTGTAATAACAAGATCAACACCATAAAAGGTGGAATTTCTCTTACACACACTATCCCAATGTGGCACAAACACCCAAGTGTCTCATATCCAAACTACTATGAAATGCATTATCCTAAGTAAACTTAAGTAAGTGTAATAATATCCATGATGAATAATTATTTACACCAACAATTTCTCTTCTCTTATTTTACTTCCTAATGAAAAATCATAGAATTTGATTTGAAACATCGAGAAATAAAAAAAAAAAAAAATCAAAACTAAAAATGACAATGTGCAATATCAACGATGTCAATTTTAGATCATATCTAACATACACCTTAATTTGTAATGTGGGATTATCCAAATCAACATAACCTAATTTGAATGACAGTAGAATTTAGATAACTTCCTCACAATTCTATAATATCAATCTTCAATGTCAATGATGACAATTTTAAAGCCCATATAGCTTGATGTTGTCATGTGGGGTTATCCAACAATCTTCAATGTCAATGATGACAATTTTAAAGCCCATATAGCTTGATGTTGTCATGTGGGGTTATCCAACAGAGTGAAATCTAGGGAACTATCTCCATAATTTATTTATTTATAATATTGATATGATAAAAAGAATTGTATTTGGTGGGGGGGGGGGGGGGGGGGGAATTCAAGTGATACACTTTGTAGCATGAATTTCAACCATCAAATGATTCTTGCCTATGTAAGTGTGAGACCCATGCCCCCCACTTTATCTCCATTGGATGGAGGTAAGACAAATATTCCCATTTCATTAGTTGGGCGTAAAATAACTTTTAATCTCCATCATGACTTCGCTTTTGGACGATTACCCTTTTGGTTGATTTGCGGTCAACAATCGAATAAAAGATAATTATTAGGAATTTATTTTTAAAAGATATTATCTTGTGAATATATCACACGCGACAATAACTGGTCGCTTGAAAGGGGCCATCCAATCGAGGACATTAATTATTAGACATTCTAAATCAGGACAAACATGAAACATTTTTTTTTCTTTATTTAAGGGCAATTGATGGTATTGAAAATGTCTTTTAATGGTCCTAAATAGATTGCTACATTGTTATATGGTCAAAGCTATTTTCCGTTTTTTAAAGGCATTGTTTAATGCTCAAAGGTTTTTTTTCCTTTATTTAAAATAGTTTGAATATTTACCAATCTTTTGGGTGAATAATTGTTGTTTAAATATAGCAAGTTGTAAGGGCTTATGCATCATGCAATTTCAAAAAGGTCAATGATATGGATGTTTTTTTTGGTTGTTGATTAAGTCCATCACAAGTGAATGTTGATATAGTTAGAAATCAAGGTGTTGAATAGTTGTGTGGAGCTTAAGCACAAACAAATAAGAGAATAATGTTAATATATTATTATTAAACAAGAGTATAAAGTTAATATTTGATTGTCTATGTAAATTGATTTGGCAACAATGTTAATTGATAGGTAGTCATGATAATGCGTGTCAACACTTAATTATGGTCAGGCCATTAATTTTCATCATGCGTCTTAGGATAATATTAAATTAATTATTTGTCCCTTATTCTGATATTTCCTCTCAATAATTAAATAAATTCAATTTATTTGATTAACTAATTCTTAAATATGAATACCATATTTATATTCTCATATGCAGTTTATTTATTAATTATCCCATATTTATCTTTTCAACCTACTAATTTGGAAAAATGTACGATAATCAATTTATTTATTTAATAAAACCCCATATTATCTTCCTTAGTTTGATTCCATCTTCCTCGATTTGATTCTGGATTTCTTCTACTTTTTCTCTGTCTCCTAATGGAAACTCTGCTATGTGTTTGATCCTAGCCATTGATTCTTCTTATCTCCAAATTAATCTCCTCTGTTGATTCAAAATCCTCTTTTCTATAAATTGAGCTCTCATTGCTCATTTTCGACAACCAAATTTTTGTGTCCTTATGTTGTTGATTTCATTCTATTTTGCTATCATCTTCCTTGTATCACACTTGCATCTTGTAGGTGAGATCCACATACATCTATTTGAAGCATAAAAAAAAGCAATGGAGAATTATGGAGGAGACATTCGCGTTTGTGATGGTTTGCATTTATTTTAATTACCTTATCTTCATAGCTCTATTGAATGTATTAGGATCTTTTCATTAGCATTTTAGGTTTGTGGTTGCCTAATTTTCTACTTTTGATGTTTATTCCAAATTTCCTAGCTACATTTGTTGGTGAATAGCATCTACTTGCATGTATTAATTTTGTTTTTTAGTATTATGGAAGATTTGAACTCAGTACCATTTAGGTGCCTACTACATGGACTTTGCCATTGAAATTGCATGTATTAATTGATTTGGTCATTGTATTATCAACTTAAAATATATTTAATCTTCTATAAATCATTTTTTTTGGCACTTGAGTTTATGTTCTTCCACAATAAGTTGAGTTGTTCATATAAAGTGTTCTAAATGTCAAAGGTGGTTGAGGTGTGAAGTTGATCATTTGAACTTGTCAAAAAATTATTCTAAGTGAATTCATAAAAGTTGTTTGTTGGAAATCAGGCTCTCCATGTATATTTGATCTTTGTACAGAGGTGTAGGGAAACCTTGGAAGGTTAACAATGAGGAAAAGTCACAAATCATATTGAGGAATTGTTAGAGACACTCAAGGAATCAATATCCTAGGTACACCTAAAAAACTAAAATGTCCTTCTACAAGAGAGAAAATCAAGAACATGAATTTTTGAATAATGGATGCAAAATAATATTATATCAATAGTGAGCATGAATGTGTTTGTTAATGATTGTGCACAATGTACATATGGGGGGCCTTTCTTATTTATGTAAGGTAGAGAGGAACAACAAACTAGGATGATGAAAAATCTATCAATCCTATGACATGAGAGAACTAGAAAATAACATCACGTGTACAAGAAACTTCTAGAAATATTTCTAGTGTCCCAAGAAAACTTAACATGTGAACATGTGCAAATAGGTCCTAGCTAATGACTATTTAAATGATGTGTCTTATTCACACTACAAAGGGGGAAATCGGATAGGAAATATCTATGTTCAAACTAACCACCCCCATAAGTACAATTTAGGGAGATTATGAAAAAAATGCAAATAATACAAAGATGTAAAGATGAGTCTTTGATATGAGGCCATGTTAGGTGTAAGGAAGTTAAGTAGTTGAACAACTTCCTACACTAACCTTGAGAGGAGGGTGATGCAAAAATTTTACAGATCTTTAAAACTATCATAAAAACTTAACATAAATAAATATAAATAGCATGCATACCACAACATAGTTATTTACGAGGGGAAAACCCTTCAGGGAGAAAAATCCCACACTCCAAAAGCTACCCAATATATTATTCATAAATCAACAACATATTACAATATAGTTGTAGAGTAAGCTTCTCACATGAGTATCGCCAATAGAGATCCATAGACAACTCAACAACTATAAGACTCTTACATATAACCTCCATCTCACACACCTAATATATAGGAGATACAATACATGAAATTGTCAAATAGTATTACAAAAGCATGGGTAAAACTACCCAAGAGTGATGCCCATCTTATCTCCAATACAAGATGTCCTACACATGTAACTCCCTTTTACAACACATTTATATGTCCAACACATTTATATGTCCAACACGTTTATATATTTTCTATTTCAGGAGACTCAACTTTCAGAGGTCGTAACTTTTAAACTGAGTGTTTGATTGGTGAACCATTTAAAATGCTCGAAAGCTCATGACGTGCTCTATCAATCTATAATTGGCTATGTCAGTTACAAAATTTTAAGGCCCTCAACTCAAAATTGACTTTGAAACTTTCATTCTTAACTATTGAAGATAGAAACTTTAATATCTTCAAATCTAGACATGATCTTGCAAATAAAATTTGACAACATGCTTATCTAGCCAGTTTGAAGCTTTGGGGAAATTTTCAAACCAATATGTGCTTAAATGAAAAATTACTAAAAGAGATAACCTTATGTATATGAAAGGTTGGGACACAATTTTACTAACATTGTGTACCTATTTATAAATGTAATCTCTCATAAATAGAGAACGGGAGGAAAACTAGTGGAATAAAACTACTCCTAAACAAGAGATAAACATAAGAAACTAAAAGGAGGAGGACTCGATATAACCCCCCAAAGACTACTTATGTCACCAATGTACAATGAATTATCCCCCCATAATAGGTAAAAAGAGAGACTATGTAGTCCCCCACAATGTGTTATTTATGTAATAATGGTAAATTATTGAAGAAAAAAGACAATACAATTCCTACAAGCAACATTTCTCCCTTTGGGAAGAAATAAAATCAATTGTATATGTAAGATTCCTGTTCTAGATAAGAATATGAAGGAAAAAATATAAATATGTATGAAGTCTCTAAAACTTGCTCATGTGTCTCCAAGTTGATTCTATAAGCTACCACTAACAAGTTACGTGTTCTAGGCCAAATTGATGAAGATGCCAATCCATAATCTAGTAGAGATCAATAAAGAACATGATCAAAAGATAAAGATATCTCTTTTGAAGAAAATAATGTCTCCTCCCATGCTTCTCAAAAGTCTCCAAGCCCATGTCAAATGGTTAAATATACTAATAAGATGAATCAAGTAGCATGCAATATTTGTGTATAGCAACCATGAATGTGTGGTGCTCACCATAGGGGAGAAAATGGACCAATAAGAATTTGATACTCTTCTAAAAGGTGTTAATATGAATGATTATTGAGTTAAATATGACTCATGAATATTTGTAAAACTTGTCACTACAAAAGTAGATGTAGGCAACGAAGGAACACACAGGTTTGAATGTGCCCTTATAACATCTTGGGAAGAATCAACTCGATCAAAGAGATGATGAGTAAAATCAGTAGTATCTCCTAAATCTAAAATACATGACTATACAAATAAACCTACTATGTCTATCAATTATTGAACTTAAGTAGTTATATCTAAAAGAAAATGAATGCACTACTACACTGAATCACAATTAGCCATGAATGTAGCAACACAAGTATCATCATAAGAAAAAATAGATGGAAGAGATTATATCTCAATTCATGTCATTGGACTAAATTATTCACCCTCAGATGTTGTTGTGCCCTTAGAAGATGTTGAAGTAAAAACATGATGTATTAAGTAATGTTTGATTGCATATAGTCTCTAAAGAAGAGTATCAAGAGAAGTATATATGTCATTTGAATATTCAAGTTATTCCCATCTATGGAGTGCCTTAGTTTTTTTAAAATAATATGATAGAAATAATCAGATGATTTTAGACATTCTATGATTTGATCCTCTACGAATCAAGATTCATTAAGTCACCATACATCTCCCAAAGTTTGTCCCAAATAATATGATGGGAAGAAACACATAGGAATATAATCAATGTGTCAAATTCCACATTTGATTTAACAAATCTTGCTCCTTAAAAATTCATTCCATACCATACAATGATTTTCTCATATCATTTATGTTTAGGAACAAGTTGATCAAGATAGGGAAACACATTTTTCCATCTAAATTTTTTTAGCATATCATCTCACCAAGAATTATAGCCCCATTTTTAATTCAATTGTAGTTAGATTCTTTGTGATAACTATAATTTCTCCTTAAATTTAGTCACACATATGATCGATTAAGAAACTAAATCCAACAAAATAACAAGATTAACTACCAAATTACTTAATTATGAGACCCCCCAATAAGATATGATCTTGGCACTTTAAATTTAATGCCATTACAAGAGCCACTTACCAAAAATAGAAAACTAGACTTTCTCTTGGTACACACAAATGAAAAAGTTGGCCATATAAATAAGATACAACTAAAAGTACAAAACGTTATGCGGTTTTTTGAAAAATTGCACCAAAAACTACTATCATAGGAGCTTGAATAGAGAATTAAAAGTTCCCAAAAATGAAAATTACTTAAAAACACCCATGATAATCTTTAAAAATAGTAAGTAGCCAAACCAAAAGTTGTTTGTACCACTTTGTAGCCTATGAAATCCTACCCAAAAAAAAGAAGAAAGAATTGCTACAAAAAGAAGCCTAGATGACTAAGGAACACGCCTCTAAAAAAATATTATTAAAAAATTTGCCTTGGAGAGGAGACCCGATTGGGGTGAAGAGCCCATTAATGTCAATAGAAAAATATTCCTTAGGTGTCTAAATACTCACCAAAGTTGATAACTGTTGTCAAAATTTTTAAAATTATCCTCCAAGTTCCAAAACTATTGTCTAATGTGGAAAATTGTCTTCTTCATTCACAAAAAGCCACTTGTGGGGTACAAAGGGTGGTTTATAATTGATTAAGTATTTTTTTGTTACATATAAATCAACATACACTTTCATATATACCCTACTAGAGTTGGCTAAATGCATTATTGGGGTGACATGGGTTGATGCGGTGGCTCACCATAATGGTGACACGTAGTGCTCAATGGGCATCATTGTACATTGTGGTGGAATATAGTATATTTATGATATAAATCCCACATATTTAAATTATTTTTTATTATGAAAAAAAAATTAAATAGTAGGATTAAAATTTATTTTTGTCAACTAATCATACATTATAACATATCATCATGCTTGCGACAACTTGTAGCAACCATATGGTCATACAAACAATCATGTGATAAGGGGGTTGACAATTTCCATATATGTTGGTACAAAGAACTCCAAATTTGATGATCAAATAGTTATTATTAGGGTTCTTGCACCTTCTAGCCATGATGGTAGGGTTAGATTTGACCCAAAATGTTCCAAAAATGCAACTACCTCTCAACTTTAAACCTTTGTAGATTTAGCCTCCTATGTCCAATTTGGAAAAAATAAATGGATTAAATAATTTTTTTGGACACCATAAACTCAAATGTGAGCTCATATTTGCACCAACAAGCTCCAAAATAAACTTGAAATACCAATACACAAAGAAAAATCCCTCTAAAATATGACATTTCTATCATTTTTTAAAATTCTCTAGGTTACTATAAGATGCAAGAGAAGATCGTAATAAAATTTTCAAGATCCACTAAGGTTTGCAACCTACCAAAATCTCATTACCCAAATCACTCTTAAATCTAAGAAGGAAATTTGTAGATTTGAAGCTCTAATACCATGTCAGAAATACTCAAGGACCCATGCTCATAGGATCACCTATAAAACCAATACCAGATGCAAAGTATTATTAGATCAATAGTGATCATGAATGTGTCTATCAAGGAATGTATTATGTGTAGGATACTCAATATAATTATCTTGGTATTAATGTGTTATATCTTCAAGAAATTAAGATTTATTCTTCCATGCATTTTGCAACATGTCAGGTTATTTGGCTGGTTGACCTAGTTTTTGCCTCCAATCATGAGGTTGGTTGTGAGGGGTTGTTACCTTTCTTGTGCCATGGTGGCATTCTTGTGTGGTGGATCATGGGTCTCATCCTACTCAACAACTCATTTGGATCCTCATGTCAACCGAAAATCATTCTTTTAGGGTCATTAACGTTTATTCTCCCGATGATATGATGAAAATATTTACACTCTAGTGATTGATTGTAAATTCAATGGCCCCCATCACTTGGGTCCTGTGTGGATATCTTAATATGGTTGAGGTGGCATATGAAAAAGAAGGGTTATTTCATTTTTGTTGGAAAATTAGTGAATGGGAGGCATGGTTCTATATGTGCAATAAATTGGGTCTTTATGATCTCAATTTATACTAGTGCCATTCTCAAGTAGTTTGGTATACACAAATAAATTTTTGGGTAGGAAATGGTAGTCCTTAAATGAGTTGATCGTGCCATAATTACAACACAATCTTTCTTTTTTTTCCTCTTGTCAAGATCTTTTGGTAATGCCTCTCCCCAAGGTTACCTTGTTATAGAACTATGTCATTAAGTTTGGCATTGAATGACAAGTGGGCCCAACACGATCTTCTAAAATACATTTTTTTTAAACACTTATTTGTTGAGTCACAAGCACATTGGTTACATCCAATGGGTTTGGAACCTTGAGTATCATCTCACTCAATAGTCTAGGTGCATTTCTTGGTGGAATTGTGCTATCTAGTACACATCATGCTTCCTTTACATTTGTGGAAGCCAACATGCTATTTTTAGCTAACATTTATATTAGGCCACCACCTTGGATCTTCGTTGTGCCACAAAAGTGCTTGTTGCTGACCTTTTGTCTACAATTTTGCAAGTTTGGGTGGCTTAGTTACATCTTTAGAAGAAAATGTTGATGCTCATTCTATTTGAGCGGCTCAAATCAAAGCCAAGCTACAATTTTTTTTTGTCTCTTCATGTCACTCTTCATCAAGCATCAAAAAAATCAAGGAAGGCTAGATGGTCCTCTCTAAGCTACCAGATATTCTCTAGGCTTTTGTGCAACATTATGAGAAATTTTTAAATTCTCCAAATGTGTTCCCTGAGTGAGAAAGATCTCTCTAGGTTTGTCTCAGAGTTGTTCAATGTTGGCTCTCTAAGGCTCAACATACTATTTGTGAGCAGTTGCTCACCCTTAACGCCCTAAAAGAGGTTGTGAAATCCATGGAAAATGACAAGGCCCTTGGTTGCGACAGTTTCCCATGCAAGTTTTACATAGACCTTTACCCTTGTGTAGGTTTTGACTATTGGCAACAACAAGGAAAACTTACAAAAATATTCAGACTACAATCCGGCAAGGATGAAATGCAAAAATAGCATCTACTAATGACTGATGACAGTTCCGGTTAAGTTCATATGTCTTCCCTTCACCAATATTTTCTCAATACACCCCACCGAAAGATAAATTCACTTGATTGCACATACACCACTCTCTAATAATGAAGACACAACAACAACCACTAAATTACATGAATATTACACCTATTTATACAAATCATCAACCTTGACTACAAGGTCAACCAAACCCTTAACATCTAATTACAAAATTACATCACACGATAAATAAATTAACCACCAGACCAATACAATGTTTGTACAACATATCATGGACCTAAATCAACTCCTCAAACACACACCACCACCAGAAATCTCACCAAGATCAACCGCAACACGTTACACCACCAAAAATACTGCATAACACGAAGAATATCACCAGATCCATAAGATCATCAAGAACATGCACAATGATTAATATAGACCATTAGAACAAATAGGACATGATTATGAAACACCAACAAGCACGTTAGAACCATCCACAATAGTTGCACCAACACCACTTATTCAAATCTTCATCGATCAACACGCTAACACTCAAGAACACTAATAGTAGCAACTCGGACAAGAAAGATAGCTTGCAGAGCATCAAATCATGAACCATCTTAAATAAAGATACACACAAACATCCTAAACACTCTCCCAAATCTACAACACAAGATATGATCATACCAGAGCACACCAGATCAAACACCAGAACACTACAACACTGAACATTGAAAACCAATCTCCATACTACAATCCTCAACTCGAGCAAATCATCACATAGTATCATGAAATCAATAAAGAATGAAGTATCTCTAGTTGATTCATCATCCTAAATAGATAAACCAACCAGATCAACTTACTACAACCACTAGATCACCAAAACATTTCTCTGCAACACCAAAACACAAGAATATGTTGACATCAATGACAACAACATATCCTAGCAACAACAATATCCAACAATGTCCCCCTTTGGTATTGATGGAAACATATGAATGTGAAAAAAAATCAATGCAAATGAATAAATCAACACCAACAAACTCCCCATAAGATCATGCACACAAAGCTCCAAAGATAAGACAGTTTTTCACATGCTTCTCTCCCCCTTTGACAAGAATGCCAAAGATATAAAATGATCAAGCTTATCTCCCACAAACTAGATAATTTCTCCCCCTAGGATAAACTCACAACTTTGAACAACACATTGACTACTCCAGCTAAGTAGCAACACCAACTCATCAACCCGGATAAGGAGATAAGACTGTGAAGTCCACCGAATTGATGCATCTCCATGCACCTAGTTCTCATCAGGAGGGGCAAAAACCCCTAACTTGTCTCTCAAATACACAAATGTATATGTAGGTAAAGGCTTAGTGAAAATATATGCAATCCGATCCTTTGTAGGTATATACTCTAGTTTTACTTCTTCATCATTGACTTTCTCTCCCAAGAAATGATACTTAATTGATATATGATTTGTTTTAGAGTGCAGTACCAGATTCTTGGAAATATTAATAGCACTTGAATTGCCATAGTAAATAATAGTAGGCTCATCATACATAACTCTGATGTCTTTCAGGATCTGCTTCATCCAAACTACTTAAGTACAATTACTTGCAACAATAATGTATTCAACTTCATTAGTAGATAGAGATATATCATCTTGTTTCTTACTTTCCCATGAAACCAACTTCTTCCCCAAAAAGAAAGCTCCATCGGTAGTGCTTTTCTGATCATCTACATCACCTGTCCAATCAACATAGTATAAGCACATAGCATGAAATCATCAGTCTTTGGATACCACAACCCATAGTCAACAGTTTCCTTCAAATATATGAAAATCCTCTTCATAGCAGTAACATGAGTCTCTTTAGGATCAGCTTGAAATCAGGCACAAAGGCATACAACATGCATGACATTCGGTCCAGTCTAAGTCAGGTACAACAGTCCACCAACCATAGATCTATACAAGGTTTGACTAACTTTCTAAGATTCATCTTGCTTAGACAACTTGCATCTAATCACCATAATAGTTCCAACAGGTTTAGAATCAGCTAACCGAAATTCTTCAATAATTCCTTCGCATACTTAGATTGAGAAATGAAAATACCTTTACTGGTCTGATTAATCTACAAGCCTAAGAAGAATTTCATCTCGCCTATCATAGATATCTCAAATTCCTTTTGCATGTCATCAGCAAATTCCATACTCAGATCATCATCTCCTCCAAAAATAATGTCATCCACAAATACTTCAACCTTAAAGTATCAGTTATTGTCAGCGATACCTTTACAAAATCCCATCTTCATCAAATACTTATCTAATCTTGCATATCAGGCTCTAGGGGCTTTCTTCAGTCCATAAAGATCTTTCTTCAATCTACATACCATGTCTCCTTCATCTGATAATGAAAATCCTTTTGGTTTCTCAATGTAAACTTCCTCCTCAAGATCACCATTCAAAAAGGTTGACTTGACATCCATCTAGTAAACCTTGAAATTCTTATAAGAAACATATTCAAGAAGAAATCTAATAGCTTCAATTATAGTTATAGGAGAAAAAGTTTCCTCATAATCAATTCCTTCCATCTGAGAGAATCCCTTACATACCAATCTTGCTTTGTTTCTTACCACTTCATCGACTTCATTCAGTTTATTCTGGAACACCCATTTAGTACTAATCACATTATTGTCTTTAGGTCTTAGAACAAGCTCCCAAGTGCTATTCTTCTCAATCTAATTCAACTCTTCCTCCATATCTTTTATCCAATTCTCATCCTTACATGCTTCAACAACATCTTTAGGTTCACTCTTAGAAATCAGACATATTTATTCAACAACAAGTCTTCTTCTAGTCATCACACCTTTGTTCTTATCGCCAATAATCTGATTCTTAGAATGATTAAATTTCACATACCTCAGAGTCTTCTGATTGATCTGATTCTCAGTCTCTTGAACTTCTTCACTAGCAGCAGCAATATTCGGATTAACTATCTCTACCAGATTATTCTGCTTTAAGATCTCAATTTGTGCAAGCTTAGAAACAATAAACTGATCATCAATCTCATATCCACACGCTCTGATCTGCTTCCCAAAACATTCATCAAACTTCACAATTTCACTTTCCACTATATTCTTCAATCTCTTGTGTAACACCGATAAGCCTCTCTTAGTAGAATATCCCAAGAATATTCCTTCATCACATCTTGCATTAAAATTTCCTATATCCTCATTTATTTTTATATAACATTTGCTTCCAAAAACTCTAAAATATCTAACTGTAGGAACATGATCAAACCATAGCTCATAAGGGGTATTACCGGAATCACCTTAGATATGCACTTGGTTGAATATGTAGACAACAGTGCTAACAACTTCCTTCCAAATGGTTTGTGCAACATTTCCTTCAATCAACATCATTCTAGTAGTATCCAAGATTGTTTTGTTCTTCCTTTCAACAACTCCATTCTACTGAGGGGTTCTAGGAGAAGATAATTGTCTTCTAATTCCATTCCTCTCACAAAATGTATCAAACTCACCATATGTGAATTCTCCTCCTCTATCAGATCTTAGACACTTTAGCTTCGACCTAGTCTCAATCTCCACCTTTGCTTTGAATATCTTGAATTTCTCCAATGCTTCTAATTTCTCCCTTAGAAAATTCACCCACATCATTCTAGAGTAGTTGTCAATCATCAACATGAAATACCTGTCACCTTGCATGCTTCTTACTCTTGTAGGACCACACAAGTCAGTATGCACAAGATCTAGCAGTCCATTAGATGCATACAACTTCCTTTTAAATGATGTTCTTGTTTTCTTTCCTGATTGACATTCTTTACATATCGGATTAGAGGGATTTACAATATTAGGCAAATCTCTAATAGCTTGAGTAGAACTTATCCTTATCATGCAATCAAAATTAACATGACAACCAACTTTCATAAATCTAAGCAATCAAGCAACTTTTCTCACCAACATTCAAGGGAAAGATATTACTTTTAGTCTTAGTCCCTGTTGCAATGTCTATATTGGAGGCATTAAAAATCTTGCATTTACCATTATTGAATTACAAATCATATTCCTTATCAACCATTTATCCAACACTCAAAATATTATGCTTTAAACCTTCAACATATAAGACATCATCAATATTATTTACCATCAAAAGATATAGAGCCTCTACCACGAATCACTCAAGTTTTATCATCTCCAAATCTTAATATACCACCCTCATACCTTTCCATGTTCACAAATTTACTTTTATCACCTGTCATATGATATGAACAACCATTGTCAATTACCCATTCATTTTTCCCTTCAATCTTAGCAGCCAAAGATTTCTCCTCAACAATGCAACTTGTAGGATTCAGGGATAACTTTAAGAAACCCCCCCCCTCGGGCAATTGTGTAAAATCCTGGCGAATCACACATTATTTTCGAGGGGAAATTTTCATATTGATGGCAAAAAAAATTTTTAAATGACAAAAAAATTATTTTGTATTGACGATTTTTTTTCTAGTGTGCGAAAATGCCATAAATTTCTAGCGAATAATACCTTGTTCTATGGGGAAAATATTTATTGTGGGAGGTGAATAATTATTGTTAAAAGGAACAAATATATAATTTTATGAGTGAAAATTTTTACTCTGAAGGAAAAATTATTTAAATGTATTGGCGATTTTTATCCATCACTTGAAAATTATTTAAATGTATTGGCGAAAATTTTGTTATTTATGGTATAATATATAATTCATTGGCGATTTCATAAATTCATTGCCATTAATAGACAAGGCACATCACATCACATCAGTACATCACATCACATAATACATTGAATCCGGACTCTGCACGATGTATCAATAAGCGCGGCCTCTTTGACACGTAAAGGGTGACACATACCTAAAATCTATCAATGATTTTAAACCATTCGATGATCGTATATCAATGGCTGAAGTTTTATTTCGGCCCAATTTTTTGAAGAGAACATAGCTCACCAGAAAGTGCCCGGAATGGAATTGGATTCAATAGACACATATCAAATGTCACGAATCACGATCCATGATTTCGTTCATTTAATATATGTCTTTTCACTTACGACAATCCACTCTGTCCCCATGACTTCCAATGTGATACTTGCCAATTTGGTACTAGTTCATAGCTATTTCCAATTTCACACACTCATGCATTTATGGGAAAGATTTGCAGAGATACGAAAGATTTAAAATTTTTTATAGCAGTTAATACTGTTAAAGAAGTAATTATTACAATCAAGAGCTTCAACAATTTATATACGATCTCTGCTTCTTTCATCTTCAATTAGCCTTTTCCATTTAGTAGATAAATCGTCAGAGCTCACGGTATTTTAGGTTTATAGGCTCACTACTCAGGTTGTTTAATTTGTTAATCTGTTTTCTCAAGATGGACACTCCCATCCACTTGAGAAGCATTTCTGCAGAGGACCAGAGGGCCTTTCTAGGCTCCGTTAGAGACCCAACCCTCCAATCAGTCTGCAAGGAGGTTGGGTCGTTCACCAATGAAGCTGTGCAGATGGTGCTGGGCAAAGAATTTCTGCGAAACGAAAATAGGTACCGTGTTAACATGGACATTACATCCTGCTTCTTAGCGTCTCTTCTAGACTTGGGAGGAGACAAGGTGGATATGCTAATGCTGTTGAGGAAGGTTTTTAAGGAAGACTTCCTCGGAGGCAACATTACTCTTGTCATTCTTGCAGAAGTAGGGGTGGGGATCCCTTGGGCGAGTGATTTATCCAAGCTTCCCCTCCTTGACCAAACACTGCCAGTGGCCAGGCAACCATTTCTCCTAAACCTGAATGCGGAGCAGCTGACGCGTCACAGAAAATGGGCGCGGATTGGCAGGGACTTCCTCCGGAAATGGTTCCTCTTGGACGACTTTCCAAACTACATGTGGCTTGAAGAATTCTCTCAGCTTATGTTGTCTGAAGAATTCTACATGGAAGGAGGGCCAGATTCATAGGGAAAAATTGTAAACAATTCCACTACCTGTAGTTTTTTTTTCCTATGTCCTTGAACCCTAACAGGCTGAGTGCCAGAGGCTCACTCATTTTGGCTTTTAAGTTTTTGGGGGACTCAAGTCTCTAACGAAAAAATTGGAAATTTCAAAAGCATAAATAATTTAATGATAATTTTTCAAATTCCAGTTTGTTTCACTTTGCCTCTTACATTCTTATGGATATAAAAATGCTTTCTATAATTCTATTTCATTTTAATTCATTAATTTCTTTCAAATGCTTTTTGCATATGAGCTACCAGCTACGTTATTTCAATTATTTGTTAAACAATGGAAATAAATTTAATACCATGATCTTTTTATGTAATGCTATAAAAAAAAAAAATTCAATTCATTCCATTAATTATTTGTACATTGATTATGGTTGATTATAATTTTATAAATATATACTATTACTATATAGTCATTCCAAATACAAAATTTCAAAAGTTGCAAGATACAAAAGTTTATCGGTCAAGGTTTTTTCATTCAATTAATTGAAATGTTTCAAGATACAAAATTTGTCCACAACTTATAGCAAGTAGACAAAAAAACTAGTTCATTGCCGATAGGCCGCTCACTTAGTCTCACTATCCCCCTGGTCCTCCCAGTCCCTTCCCTCCTTAGAGGTCGATGCTTTGGCTTTCCCTTTTGCTGCTTCAACTTTCATTTTTGGAATGAAGTTTAGGAACCCGAAGTCAGGGTCGCCCTCCAAGCTTGCCAGTAGCTGTATGGCCCTTCCTTCTTCAGCCCTATCTCTCAATGCCCTACCAACCTCCATCCTTGCCACCACATGCAAAGCATTCTGGACTTCATCCATCCTCGTTAATTTAACAAAGAGTTTCACCGCTTCCCACCCCACTAGGGCTCGTTCACGGCACTGGTATTTGATTTCATCCTCTGGGCCATGAATAAAAGGAAGCAATTCCTCCTGGTCGTCCCCTTCCATAATTCGAATGCTAACTCCTGGCACCACCCACTCCAAGATTGAATCCAGGTTAATCAAAAACTCCCCATCAATCAATTTGACCAATGTGAGTTTTACCTTTTCCAGCTTCGGTTCGAATTGACAGGCCCACGCCATAATCAGAGAGTAAACCTCCATGTTAGTTCGATACCAAAGACTGATATGTGCCACCTTCTCCGCAAGCATCAGTCGAGCTGCCGCCCACAACTTCTCCTCCCTAAACCTGAATAGTCCTTGCATTCGTTTATTAGATACTTTGCCCAAAAAGGGCACCAACTTCTTGTCTGTTCGAAGTGTGAAATTGGCCTCCATTGTCTTACAGAAGGTATGATTCTACAAACTACGAACTACAGATTTGTTCTACACTTGCAGCTGCTTCAAAGCAAAAAGTGGTACACAGATGAAAAGGTAAAAAAATCTGCCTCCGTCTTAACTCTTATAGGCCAGGTAATGAATGTGCACAATAAGACATTAATGCCATGAGATCATGAAAAAGATTTCCTGCCATCCTCCCCTTCCTCCTTTCGTGTGGCATGCCGTAGACAACTTCTTGTGCAACAATTAATCGCCACCTTGGCATTTGTACTTTCCAAATTTTCTCGCCTTAACAGGTTGAGGACTGCAGTTGCACATTTTTTTAAATTAATAGACTAAATTTATGTTGAAATTTTATATATATTTTTAATCTATTTTTGAAAATGATATATCGTAAACATATTTTCAAAGAATTTTGTTAAACGTTAAATTAATATTTTAGATTTAATATTGAATGTTTTCTTTTTAATATTAAACTTTTACCTTTCAAATTGCAGATCAAAATTTATATTTTTATTTAGTTATTTATTTTAATCTAGAAACTAAGTTTCATGTTTAATACTATTTTTGAATTTAAAATTTTTACAAATAATATTAACATTATTTTTAATAGTTATCTCAAACTATTGTCCAATGCCCGGAATTGAACATTTTAAATTTAATTAAATAGAATTAAGTGAAAGTCTATACTTAATACTTATAGTCTATGACTCTATAGACTATAAATCTCTTTTTCGGGAGGAATTTTAAAATGATTTAGTAGACTTTAAAAACAGACCAGAAAAGTAACGAGTATGGTGACGTACTAGAAAAAATGGCAGAAGTCGTGGGACCCACTTCATCGAAAAATAGGTACCATCGACCATTGGATGAACAAAGATCAACGACTAGGGTGGATTTTGACTTGAATGTGGGAAGCGAACACCTTTCTGAGAACTTCGCCCAGAATTGGACATTTTAAATTTAATTAAATATAATTAATTCTGAAAATCTCTTTTTCGAGCAGAATTTTAAAATGATTAAATAGACTAAAAATCAAATCGGAAAAGTGACGAGAGTATGGTGACGTGCCAAAAAAATGGCAGAAGTCATGGGACCCACTACATCTTAAAACAGGTAACATCGACCCACGACCGTTGGATGAACAAAGATCAACGACTAGAGTGGATTTCGGCCCGAATGTGGGAAGTGAACACATTTGGGAGAAATTCGCCCGGAATTGGACATTTTAAATGTAATTAAATACAATTAAGTCTATAAAGCTTTTTTTTGGGTGGAGGTTTAAAATGATTAAATAGACTAAAAATCAAACCGAAAAAGTGACACGAGTATGGTGACGTGCCTGAAAACTGGCAGAAGTGATGGGACCCATGACAACTGACAACAGGTACCATCGTCCGTTGGATGAGCAAAGATCAATGGCTTAGGGTGGATTTTGGCCCGAATGTGGGAAGTGAACACATTTGGGAGAACGTCGCCCGAAATTGAAACATTTTAAATTTAATTAAATATAAGTAAGTCTGTAAAGCACTTTTTCGGACGGAAGTTTACAATTATTAAACAGACTTAAAAAAATCACCCGTAAAGTCACAACAGGTACCTTGGTCCCTCATCCGTTGGATGAGCAAAGATCAATGACTTAGGGTGGATTTCGACCTGAATGTGGGAAGTGAACACATTTGGGAGAACTTCGCCCAGAATTGAATGTATTACATTTAATGTCCTCAGAAATTCAGAATTTATACTGAAGTATTGAATGTTTTGTCCTTGGGCATCAAATAATTAATAATAATTAATAAAATTACAACATGATTCTTAATTTCCTCAGAATTTATACTGAAGTAATGAATGTTTTGTCCTTCGGCATCGAATAGTTATTAATAGTAATTAATAAAATTACAACATGATTCTTGATATTTTGCCCTTTAGGTTTTACTTTTCTACTTTTTAGAGTTTTCAAAATAAGAGACTCGTAAATCATAATCGTCTTTCATTTCTTGGATAAACCTGTAAATCGAGGGAGATTCAGAAATAGCTAGCTACTAGATTGAGGAATGCAAGTTGCAACAGAGACTGTCTGCGCCAATCTAGTGAAATAGAAATTCCAATTTCTTGGTAAAATCTAGAACACCTACATCCCACCTTTTTTGCTTTTGGTAATCTCGTGGTCCAATTCGAGGGTTAGCATTTTCAGGTTTTTATCTAGCTGCCTAGCATTATTTTGAATTATTAACAATAATAGTGATGGGGAAAATGGGAAGTAGTAGTTCAACAAGAAGCCAAGTGAAAAACAAAATGTACCTAACCAAACTGGTTAAAACACAAGGTTTCACTGATGAATACCATGATATTTATGACCCTGCTATCCATGGTGAAAAGTGTATCATAGATATTAGATATACATTGTCTAGTAAGGCGGCAGATGCATCCAGGGCAAAATTTTCTATTTTCAACCCAATGTTACAAAAAATAACAAATAAAATCGCATTATGGGATGTTGGATTGGGAAGCATGGTGTTACCTGAAGTATTCCCTTGCCCTGATTTTGTCATGGTTTGCGCCAAAAATTATGTTGAAGATAAAAAAGCAATTGTCAATAAAAATACAAAAGAGGAAATTCTATCCATAAACGAGGGAGAATTTGCTCATTTGTTGAACCTAGAATTTGAAGCCCAAAATTTAAACATCCAAATTGACCTTGAAAATCTAGCAGGGAATTATGAGAGTCTCGATCCAAGTCACAGAGATTCATTTATCAAAGGTCTAATAAAGATTGGTACTGGTATTGTGTTGGATCAGAATCATAAGCCTCCTTATGATTCTAAAATTTTTGTTCCATGGGTTGAGGACAGTATTTCCTTGCTGTCGTTTTGCCTGGGATTGGAAAATGATAGGGAAGTGGGTGCAAGCCTTCTTGAAATGATTTATAATATCCATTGTGCAAGTCAGCCAGTAAGATATAATTTTATTGATCACATTGTAAAATCCATGCAAAAACAATTACTTATGATAAAAAAAGGTTCCTGTAAGACATTTAGGTTCTCATCCTACTTGTGCTATCTCCTTCTATCCAAGTATCGTGCAATATTTGAGACCAAAAAGCTTCAAATTGTGAGCTATAAGATTGATGAGAAGACTGGGAAGAGAACAGACTGTCCAATATATGATTGGAGCCCAAAGATAAGGATGCATGATAACAGAAAGAACTACAACCATTTTGTAGACTTCTTTTTGGCACCAATGTATAATGAAATTACAAGCACTCCAATGCCTAGGTTGCTTATGTCTTGTAGATGTTGCATTCAACTCGGAAGTCAAATAGAATTGGCTGACTAGCTCTTCATGGAAGAATTCACTGTGTTAAGGTTTTACGGATTGACAGTAAAACCATACAGACTTCCAATACATGTGACAGAGAGGGTATTTTCATTAGAGTATGTACCGCAATTGGAGAGCACAGATAGGCACTTCCATGGTTAGCAAAAGAAGAGCATATTTCCTTCCTTGCCTTTCTCATGTGGAGGATTCACATTTGAGAGAAAAGCATTCATTATGGCACATGATTTCTCGACAGTTTTTAACTTTGGTGATGAGGGTCTCTGGCAGTATGATCCAATCGGTGTAGTTCAAGCAAGGCTTAAGAAAAATGGGAACTCTTCAGCATTATGTCAACATGAAAGTAAACCATTGCTAGAAAAGCTTAGAAACAAGGACTCCTGGGATGAGGTTAAAAAAGAGAAGGAGAAAATTGCAGCTGACAATAACATTTCAAATGAAGAAATTTCATCACAAATTATGGAGGGCTAGGGCAATGAGGGCATCCAAAATAGGAGGTCCTACAATTTCTACATAAAATCTACTAATCCATCTAAGAAAACTATTCCCAAATCAATTTTGCACGAATGTAAAGAGAATTGCTAGACTCAAACCAAAATAAATGATTTTTGGACTATGAGGAGGAATCTCGGTGAACCAAAGACAAGTGCAGAATTTGAGAGCATCGACGAGGATGTGGAGTTTAGCAAATTGTGGAATATGGAGCATGGTGGGATTGAAGGTGATGATGATGAGCATGAGGTTGTCATTGAGCCCCCTCCAACAACTACTACAGTGCCTAAAATATTAGGTGGAGTCAGTGAGTCCATGAAAGACAAATATAGCAAAGGGGCAAACCTTGTGGAAAAAATGGGTTTTGAAGGTGGTGGTCTAGGTCCCAGAGGAGAGGGCATTTGGTATCCACTTCAGGTACAACTTCCATCATAGTCAAAATCAAAAGGTCCTTATAAAATAGTCATTGGACTTGATTCTTCAGATTCATCAGGGATAGGTACTACTCATTACCCTTAGGGTCCACCTACATTTGTTTCTGGTTCAAATCCACAACCACCACCACATCATGGTATTCCCATTGGTGGTGAATTAAGTGCCACTACCACTGGTGGGGAATCTAGGGATAGTATTCCTATTATTGTTCAGTCAAGTGCCGCTGTGATTGGTGGGTCAAAATCAAAAGGTCCTTATAAACCAGACATTGGACTTGATTTTTTAGATTCGTCACCGATAGGTACTACTCATTACCCTCAGAATCCACCTACATTTGTTTTAGGTTCAAATCCACAACCACCACCACATCATGGTATTCCCATTGGTGGTGAATCAAGTGCCACTGCCACTGGTGGGGAATCTGGGGATAGTATTCCTATTATTGTTTAGTCAAGTGCCATTGTGATTGGTGATGTTGGCATGGGTACTACTACTAATACTAGTTGTCTTGGTGTTGGACAAGGGCAACAACAAAATATCTCTCGCAAGAGGCCACTAGAGGTAGATACTCAATCTCATACTATTGAGAATCCTATATCAAGTGCCACTGACACTACAAATCAATCATTTGTAGCTTCAGATCACACACCTCAAAAGACTATGAAAACTACACATGAAAGTGTCAGTGGGAGTGGGACAGCATCAGGAACTGTTGTTGGTAATCCTAATCCTGGTCAAGCATTAGTTAAAACCACAGGAATAAGTGGAACTGGAGCCTATGGTATTCCTATGTCACCTTTCAAACATTCAATTGCTTCAGCAAGCCCAGATTTTCAATTTCGTGATTATTATGAAAAATATGAACACACAACAAAAACAAATAAAGAAAAAAAGAAAGCATTTCATAGGAATTCCATGTCTGAAGCTGTAAATGAACAACCTACAAGGAACAGGGTATTTCCAATGTATGACCCATAGAAAGATATGATGGAGTCCATGGTTGTTATGCCCCCGGACACATCTAAAGATAAAAATCCACCACACAGTCAGATAGATCCCTCTCAATTTCAAGTTAGCACCCTCCAAATGGATTTTTCCAAAGTACATAATGTGGACAAAATTAGTGTGTCAAAAAGGACTAACGAAGTGGTCTACACTTCACTGCTAAAGGTGGAGAGAGAAAAAAATAAACTGGAGAAACAAATAGAAAATTTACAGGCAGACCTGGAAAATGAAAAATCAAGGAGGGAAGCAGTAGATAGCAAGTGCAATGAATTACAGAAAAGGATAAAAAATTTGGGCTCTGTAGTAGAAATTGCAGAGCAGGACAAGAAGGATGCAGAATTGAAGGACTTGATAGAAAAACTGGCTAAAAGGAGTAAAAAATTGTTGAGGAAAAAGCCAGTTTTCAAAAATTATACAGAAGTTATGAGTCTGTTGCCGCTGAAATGAAAAAATTATAGGACCTATTGGATCATGGGAAGGAAAAAGAAAAACATTTACACGAGGAAGTAGAGGAAGAAAGAAAAAAATGTGCACAAATGAAAGAAGACCTGCACAATGCAAATGATAAAATAAAAACTTTGGATGATAGATTCAAAGATAATATGAAAAATACAACGAAGTATATATAAGAAAACATTTGGCAGGAAATAATGCAGAGGAGTGAGAAGTTGTGTGAATGGTTTCAATTGACTAGAAGTATGAGACAATTTTTTTTAAAAATCAAACGACACTATGAGAAGAGCACACATGTTTATTCAAAAAAGGAAATGGCAAAAAAGATTCTGAAAGTAGTCTACAGTTCTAGTGATAGCTACTTGGCATCTAAGGGAATTAAGAGCCGCATTGATGCCACAGTTAAGACATCATCTATCATTCAAAAATGCCAAAAGCTAAGGGAAACATCAGAAGTTATGGACAGTTGTGGAAAAAAGATAATGAAGCTGCAGGAAAAGAAAAATAATTTGATTAAACTTGGTTTGCCTAAGCCTGTTGACACAGAAAATAAATTCATTGGAGAAGAAGCTTACAAAGAAATCATGGAGAAAAAAATGAAGTCTAATTTAGACTTGCTTCCAAAGGACACAACTCCCAAAAGCTTTCTGGAATTCCTCCAACCATTTAAAACTCTAAATTTGCTATTGGATGAAACAGTGATGTCAAGTAAATCTTCTAAATATGGAATGTTGACGAAGTTGGAGTTGACTTTCCATAGTTTATAGAATATTGACCTTCCATCAGACAAAGAGTGGAGCACCCTACAAAAACTGGCATAGAATTCTTAAGAATCATAGTATGTATTGCACAATTTTCTTCTTTTATTCTTAATTTCAAGGTTTTTTTTTTCCTGTTTGCTATTTTGCTAATCCAGCCTATGAATCTAATTTATGAATAGGAAAAAATAGCACTCGCTATTGCTATTTTGCTAATCCAGCCTATGAATCTATGATGCACACTGCAAAACTTCAACCAGTAAATTTGTCTTCTCAAATTCTCCCTTGCTTTAACATTTATGCATTTCTCTATTTTTGATTAGTAGGTTTTAGGCACTCCTATAGCTAGTATCTATGTTTAATTTGTCATGACTCATGGCGTGAATTAATATTTAATTTTGAACTCTATTTTTTGAATAGGAGACATCAAACATGTAGCAGATGTTAAATTGCTAATATGGCCTATGATGGCCATATAGATATGTGCTGAGTTTGTGATTTTGATGTTCAGTGTTCACATGTTGCAAACTTGCAATTCGACCTGAAGCTGTTGTTGCTCCCTTGTTTCTATAAAAGGGAATTCAAGGTCATTTGCAATTTTGCAAAGGGTTCTGAAACTTTGTATTCACTTTTGCATGGACATTGGAGAATCACACAGGAGTTGTTGTTGCTCTCTTGTTTCTATAAAAGGGAATTCAGGGTCATTTGTAAAGGGTTCTGAAACTTTGTATTCACTTTTGCAATTGGCATGTAGAATCACATAGATTGGTGTATTACTATTGAATGAAATGTATCATATGGCTATATTTTGAAAGAATTAATGAAAATCTAAGTTCTCGACATGTGTATTACTATTGAATGAAATTTATCATATGGTTCTGAAATATATCACACAGATTTGAGACTCAAACATGTATAAATAAACAATAAACATCTCTGTATCAATAAACACATTATGGTTTTTTTTATTATGCTATTTTAAATCTGGAAATAGAAAGTTGAAAAATAAAATTACAAATCAATATTAAATTCTAATTGCAAAAAGTAATATGCTTTTGTAATATGAATGATGAGATACAGTAATAAGATTAATAAATACTAATCTCTTATAGTTGCCATTCATCCTCATCAAATTTAGTGCTTTCTTGATTCTCATTTGTGGTTTCTTTACTTTGAGACTGAGTCTGCATATCTTCACCGAATAGCATCTCAATGCTACCAGTAGGTCCACTAGTCCCATTGGCACTTTGGTTTGAAGTGTTGCCCAAACCTCTTCTTTCACATTTGGACCTCTAGATTTGCAATGCCCTATCGTAAGGAAAAGTGTGGACATCATACCTAGATGTATAGAGCCTCAAGCAATTTTCCAAATTTTTGTCTAGTTTGTTTCTTAGCTTTGATTTTAGGAACCCCAAAGCACTAAAAACTCTCTCATCTTCCACCGAACCCAATATCATGGTAAGACATAAAGCAGCAAGCTTCACATATTCTAACATTGAATCACACAAGGATGCGTTCTCAGCTATATATTTCCAAACCCTTGTTACTGATCCCTCTTTGCGGGGGTTCTCCATTTTGGCATATTGTTGTTTCATAGTGTATGCAAAATGAGATGATTGCTCTCAAAGATGAGTTTCATCTAATATTCCATTTATAGTTACTCCATTCAAATCTCTGGATGTGCAAAATTGTTTTATCAAAGTCAGTAGCTTACCTCGAAAATCAGATGCACTGTTGAGGCTCCAATAATGAGGAAACACAATAGACATGGCTTCGAGTAGGTTGTTAGGAGGGAATCTGCTTCTAATTTCTGAGGAAAGATCATATGCAATTTTCTTCACAGAAGTAGTTACAGTCTCAACAATCTTGTCGAAATCTTCCTTTGTAACTCTTGCTAGTTTCTTCCTGGGGCGCTTTCCTGGTTCCTCGGGGTCAACCGTGGCATAGAAGTGCATTGGTATCTCAACTCCCCATACATTGGCACATACCTCCCCGTCTGCACCGATTTGTAAAAAGTTATCAGGATTGTTCAAATCTGTGAGTGTCTGCCACTTAACAAATTTTTCATCAGATAGTGTTGGTTCATTTCGATAGAGATTGTCGAGGGTCATGCATGTCATCTTACACAGCGTAGCATATTCTGCAATATACAAAGCTCTTTTTTAGGCAGCCTTCATAATATTCCTCATTTCCTCTAGCATGGGCAGAAGAGTTGCTAAAGTTAAGAGTGTCTCTAAATTACTTAACCTGCCAAGAAGTTCAGGAAATTTTGGTTGACCTGATTCATTGCGAGTTGTGTGAAATAGTCTAATCAAGGATGGATATTCTAAAAACACTCGATGTACTGGACCATCCAAAGAGATCCATCTGGTATCATTATCCTTGAGAAGCTTGTTCCCATCAATTAATCCATCAGCAAAGTGTTGAAATTCCATAAATCGCTTGGGACTTCGACAAAAGTGTGAGTAGAGCTCTCTAATTAAAATTTCAATTTTTTTAACCAAAGCAAACTTGCTCACAATTCCAAAAGCTAGATTCATTCTGTGAGCCATGCAGTGAATTGCAGTAATGTACGGTGCAAATGAAGTTTCAATCTTTGTACAAAGACCGTTCCTGTGACCTTGCATTACTGAAGCTCCATCTGCTCCAACACAAACCAATTTTTTGGCTACCGTCATGTCATCCATACCTCCATATTCAATTAAACTTCTCTTTACTAGTTGAAATAAATTTTCCACTGTCGCACTCTCCTTCATTTTAGCAACAAATAGTAGATGAGGTTGGCGGGTATGATTCTCTACAGTATAAACATGCATGCATACCCATGAAGTATTGTCTATTGCCGTAACTTCATCTAAAAAAAATGCAATGAAGTTTGACTCTCTTATTTTTTTCTGTACATCTTCTATTTCAACCTTAGCAAGACAACTTGCCCATTCCCATCCACTGTTTACTGACCAGTGTCTATTAGGATAGTTAGGAACTTTCAAAAAGTGTAATAAACCACTAGTTAATGGGAAATCTGTCATAGCATGCCCTCTGCTCAAAATATGAAAAACAACGCTTAATTGAACAACTTTTCCCAGTTGTTCTATTTGCATTGCTTTTCCAAAAATAGCTTCAATAGAACCTTTAACTTTAGCAGGCTTCATCTATAATTTCTCATGAAAATAATACTCTTTGGCATTCCTCACATGCTTACATTCATTCTTTGTTTTCCATCTTATCACTGATTTTTCAACCCCGTCTATCATTTGTTTTTCATAAACTTTACCCATATGCTTTTCTATGGTGTCAAATTTTAGCTGCAACCTAATTTCCTTCTTATTTTTCCAAGTGCAAATCTTACACCTGCATTCTATTGGAGGCTCGCCTTCAATTGGATTCTCCACTGGTTCAATGAATGGATACTTCGATGCCCAATTAATTTGAAAATTCCTGACTGACATATCCCACTCCCGATCCTTTTTTGATTGTGGTTCACCATTTTTTGATATGGCTTTTCTTTTCCCCTTCTGTGCATTATCATCAATGGAATTATCACCCAAGTCGATTATATCATTCCGGCTAACTTGGGTATCTACCAGATAATCTTCTTCAAGATCATCCTGATCTGAGATATCAAGTTCGCCACCATCTTCAACATGCGGTGTAGGTGGTGAATTTTGTACTTGTACTTGTGATGATGTACCTTCCTGATTTTCACCAGTACCACAATCTTTTCCAATGCCAAAGTATGAAGACAATGTTCTGCTTTTTTTTGGCCTCTCCTGGCCTTCCCCACTTTCAGGTTTCCTACCCCTCTTCTTGTTCGACATCTCCAATGAAATAAAGGCTGCCAAAAAAAATCAATTTGCTGAAGAAGCAATAATAGACTATAATGTATAATATACCAGTTCAAAAATATGATCGCTCACCTTTAGGCTTTAGGTAACAGGCAGTCACCAATACAATCAACAACAATGACTTTCCTTGGTCTAAAACTTCGCTATTGATCAGAATTCAGAGCCTAGAACCCACCAGATTGTGTTGAGATAGATCTGATCTTTGCATGTATTTATACCAATCCTTATATGGTGAATTCCATGGGAATTTACCAGTATACAAATATTTGGCAAATCCCGTGTAATTATAACATAACTTATGTAATTTTCGAGGCAATTATAGGTCATCCAAATATGACTTATGTAATTTTCGAGGCAATTATAGGTCATCCAAATAATAGGCGAATAGCGAATACAATATAGTTGGCGAAAGTTGGGGTGACTGGAGACACGCGTTGGCAAGATGTCGAGCGAATTGGGTCCCCTCGGATAACAAATCTTCACATGCCTATAGGCGAATTAAGGTCATCTATTAAGGCAACCTCGGAGAGTGTAGGTGAAATAATTAAATTTACCATGCGTCCACCATATATTGTATTGGCGAAATCATCGCATAGAAACATTTAATTGCATAAAACATATGGCGATCGGGCCATGACGTTGATGGAAATTGATAATCTTCTAGCGACATAGCCACCCCCATATGGTACAAAATATTCGCCATTTCCGATAGGGCCGACGTGAAAAATTTGCCATTGGTGAATATTCGCCACTAAAGTAATCGCTGGTAGGATTCACTGGTACTAGATCATCTGCCTTGATAGCAATAAATACAAATTCATCTCTTGAATTCTATTGTTTGATTCCTCATTTGTCACACCTTCATCAACAACACAATAGCTGATAGTTCTGATACTAAATATAAGTACAGATCCAATAGCCAACAAGATGAGAGGGGGGGGTGAATCATACAAACTTAATCATCCATAAAAACATCAGATTCAACCTCGGTAACTTATATATCAGTCATATAACCAAAAACTGTCAAACATGCAAAATCAAAAGCATATGAACAATATAAACCTCATAACACCAGATTTAACGTGGAAACCCAAATAGGGAAAAACCACTGTGGGATTTCAGACCCACTAAGAAATATACTCTTCTAGAGTATGCTCGGTTAAAAGCAAATCCTGTTAAAGATTACAAACACATTGCTAGATGTGACCCAGTTAAGGGATTTCCCTTAGATCTGTTAGGATCTTCACTTTGTTAGAAGTGACCTTGTCAAAGGATTTCAAACACTCAATAAGATTGTCACCTTGCTAGAGGATTTACATATAAGACTGTTAAGTCCACTCGGTTAAGAGATTTTCTGTCACTTTCACAAAATAATAGTAATAAAAATCTATCTGCAACTTCACATCTAAAATGCTAAAGCAGATTCCTATTTGTTCAATACAATCTAGACATAGAACTTATCTTGTCCCTCTGCTGGGCATCTATACTCTGTTATTCTAACAGGTCTTCAAGCTTCTGTGCTTGGTAATCACTATGTAGCATCCTTGTGCATACACTTGCCCACATACATTGTTTATCAACAGTTTCCTATTTATAAACAATCTTCTAACCGCTTAATCTTATTGATCACATTTCCCATGATCAATCATAGCCATCAGATCTTCAATCTTGTCTAGGTTCAATATATTCTTTGATCTGAAAATGTTTTACCCCACCTTGGAACTTGCATATTTACCTTGGAACTTGTGTTAGGGTATTGCGGTTCAATCTGAGCTGTAGATCTTCCTGCCGATCTTTCTTTACCATAGATTCTTTAACAATCTTCATACACAGTTTACCGATCATTTAATTCGCTCCAGCTCATCAGCTTCCTTCATTAAATATCACATGTAAACATTTAATGCATTCTATTATAGCTCGGTTGTAACTCGATGAATACTAAACTTCACTTGGTAGACATTCTGCCTTCATTAACTGATAGCAATAACCTTAGGGTTTACCGACTAGGTTCCTTAGGGTTTATCGACTAGGTTCTTTGTCTGGTAACATAGTATAGTATTAACCTTTACATTTTACAACATATGTATGATGTTAAAACAATCTAAAACATCATGATCTCATCATTGTTGACTCGGTAGTAGTTGCCCATTGAATAACTTATCCCCTTATTCATCATATTCTTTCCTATGTCTTTTACCAACTTCTTTATAATCTTCATATCATACTTCTCAAGATATGGCAACATCATACTGAATTAGAAAATCAATTTCTTGACATCAATGACAAAATAATAATATCAAGATAGTAAAACATCTTTAATCAATTATGTCCATAATCATCAACAACCTTCTCAATATCCTTATTGAAATGTCCACAATCTTTCATTGTCTGTTATAATGTAATATTGCCAACAATCTCCCCCTTTGGCATTGATGGCAAAACCTATTGATTTGACCTTTAAAAGATTTAGATTGCTGTGATTCTGAAATGCTTGAAATGCTCTCCCCCATACATTAGACTTCTCTTCTGTTTTCAGTCTTTATTTCAATCTGTAGTCTTCTCTCAGTCTTCTCCCATATTTGGTAGGTCTTCTCGTCTTCTCCCCCTTGGTAGGTCTTCTCCCCCTTTGACAACAATGCCAAAAAGAAAAGAACTAAAACATAATTTCTTTCTGTAAGAAGTTATTTCCTGCTGTTGTGTATCAACCGAGTCTTGGTCAGAGCATTTGTCTTCAATTCTTGTTCCCTGTATCATTCTCTATATTATTCCAGTATTAGTTCCAGTACACTTTTAGAAAACATTCTACAGTGTATAACTCCAGCATCAAATCCCAAAAGATTTTCAATAGAGTCATCAGATTGATGCTTTCACTGAACTCGGTCAGTGAGTAGAAGATAGGGGTAGGACCCCTAACTTACTTCTGAGATATTCAAAAGTGTCCTTTGGTAGTGGCTTGGTGAAGATATCTACAATTTGCTTCTTTGTGCTAACATATTCCAGCACCACTTTCTTCTCTTGAGCTTTTCTCTAAGATAATGATATTTGATAGATATGTGCTTTGTCTTAGAGTGCATAACAGGATTTTTTGAAATATTAATGGCACTAGTATTGTCATAGAATATAGTTACTGGCTCGGTAACTTTCTCATTTATACCTTCCAATAGTTGTTTGATCCATGCAATGTTGGTACAATTCAGTGCTGCAGCAACATATTCAGCTTCGACTGTTGACTGAGAAACACATCCTTGTTTCTTGCTAAGCCAACTCACTAGTCTTTCTCCTGAAAAGAAAGCTCCTCCACTTGTGCTTTTCCTATCATGAATGTTGCCTGCCCAATCAGCATCAGTATAAACTTTTAAATCAAAATCATTTCCTTTCTGATATACTAAGCCATAATCTTCAGTGCCTTTTAAGTATCTAAAAATTCTTTTGATTGTTGTCATGTGTGTTTCCTTAGGATTTGCAAAAAATCTTGCAACAATACCTACTGCATGTGCTATATCTGGCCTGCTGTGAACAACATATTGCAACTTTACAATCATAGATCAATAAAGTGTCTCATCAATAGATTCAGATTCATCATTCTTTGATAGTTTACAGTTGGTAGTCATAGGAGTACTTACTGGTTTTGAATCCTCCATTCCAAATTTCTTCAAGATTTCCTTTATGTACTTGGATTGAGTAATGAAAATCTCATTTTTCATTTGCAGTATCTGTAAACCTATAAAATACTTTATCTCACCAATTAATGACATCTCAAATTCTTTGCTCATTTCATTTCCAAAGTTCTTGCATAAAGAGTCATTTCCACAAAATATAATATCATCAACAAATATGGCTGAGATCAGTATTCCATTTTCATCATTCTTCATGTACATGTTGTTGTTCTCACTTGTCCTTATAAAACTAATCTTAATCAAATAAGAGTGCAATCTCTCATACCATGCTCTAGGTGCTTGTTTCAAACCATATAAAGCTTTGTTTAATTTACATACCTAATCTTTATTATTGTCTTCAACAAATCCTTTAGGTTGTTCAATGAAAACTTCTTCTTCTAATATTCCATTCAGAAATGCAGATTTGACATCCATTTGATATACCTTGAAGTTCTTGAAAGAAGCATATGCCAACGATGTTCTTACTCCTTCAAGTATAGCAACAGGTGCAAAAGTCTCATCATAATCAATTCCTTCTTCTTGGGCATAACCTTTGCAAAATAATCTTGCTTTATTCTGAATGACCTCCCCTTTTTCATTTAGCTTGTTTATGAAGATCCACTTTGTACCGATTACATTTTTGTCCTTCGGTCTTGGGACCAGTGTCCATGTGTCATTCTTCTTGATTTGATCAATCTCTTCTGTCATAGAATTTATCCAATCTTCACTGTTAAATGCCTCTTTCACTATTCTCAATTCAAAGTTAGATATCAAACATGTGTTCTGTCTTAGTTTGTTCCTTGTCATCACTGGATCATTCTTATCTCCTATAATCTGACTTGGTGCATGATGTCTTCTGACATACTTGGCTAATACAGGCTCGGTAGGCTCTGTATGATCTTCTTCATCACTCGGTAACTGGATATTTTCTTCATTTTCTTCAATAGTTTTCTCGGTAGGACTTCTCGGTTGCACATAGACAAATCCATCATAGTCTTCTGGTTCTTTGGAATTTCCTTCATCATTTCTTTTTGCAAATTCATCAATTTTCACATTTGCACTTTCTACTATTTTGTTAGATGATTTGATTAGACATTTAAATGCTTTGCTTGTAGAAGAATATCCTAGAAATGTTCCTTCTTCACTTTTCTGATCAAACTTGCCATTTCTATCATCTTTATGAACATAGCATTTACTTCCAAAGATTTTAAAATAACTTACATTAGGTTTCTTGCCATACTAGATTTCATAAGGTGTCTTCAAAGTACCTTTCTTCAATTGAACTCGGTTTAAGGTGTAAACAGCTGTGCTTATTGCTTCTCTCCAAAATGTTTGTGGAACTTTCTTTTCAATCATCGGTGTTCTAGCACAATCCACAATAGATCTGTTTCTTCTTTTAGCTATTCCATTCTGCTGTGGAGTTCTCGGTGCAAAGACTTGTCTTTTTATACCATGATCATTGCAAAATAGGTTGAACTCATTAGATGTGAACTCTCCTCCTCTATCTGATCTAAGACATTTCAGTTGTCTTCCTGTTTCATTTTCAACTCTAGCCTTGTACCATTTAAACATTTGAAAAGCTTATGATTTTTCTTTTAAAAACATTATTGACATCATCCTTGAATAATCATCCACAAATAATATGAAATATTTATCACCATAATAACTTTGAACTTTCATATGACCACAAAGATCAGTGTGCACAAGATCTAAAATTCCCTTAGAAGTGTAGGACTTACTTGTAAAGCTTGATCTTGTCATCTTACCCATCTGGCATCCTCGGCACATAGCATTCTCAGGTTTTTCAAGACTTGGTAGACCTCTTACTCGGTGCTTCTTACTTATCTTGATCAGATTATCAAAATTAACATGACAAAAGCTTTTATGCCATAACTAGGTATCATCAATCTTTGCATACAAACACTTATTGTGAGTTGAATCAAGGTGAAATGTATTACCTTTTGTTTGTGTCCCGGTAGCAGCTAACTTTCCATTCTTGTCATGAACTTTGACAATTCCTTTCTGAAATTCTATTCGGTAACCTATGTTGTTTAGCTGTGCTACACTCAACAAATTGTATTTCAAACCTTCAACCCAATAAATATCATTGCATCTTGCATTATCAAGAAGTGTTATGGATCCTTTACCTCTTACCGGACATGGTGCATCATTACCAAATCTAACATAGCCTCCATCATAATCTTCTAACATAGCAAACTTGTGTTTATCTCCTATCATATGATGTGAGCATCCACTATCTATAATCCAAGAATCATTAGTGTTTATGTGAGATATTAGGGCTTTTTCTTCATACCTTTCTTCATCTGATCCATCCTTGATAGCCACATAAACAACTTCCTCTGTATCAGTCTCATCTGATTTATCATCGTTAGATTCCTCATCAGCTATTAAGCATGTCTTTCTATCTCTTCTTCTGAAGTCTCGGTGTCCTCTATAAGGGTTATCTTTCTGTCTGTCATCTCGGTAATCTCTCTTTTTAGTAAAATCTTTGTCAGGATAGTTAGAAGTCATATGTCCAATCTTATCACAATTGAAACATTTCAAAGGTAGTTTTCCTTTATACTTACCTTTGCCTCTCGGTAACCTTTTGGCCAATAGTGCTTCAAACTCTTCTTCCTTTCTAATTTCTTCATACAGTTTGTGTACTTCTTCCATGTTCTTCCGAAATCTTTCACTTGCTCCACTGTGATGTCCTTCAGAGTACTTATAATTTCTTTCATTGTAATCATTAGATTCATTCAGATGAAAAGAACTAAATGTAGATTCAACTTTATTTACCGATGGCCCACTGTTATCAAAATTACTTAACTCAAATGCATGTAGCTTACCAATAGTAGCATCCAAAGAAAGTGGCATATTAGGTACAGACCTCAATTCATTGATTGCAGAGACTCGGATTGCATAGGCAGGTAGAAGGGTTCTTAACAACTTACTTGTTACATCCTTTTCTTCAATAGTTCCTCATGCTCATTTGATTTGATTTACAATCTCCTTTAGTCTTGTACTGTACTGGGTTATGTTCTCACCTTCATTCATCCTCATAGATTCAAGTTGTCCTCTTAAACTATCTACTTTTCCTCTTTGAACATGTTCATCTCCTCCATATATAGATATGAGCTTAGTCCACATTGCCTTTGCATCAGTACATCCTTCTAGGTCATTAAACTTTGAGTTGGTCAATGCATATGTTATTTCAATCATTGCTTGAATATGTTCTTGATTTTCCTTTATCTCTTCCATAGTCAATGGATAGGTGCTCGGTACAACAAAATCATTCTCTAGATAGTATATAGCATATTCTCCTACTCCTGATAGATGTAGCTTCATCCTTTTCTACCATGTAGAGAAACTTGACTTGTTCAGCTTTGGTGCATCCCTCTTATACATCTTTGAATCTTTAACTCAAGTGCCTTTAAACTTTCCTTTCGGAGTCCAAAGCTTTGATACCCTTTGATAGTTCTGATACTAAATATAAGTACAGATCCAATAGCCAACAAGATGAGAGGGGGGGGGGTGAATCATCCATAAAAACATTAGATTCAACCTTGGTAACATATATATCAGTCATATAACCAAAAACTATCAAACATGCAAACTCAAAAGCATATAAAAAATATAAACCTCATAACACCAGATTTAATGTGGAAACCCAAATAGGGAAAAACCACTGTGGGATTTTGGGCCCATTAAGAAATATACTCTTCTAGAGTATGCTCGGTTAAAAGCAAATCCTGTTAAAGATTACAAACACAGTGCTAGATGTGACCCGGTTAAGGGACTTCCCTCAGATCTGTTAGGATCTTCACTTTGTTAGAAGTGACCTTGTCAAAGGATTTCAAACACTTAATAAGAATGTCACCTTGCTAGAGGATTTACATATAAGACTGTTAAGTCCACTCGGTTAAGAGATTTTCTGTCACTTTCACAAATAATAGTAATAAAAATCTATCTGCAACTTCACATCTAAAATGCTAAAGTAGATTCCTATTTGTTCAATACAATCTAGACATAGAACTTATCTTGTCCCTCTGCTAGGAATCTATACTCTGTTATTCTAACAGGTCTTCAAGCTTCTGTGCTCGGTAATCACTATGCAGCATCCATGTGCATACACTTGCCCGCATACATTGTTTATCAACAGTTTCCTATTTATAAACAATCTTCCAACCGCTTAATCTTATTGATCACATTTCCAATGATCAATCATAGCCATCAGATCTTCAATCTTGTCCAGGTTCAATGTACTCTTCGATCTGAAAATGTTTTACCCCACCTTGGAACTTGCATATTTACCTTGGAACTTGTGTTAGGGTATTGCGGTTCAATCTGAGCTGTAGATCTTCCTGCCGATCTTTCTTTACCATAGATTCTTTAACAATATTCATACATGGTTTACCAATCATTTAATTCACTCCAGCTCATCAACTTCCTTCATTAAATATCACATGTAAACATTTAATGCATTATGTTATAGCTCGGTTGTAACTCTGTGAATACTAAACTTCACTCGGTAGACATTTTGCCTTCATTAACTGATAGCGATAACCTTAGGGTTTACCAACTAGGTTCTTTGCCTGGTAACATAGTATAGTATTAACCTTTACATTTTACAACATATGTATGATGTTAAAACAATCTAAAACATCATGATCTCATCATTGTCTGACTCGGTAGTAGTTGCCCATTGAATAACTTATCCCCTTATTCATCATATTCTTTCCTGTGTCTTTTACCAACTTCTTTATAATCTTCATATCATACTTCTCAAGATATGGCAACATCATACTGAATTAGAAAATCAATTTCTTGACATCAATGACAAAATAATAATATCAAGATAGTAAAACATCTTTAATCAGTTATGTCCATAATCATCAACAACCTTCTCAATATCCTTATTGAAATGTCAACAATCTTTCATTGTCTGTTATAATGTAATATTGCCAACAATAGCATCTCTTTTGATTTTAGTACTTCTGGTATGGCTTGTAATACTTATCATGATTATCATGCTTATTAATTGCATAATATCTTTCATGCTTATCATATCTAGACATTCTTTCAGGTTACCTAGAAGAAAATGTCCTATCTTATTACAAGTGAAACATTTCAACGGTAACTTTCCATCATACTTACCTTCTCCCTTAGGCAATCTTTGAGCAATAAGTTCTTCAAGCTCATCCAACTCTTTCTACTTCTCTTCCATCTCTCTCATTTCTATTTCATATCTTGAAACCCTAGATGAACTCTCTCCCGGATCATACAATTGCTTTCAGGATACAAAGGCTTTAAATGCAGTCTCATATTTACCATGTGATTCTTTGAATTCACTCAATTAAAATGTAGCTAGCTTGCCAACCAACATATGTCGTGTCACAGTAGTCACACTCTGGATCTCATCGATAGCAGCAACTTTACCTTTATAAGCAGTATGCAAGGATCTCAGCACCTTAGCAACAATCTCATCATCCTCAAGAGTTTCACTGGCACATCTGTTGTTCATAATAAGTTCATTCACTTTAGCCATAAAGGAATTTATGTTCTCATCTTCTCCCATCTTCAATGTTTCATACTTTCCCTTCAAAATCTGCAACTTAGCAACTTTACCTTGTGCATCTCCTTCATACAAGACCTCTAGCTTTTTCCATATCTCATGTGCAGTGTAGAGTCCCATCACATTAGTCATCTTTGAATCGGTAAAGGCACTCAACAATGCTTCCTTAGCTCTTATGTTATTTTCAGCTTCCTTGATTTTATCAGTAGTAACTGGTCCATTCAGAGGAACATTATAGACATTCTTTGTAATCTTATAATAATCTTCTCCAAGACATTTCAAATGAACTTCCATCTAGTCCTTCCATACAGTATAATTATTTCCATCAAATCTAGGACTTTCCTTCTTGAACACATAGGTTTTCATCCCGGATCTCCTCAAGTGGTTAATATTCTTCTGGAGGATCTAGCTCTGATACCACTTGTTGGCAACAACAAGGAAGGAAAACTTAGCAAAATATTCGGACTACAATCTGGCAAGGATGAACTACAAAAATAACATCTGCTAATGCCTGATGACAGTTTTGATTAAGTTCATATGTCTTCCCTTCACCAATATTTTCTCAACACACCACATTGCGAGATGAATTCACTTGATTGCACATACACCACTCTGATAATGTAGACTCAACAACAACCACCAAATTACATGAATATTACACCTATTTATACAAATCATCAACCTTGAATACAAGGTCAGCCAAACCCTTAACACCTAATTACAAAATTACATTAGACAATACATAAATCAACCATAGACCAATACAATGTCATAGACAACATAACATGGACCTAAATCAACTCCTCAAACACGCACCACCACAAGAAATCTCACCAAGATCAATCGCAACACATTACACCAGCAAAAATATCGCATAACACGAAGAATATCACTGAATCCATAAGGTCATCAAGAACATGCACAATGATCAATGTAAACCATCAGATAAATAGGACATGGTTAGGAAACACTAACAAGCATGTTAGAACCATCTGCAATAGCTGGAACAATACCATATATTCAAATCTTCATCGATCATCACGCTAACACTCAAGAACACTTAACAACAACAACTCAAACAAGAAATATAGCTTGCAGAGCATCAAATCACAAACCATCTGAAATGAAGATACATACGAACATCCCAAACACTCTCCCAAATCTACAACACAAGATATGATCATACAAGAGCACAATGGATCAAATACCAAAACACTACAACACTGAACACTGAAAACCAATCCCCATACCAGAATCCTCAAATTGATCAAATCCTCACATAAAATCATGAAATAAATAAAGAATGAAGTATCTCTAGTTGATTCAACATCCTAAACAAATAAACCAACTAGATCAACTTACTGCAACCACTAGATCACCAAAACATTTCTCTACAACACCAAAACACAGGAACATGTTGACATCAATGATAAAAACATATCCTAGTAGTATCAATATACAACATTGACCTCCATAAGGTATACCTTAAAGCTTTTCATAACTAGTTATTAGGTAAATTGATTAACAAGGGCAATATTAAGCTCATACCTAAACCTGGTGGCCTAAAGGACATGTTGGGACTGATTAAAATTGAGTCAATTTTATAGGCCCATTTCAAATTTTTGCTCTGCATACCTAAATGAAGTCAGTTTGAATGGCTTAGTTTGCGAGAGGGTAGAGTGGAGCTAGTTGATTTTCAGAGGGTAAGGCTCGGGATTCATGTCCCACACCTTTCATTTGGCCTATTCAGTGATGTGCAACTTTCAGAATTCAATTTGGATAAGTTTATGAGGTACCCGTTTTGAGGGGTGAGCTGGAAGTGCATTTTAGGCACAAATGCAGATTTTATTGAGTAGCCTACTTTGAGCGATTACATCTTTTGCCCTATTGATCATCATGAAAAAATTCAAAATGGATTCAATTGTATGCATTAATGTGAGTCACCCTGCAAATTTTCAAGTCTTAACGAATCCATTTGCTTAGTTTTTGAAGCCGATTCCGTTTGCAGTCTGTGTGTTTCGGCAAGTCTCTGTTTTGACAGCTAGTCGGAGCCCTGTTTCGCATAAGTGTAAAAGTTGCCTCAGTAAGCGTCATGCCATAATGTTTGTTCCGGGCTGATGTTGGTATAAATGATGAGTTACATTTCAAATTTCAAGGCTCTACCAATCCGTTTGATCGGTTTTCGAAAGAGCTCATTTTGCCATCATTTTCAGTTATCCGCACTCCAGTGTTAGATCAGTTAATGTTGCCATTTTTGTGTGCACGCCATTTGCATCCTGTCAGTCTGGTGATTGAATTGAGAATTCAAAGATTTAATATGTACTTAAAGGTACCTATGTTCCGAATTTGAGAGCCTACAGAGGTCGTTTGATATTTTTGAGAAAGGCATCATGTGTTGCCAGAACATTGACTTCATCAGGTCCGCAGTGTCGACAAAGCCAATTGGCCGTTTTTGGAAATTAATATTTCTTTGCTCGGGACTCTTCTTGAGAAACCGTTTGGTAGAAGTCATCCTTGTATATCAGAGTACACGCCTGTCAGATGGCGAGCTCCAGAAAGGTGTTTTGACAGGTTTGAAAATTACGTCTTCGCGATTAAATGCGAAAATTGTGGCGTAATTGCCTGAAGGATGTAAAATGCAATTTTATGATCCGAAAACGATGCCGATCGTTCCCAGAGATATATTTGAGGTCCGTGAAGATATTCCAGAGGCCAGTAGCTTGAAAACGAAAATTTTTTAGTCGGACCCACTTTGGGGCCCGACCTGGCCCATGCTTGTGCACTAATTTTTGTGGCGAATTGTCCAGTTCTCAGAGTGTGCAATTTTCCTTTTGATAAATGATGAAGTACAGAAAGAGGTAGTAACTGTGGGTGATAAATTCACTGAACTTCATTCTACCAACTCACCCAAAACACGTCCATTTTTTCAAAACCAGGTAGTTGCAAGTCCTGGAGGTGTCATGCTAGATCTTTCTAAAGCTGATATTGACAGAGCTGGTGCAAAGGCTGCTTCTTGTGGGAAGCTAGCAACATTAGCTGACCTCAGTAGGAAAGTCTATAGTGACCAGGGTATTCCTGCATCATTCTGTGTGCCAGAAGGGAGAGTTATACCTCTTGGGGCCATGGAGTCTTCCCTTGAAGCTAGTAAATCTTTGGAAAAGTTCCAATTGCTTCTTGAAAAGGTTGAAAATGCAAAAGTAGAAGGGGGCGAGTTGGATCACTTATGCTCTGAATTGCAAGCATTAGTTGCAGCTCAAAAACCACCAAAGTCCATCATAGAAAACATTGCTAAATGTTTCCCATCGGATGCAAGGCTCATTGTTAGATCAAGTGTTAATGTTGAGGATTTGGCTGGTATGTCTGGAGCTGGTCTTTATGACTCTATACCAAATGTAAGGGCTTCAAACCCAAAGGTATTTGCAAGTGCAGTTGCACGTGTCTGGGCATCATTGTACACTCGGAGGGCCGTTCTTAGTCGAAGAATTGATAACATGCCAACTGCAAAGCGCAGAGACTTTGGGTTCGTTTCTTTTTCAACTCATGATGCAGCCGTGGCCTGTGTAAATGGTTTGAGCAACAGTGAGCTTGGAGAAGGCATTGAGACTTAAGGTAATATGAAACAACAGACGTCCCTTCAACCGCTGTGAACTTGGGGTTCCTTTGGGAATGCCCTCTGGAAATTTGAATTCTTCAAGATTGGTTCCCCAACAACCACCACAAGATGACATCAATGGAGATAGCTCTCTGGTTTCTCTACCTCGTCTCAAGGCAATGACATGGAGTATGGAGATAGATATTCCAGAGTGTTGTACAATCTGTAACAAATATTTTTCCTTTGGTGCTGGTGCTCTCCATTTCACTTTCAAAGGAAGCCTTTGAAGATTGGAGACGCTTCAAAATGACAGGAAAATTAATTCTTCTTTTGTTGAGGTCTTAGAAGGAGATACTTGGGTGCACACTGCTTGGAGCAAGTTAGTTGTTGGCAGTATTGTAAAGATTAAGTCCAAAGAGTATTTTCCTGCAGATATGTTGCTTTTGTCAAGCTCCAATGATGAGGGACTCTGCTACATAGAGACATCCAATCTTGATGGCGAGTCAAATCTAAAAACGCGAAGGGCTCTAGAGAATACTTGGAAGTATGCTACTCCATATGAAGCCCAAAATTTTAGAGAGGAAATTCACTGTGAGCATCCAAATGATTCGTTGTATACTTTCACGGGAAACCTTGTAATGGATGAAGAAACATTTCCTATTTCAGCTGAACAAATCTTGCTAAGAGGCTGCAGCTTACAAAACACCAGTTGGATTATTGGAATTGTGACTTTTACAGGACATGAAACAAAGGTCATGATGAATGCCTTGAATGTTCCTTCAAAGAGAAGTAGATTGGATAAGAAGATTGATATACTCATATATTTCCTGTTTGGGATGCTTTTCGTGATGTCAATGATTGGGGGAATATCTTGTGTTCTTTTTATTAATCCCCAACTCTGGTACCTAGAGCTTCAGATCGATACGGAAGATATCTTCAGTGCAAGCCCCAAAGCTATGATAATAAAAATTTTCCAAAGCACTCAATTCATCAACAAGGATCTAAATATGTACCATGAGGAGACAGATATGGGAGCACAAGCGAGGACATCAAACTTAAATGATGATGGAGTGACAGTCGCTTCCATGGATGTGCTTGTTCCAAAGGTAGGAGTATTGATGTCTGGAAGCCAACGGGAGGGCGATATGAAGTTCTTGAGAAACGATTGAATGAACTTGGGTTGCCGTTGGGCCATCGTGCATTTTCTGACTGTCATGCAATTTTGCAACAGAACCAAATTTTCACCTTTCACAAACATTGAAGACTATCATGTACATGCCAAAGTAAAAACGATGTTTTCTCCCAGCAATTGGACCAATCTGGCAATCAGTTTCTTTTTGTGGGTTTCGTAATGATGCAATTGTCACTGTTGAATGTAAGAAGTGGAGAATCAACACAGTTTGCAAGCATGGTGTTTGGAATATGGAGGGAGGATGAGAAACTTTCAATCAAATCGCACTGGCAAACGAAACTTCTAAACAGTCACCCAGAGAACTCTTCAAAGATGAAGCTCCAGGCTTAACATCATTTTCGGAAAGCTCTCGGAGCGAGGAATCCGATTATGAAGTTAATTTTGGAAAATGTGAGATATTTTGGATGCAGTTTTCACGGGAACAAAATTCAGTTAGAGAAGGGACACTTGGCAATTCAGTTACAGATTTGATTTGGTTCCCTCTCTCTTTTAATTCCGAATTCTTCTCAGTTGTAAGGGTTCCAGAAATTTGGAAAAATGCTCCAGATTTGATGGCTTCCATTTCTGAATGTCATGACCCAAATTTGTAATTGCTTTTGGTTTGTTTCAGGGTATAGAGATTGCAGGGCAATGTTGTAAATGTGATTTTAGTTGCAGGACTTGCTTGTGTCAGGCATGAGTAAATTCCTCATAGTATTGTCTCTGTGTAAGTATTTCATTATTATGAATTGAATCCTCAAGGAGGATAAGATTTGTCAATTTCAAAGAAATTGTGTGATTGTTTATAGGTATCCTTCAAGGAAGGTTTTAAACTCTGTAGTCAATCATAAATGATGAAATATATTTCCAGATCTGATAAAATTGTGAATGAATCAAATAGTGCATTAATATAAGGTATTGATGCATGAATATCTTGTTTAAGGAAAATAAGCTTGCATCTATGATTCATATTTGTAGTTATGTCTGTGACTCTGTTGCCCAATGAACAAGGCACTGGTCTTGCAAGTTTGGGGATGTTTTCAGATATACATTTTAAAAGATAAATCTATTTTCCCTTCATGTTTAGGGGTGTTTGTGTTCCATTCTTTCCAAGCTCTATTTCATCCTATTGTTTATACAGATCTAGCCAATCTGTAATGTTTCCTAACCTGTTGAGCTTGTGAAATGATCTATCTGCTTAATGTTGATGCCGTTACGTGTCTGTAATCGTTGTATTTAGTGCATCAAGAGGGTGTCCCCCCCTAGGTCTAGCAGAACCTGAAGTGCAGGAGGATCAATTAGGATCCTATGTTATGTTGTCCAAGCCCTGATGTATTTTGTAGACGGAAATTGGCCATTTCATAGAAAGATTTGCAGGTGTTCTTGGGTTATCACTTTTGGTGAACAACGGGACATTTGTAACTTGCAGTCAATCACGTTGTTTAATGTCTCCTACAAACATATAGCCAAGGCCTTGGCTCTAAAATTCTACCACTTTCTCCCATAGATTGTTCATCGAAAACAAATAGGATCCATTAAATATAGCTTCAAATGGGACTGTCGCTCTAAGAAACAAGCCTTCTTTTGGAAAATTGACTTTGTTAAGGCCTATGATTGCATTGAGTGACCTTTTATTTTTTCCATGTTGGGTGCTCTTGGTTTTGGCCCACACTTTATTGAATCTATTCAAATGTTCTTTGGGGATGTCTCTACATGCATCACTATCAATGGCTACCAGTTTCTTGCTTTTGGGATCCATTGTTCCATCTGTCAGGGGCGTCCCCTTGCTCCATATTTGTATGTTCTTTTTGTTGAAGTATTTTGGAATTTTTTGGCAAACTCTATCTCGTTTTGGAGAGTTCGATTAATTTACTTTCATAAGTCACCTTACCAACTGGTTAATGGGCATTTCATGGATGGCTCTTTTCTCACACCTATTAAAGAGAATAAAATATAAAGGAGGCTCTTTGATGCTTAGATACTTATTGTCCGGCCCTTGGTTCTACCATCTAATGGCATAAAACTCAATGCTACCATCAATCCTTCCTCCCACACCTTCCTAAATTTTGGGGTATGGGTGGAAGTGGATTGGTCATCGAGAAATATTTCATTTTCTAAGAATTCTCTTTTCCTTCCAAGCTTCACCTATGGAGCTTTGGAATGTAGTCCTCACTAGAATTGAGAAGAAATTGTCTTATTAGAATACTAATACTCTTTCTTTGGTTTGTAAATTCTAGGTTTTCTCTAAAGTTCTTGTAGCCACCCATGTTTATTATTCCTCTTGTTGGCCCCTATCCAATGCCTCTAATGTGAAGCTGAAAAAGTTCCTTCATGATTTTTTGTGGTCTTCCTTTAGAGAGATAAGGAGAGAAAGAGAGGTGGGGAGGTGGCGGGAGAGATAAGATAGAGATGATAGAATGTGTATGAGATAGGTAGATAAGAGAGGGGAGATAGAGAGTAGAGTGATGAGTAGGAGAGATAGGTTTAGAGATTGGAGAGGGAGGAGAGAGTGAGATAGAGATAGGGAGAGAGATAGAGAGAACACGAGAGAAAAAGGGAGAGAGAGAGAGAGAGAGAGAGAGAGAGAGAGAGAGAGAGAGAGAGAGAGAGAGAGGAGCTAAGTGATTATTGAAATTTGACTAGAAGTTTTAGAAATTATAAGTTATAAAGCTTGGGGAAGAGAGGGGAGAGTGAGATAGAGAAAGGTAGAGTGGGGGGGAATAGAGTGATAGGAAAATAGATAGGTCTAGAGCTTAGGGGAGACAAAGAGAATGAGATAGAGAGATAGCAAGAGAATGATCAACTTTAAACTATTTTACATTATGTTTTATAGAGGTTCGAAACCATTCTCAAACATCCTGCTAATATATACATACAATATAACTTAAAGTATAAGAAAGGTAAAAGTCATTTTTTCAATGTCAATTATAAAAGATAAAGAATTAGCATGTGTTTTTCTTATTTGATTTTAAATAAAAACATGTGTTTTTTTACATAAAAATATGTACATGTTTTTAACTCAAGTAGCACACACATGTTTTGTTTTGTACTTAGGCTTGGATGACAAGCGTTAACCTTGGATGAAAATCCTTAGGCTTGGGAGGTTCATTTGCGTCATTTTAACATGATTTTTCTTCCATTCCCATTTCTCAACTTCCTTGTCATCAAGTTTACACATTATATATCAAGTCTTAGTTAAATTACCACCATAATTTCACATGTATTTTATTTTGAACTACAATAACATATTTATTTTTAGTTTTTTTGCTACTATTTTCATACTTCTCAGAGACGTGCTATATTTTTTTAATAAATTTTGACCTACTTGTCCAATTTTGAAAAAAAAAATAATAATATTGTTAGATGCAATTCATTTTTTACACACTGAAAAAAATTATTTTTGATTATTTTTGTGCAAGTTATGTGATGTGCATGCTTAGTGATGTGATTTTCAAGATGCATCCAATTTAAAATATCATTGAGAAAAAACCCATCAATAAATTGAAAACAAAATACAACTTTTAGTGCTCACTCTTAACTATATTCCTACGAATGGGATTTTGAAAATATTAATTCCTACTTGGGGTTTGACTTAGGCAAGCCCCTATACAACACAACACTTTTGCCTCCTTTTTAGTGTGCAAGTTATATATCTGATAGTGAAGTGTTATATACTTGTAGAGAGTAGACTCATGTGCACAATTCTAGATTTCAAATAGGTAAAAGCCCATAGATTGTGTCAATTAGCACCATAGTCCTACCAATTGACCTAAATTTTGGAGGTTCTACAATGTGGATGTTCCTAATGCTAGATTTGACACCTATTTGCACTCAGACATCTATCAATACCTTGACACCTCTAAAATAATTTCTCTCATATTTTTAAGAATCAAATCCATTTTCTTGGGGCGATAATTTTTTTGTTGATGCAAAAATGTTTAGATATAAGGTAGCCTAATTTTTGTTTAGTGTCATGGGGTTGAATTATTAGTGCCAACACATCCAGGTGAACACATTTATGCTAGGAATGCTCCTAGTTTTCTTCCCAATTTGCCCCAACATTTTATGTCATACCCTACCAATGCTTTCTCTTAAGAGCCCTAATTGCAACAATGTCTCTAAAATTAAAAAAACATCATATGCAATAATGTAATTAGCTAAGCATATCTAACATTTTAATTGCATTCCTCTAAACATATCTAGGTCATTCTCATTAAATGTCAAAATTTAAAATCTACTTAATATTGTTTATGCCAAATTCGAACATATTTGTAAACCCTAATAAGGTCCAACTAAACCCTAGATCTACAAATGCATTCAACAAAACTCAATATAGACTCAATATAGAAACTACCAATGTCTCCATGATCTTGTATTTGATGGTGTTGCTCTCAAATTTATGTTGCACTTGCACAATATCTCAAGGAAGAACATATGTGGTTGTGATGAGGTATTCTTTAGAATGATTTTGGCATTATGTAAGTATGATAAGCAATGTGTTGTTCAAATGGAAGGAAGAATCCTCTTTTATAGAAATCTCCAATAGAGTCAAGGGTTTAGATTGAGAGGTTAAATTGTGAATGACCAAGATTTAATAGGTGAAAAAGACTCAATAGGATTAGAGGGTAAGTAAATACAAAGAAAGAAGATAAAGAGGTTAGTTGACTTTGCAGAAAAGCACAAAGTGAACATGAAGAGACAATAGACACTTGTTGCATGTCTGCAAATTTAGATTATGATCTATGTGAAGAAGTTGGAGGAATAGGATTAAAAGAGGAAAAAGGTAAGTGAACTAATTAAATAATAAATTTTTTATTTAATTAGTAGAGGAAAGGGTTACATAAATTGAATAAATAAATAATTTATTTAATTTAGGAGAGGAGAGATCTAAATAATTTTTTATTTAAATTAGAAAGAAGAGGCTTAGTGAATTAATTAATTAATTGAATTAAATATTTATTTACTTAATAGAAAACATTAGGATAAAATAACTAAATAAATAATAAATATTTATTTAATTAAAGGATAAATTTAGGTGTGTACAAATACTTATGCCTCTTACCATTCTTTAAGTTTTAACTTGTCATTTTTAGTCAAAAGTAATTAGCTACTATTGGAAATTCTAAAGAATATGTTTTGGGCCATGATAAACAATGTGTATAACATAGACATCAACATATATGGTCCTTACAACAAGTCCAATAATAAATTATTTTACTTTGGGATTAGATGCAATGTTATGAAACATGTAAATGATCCTCTTTATTAGGTGTGATAATATGTAAGGCTTTAAGTTTAATAGAGATCTAAACATGAACTTGTATAGGACCAATTTTGTCTTAAGTGACATTATCTTTTGGGATGAATATTAAATCCCTAATTCATAACTTATAGGCCTTGTTTAATTAGTGCAACAATAATACAAAAAATACCAAATTAAATAAGTGTACATGCTTATGACACCCTTATGATATTAAGTGAGTATCACTTCTACATCAATGATGATCTTACTCATTCTAGAGAGTTTGTGTAGGGGGAGAGGGAATTATCAACAAAGGGAGAGGGAGAGAGAGGGGGGGGGGGGGTAATTAGGGTGAAGGGGGAATTATCAACAAAGGGAGGGAGGGAGGGAGAGAGAGAGGGGGAGAAGTATAGATGGTGATGAAAAGTTTGTGCTATTATAAATAATCAAGATTATGGGAGTGGCTAGATTGATATGCTAAGATCACTTAACTTTCTATTTCAAGTTTTAGAGAGGGATGGAGTGAGAAACCTAGAGAGGGAAGAGAGAATGTGTGTGTGTGAGAGAGGGGGTAATTATAAATAGTCAAGATTAAGGAAATGACTAGGTTGATATGTTAAAATCACTAAACTTTCTATTTCAAGTTTTAGAGAGGGAGGGAGTGGTTGACCTAGAGAGAGGAGAGAGAGTATGATAGGGAGAGACTTCAAGAGGGAAGAGAGAATGAGAGAGAGGAAATTAGGGGGAGGAGGAAGTATCAACAAAGGGATAGAGATAGAGAGAGGGGGGATGATATTGAGAGAGGGAGAAAAGTAGAGAGGGGATACCCAGAGAGAGGTGAGAGACCTAAAAAAGGAGGGAAAGATGCAAGAGACATAGACATGGAGAGAAAGGTGAGAGAGGTAGAGGGGGATGGAGAGACTTGCAAATAATTAATATGGATGGAGACCTGTAGAGAGTTAGAGAGGGAGAGAGGGAGAGAGGGAGAAATCTAGAGAGGTGAGAGCTTGAGAAGGACTTAAGAAGGATTTACAAATATCTTCACAATTTCCATGTTGGATATTAGAGTCGTTGGAATATGTTGTCATTGATGTCAATATATTCCTATATTTTTTATTAAAGAAAATCAGGTTTTAAGGGACTCGAAACCCGCTTACAAAACAAGAAGATAAGCATAAAAGAAACTAGAGAGAACGGGACATAGAAAGAAAAGCTGCAAAAGACCAGCACAGAAAACAATAGCTAAGGAAAAGAACAACAAAAAGCTAGCAAGAGACTGGCAACCAAAGACCAGATTACATGTTAGATAAAAAACTTTATAGACTCTTCTGCATCCTTAACCAATATCATCATAGCATTATCTTCTTCTTTCAGGTCTTTGTTTTCTTGCATCTGATGGGTGTCTTTAGTCTTCATCTCTAGATCACTGGTAGTTTGCCTAGTTCTTTGTCTGGAGGAGTGAGGAGAAGAACTAGTGGCCGACACATCATCAATGATCACCATCTCTTTGTTCTTCTTGTTCTTCTCCATACAAGCAACCAAAGCATTCATGTTTTGAGATGACACCTTGAAAACCTCAAGGCTATGTTTCATAAATTTCTTCAAGGCCTTCTCGGTTTTAGTAATCCGATTGACAATAATTTCATTATCAACCTCTCCCTTTTCTTTGATGATTTTGATCACATCTTCAAGATGCTTCAAATCTCCCTTAATTATATCTTTTTCCGGCCAATCCTACATTTCTTTTTCATCCTCTGCCTCACTGGTATCCATCGTTGCATCCTCTTTACCTTTAGTATTGGTATCCTTAATCAAAATTTGAATTTTATAATCCAAATCTCTCTGTTTATTCTGAATACTAGAGATATTTTCAATCACCCATTTCTGGAAGTTGAAAATTTCCAGAGTACTATTTCTGGCAGTGTTCAAAATGGAATCTGCAGTCTCCATAACCGGAACAGAGCTCATAGACCTAGGGTTTCCCTCCTTCGTAATGTGATGAGATTCATTCCTACTATCTGAGACATAAGGGTAATTCTTTGCTTCTATCTCTTCAACATACTCTTTTCTTTTCACCTTCTCTTCCTTGCCCTCAGCCTCTTTCTTCTCACTCTCTGCCTCATCATCAACCACCTTCCCCTATTCCTCCTTTGAACTAGCCATGACTATGTCATCTTTAGCTTCATCACCAATCCTCACTTTCTTATGCAGAGGAATATAAGATGAATCTTCATCAGACTCAGAGCCATCATGACCCTAAAAAATGTGGGCATTTTCCACCAAAGGATCTTCCCTATTAGCCCTAGCTTTACCCTTCAAATGCTCATAAATTAACAATATAAGGCCTTGGTGAGAAATGGGATAGGATTTAGGTTTTTTGGCATGGTCGGCTAGGCTATCATTAAGGGAAGAAGCTAAATAGAAAGGCAAAGAGATCTTTGAGCCATGGTGAAAATGGTTTAGGATGACAAAATGGTAATTGTAAACCTTTGAAAACCTACCATCAATCGTTAGGTATTCCATTAAAACTCTTAACATCTTATGCCAGAAATTTTTTACTTGATGAGGGAGGTAGTAGGACACATTTGATAGCTCAATGATGAATGAATAGTACCAAACCAATACTGAGAGGGGGGGTGAATCAGTATAGGAAAAAATACAGTCCAAAACTAGTTTGACAGCAAATACTTCGAATGACTAGCAAACAGTGATACTGGTTGAAACAGAGCGCAACCGATAAGACCTAGAACAACTAAAACAATCATAAATTGGTTACTCTCTTAGCTCAATACTATAGTACCATTACACCCTCATGCATGAACAGGTAAACTATCATCAGATCTTCACAATAGTTAGTTCAATATGTTTTATGGACAGGCATAAAACACTAAACCATCATAAGCTTAACATGCAATAACAAAGCATCACAAGATAAAAGCATCACACATGACACACATATTTTCACGTGGAAACCCAACTGGGAAAAACTACGGTGGGGATGAATACCCACAAGCTTGTTGTTGAACTCTTTGGAAGTCTACTCTATTAGGAGCCTTGTCCTGTTAAAGACAGATACAATAGGTTCTGTTAGGGATCACCCGATCAAGGGATGGCTACAATACTCGGTTAAGGTTTAAACCCAGTTAGGGTTACCTTGTTAGAGGATTTCAAGAACTCAATAGCTAAAGGATCTCCAGAGCTCTATATCATCCCAGAACTCAATAACTTAGAGTTACCCTATTAAAGGATTTGTATCAAGCCAGTTAAGGCTACCCTGTTAAGGGATTTCACAACTGTTGAAGTGGTTAAAGATCAACAGGAATTACAATGATCTGGTAACAACACTTAATGCTAATGTAGATCCATTTTGGCTCCTCTTCACCTTCTACACATTCACTTTGTAGGTATCTCTTCTCTCCTTTGTTTTGGCAAGAATCACGAATCACTTCCCTTGGATACACACATACAACTTTTGCCAACAACTTTGGAAAGAAACACAACATCGACCTTATAGGAAATAGACAGGTCGGTAGCAAAAACCCTAAACCCTAAACCTGTTAGGTTAATCAATTCAAACGGTTCAATCCTGATCATTGAATCATACTACATTAAATGCAACATTCTTGAATCGATCTCAAGACATTCTCCATCATCCATTATCCATCGATTTCATGGCGGCTGATAACCCATCACACATTATCATCATTTGACAAACTTCGCACATTCCCAAGGTAGATAGGGATAGTCTTCTTCATGCAAGATCCTTCACGCGCATAGGGCTTACATGGAAACATGATCTGTTCTCTGTTATACTGCTAACTCATCACACAAAGATCACCGATTGAGTCACATAGGCTTGAGGTACTCCAACCAGAAATCCTGAAGTGGAAACTACTTACCAACCGGTAGTCATACAATGCTTCCATGTGTTGGTTCCCATAACTACATGTTGGCTCACCTTGACATGTCGGTTCATCTTGAACAAATATATTGCTTCACTTTGGCATATATACCAGTTCACACATAAGCCGGTTCTCTCTTCTCACATATCACATATGCCAGTTCACATCATATCACATATGCCAGTTCACATCATATCACATATTGACATCAATGACAACATACAATATCATTATGTCCTCATACCAGTTCACATAATGCCAACAATCTCCCCCTTTGGCATTGACGACAATATACAAAGATATCTCTCCGCTTCACATCTTCTCCCCCATTTTCTACAGATATCTTTTTTGCTTCACTCCTTCTCCCCCTTTGACAACAATGCCAAATTGGAGGCACAAGCATCCCTGTTCCATTATGCTGCTCCCCCTAAGGAGTAGCATCCTTCAACACATCAATCAACAAAAAATTGACTATGCAATACCTGACTGATGTGGAACAAATACTTTTAGTTCACCTCTTGAAGGGGCAGTACCCCCAATTCACCTCTTAAATGAACAAATGTAGTCTTTGGGAGAGGCTTGGTGAATATGTCTGCTAACTGCTCCTTACTGGAAACATGTTCCAGTGCAATCTCTTTATTCTGAACCTTTTCCCTCAAGAAATGATACTTAAGCTCAAAATGCTTAGTTCTAGAATGTGAAACCGGATTCTTTGAAATATTGATAGCACTTGTGTTATCACAGAATATACTTACCGGTTCAGATACAAGGATTTTGAAGCCATTTAAAACATGCTTCATCTAGATTGTCTGAGTGCAATTCATGAAAGCTACAACATACTCTGCTTCCGCTGTAGACTTAGAGATACAACTTTGCTTTTTACTCATCCATGAGACCAGTCTACCATCGAGAAAGAATGCACCACCGGTTGTGCTTTTCCGGTCATCCACATTACCTACTCAATCAACATCTATGAATACTTTCAGAATGAAATCATTGTTGTATGGGTACCACAATCCATAGTCAATTGTTCCCTTTAGATACCTAAGAATCCGCTTGACTGCAACCAAGTGGGATTCTCTTGGACTTTTCTGGAACCTTGCAGTAATGCCAACTGCATGTGCAATATCGGGTCTGCTATGCACTACATAATGCAACTTACCAATCATTGATCGGTGTTCCTTCTCATCAACCAGTGCAGAATCATCCTCTTTTGACAATTTGCAACTGGTCACCATCTGTGTACCAACCGGTTTGCTATCTTCCATGCCAAAGGTCTTCAACACCTCTTTGACATATTTGGACTGAGTGATAAAGATTCCATCTTTCATCTGTTGGATCTATAGTCCAATGAAGAACTTAATCTCCCCTATGAGTGACATCTCAAACTCTTTCTTCATCTCATCAACAAACTCATGACTCATCTTGTCATCTCCACCAAAGATAATGTCATCAACAAAAACCTCACAGATCAGGATCTGATCTCCTTCAGACTTCAAGTAGATATTATTATCTTCACTTGTTCTCTCAAATCCAATCATCACAAGATGGGAATGTAGACGTTCATACCATGCTCTAGGTGTCTGCTTTAGACCATATAAGGCTTTATGTAGCCTGCACACCATATCACTATCTTCATATAGGGAAAACCCATTTGGTTGCTCTATATACACCTCCTCTTCAAGTACACCATTTAGGAATGGAGATTTTACATCCATTTGATATACCTTGAATCCTTTAAAATTTGCATATGCAAGAAGCATACGAACTCCTTCCAATCTGGCTATAAGAGCAAAGGTTTCTCCATAGTCTTCTCCTTCTTCTTGAGCATATCCTTTGCACACCAATCTGGCTTTATTCCTAATTACTATGCCATCCTCATTCAGCTTGTTTCTGAACACCCATTTGGTGCCAATGACATTTTTATGCTCTGGTCTGGGTACCAAGGACCATGTACCATTTTTCTCTATCTGGTCAAGTTCCTCTTCCATTGCCTTGATCCAGTCTTCATCTTTATGAGCCTCTTTGAATGATTTAGGCTCAAATTCAGATATCATACATGAGTTTTCTCTGATCTTTCTTCTTGTAAGGATTCATGCATCCTTATCTCCTATGATCTGCTTAGGATCATGATTCAACTTGACATACTGAGGAATGGTCTGTACTAGTTCTTCTTGCTTTTCCTCTTCATCCTCATCTTCATCAGTATCAGCATTCACCGGTTCAGGAACACTATTACTAGTACTTGGTTGACTGACAACCGGTTCCTAGAAGGTTGCAACCAGTTCATTTATAGCTTGCTCACTGCCGGTTTCCTCAGTTTTCTCAAAGGATTCATCAACTCTTACATTGATACTTTCCATAATTCTCTGAGTCTTATTGTTGTAACACTTGAGAGCTTTGCTCTTGGTGGAATATCCTAGGAATATTCCCTCATCACATTTAGCTTCAAATTTGCCCTGATGTTCACTCCTCTTGATGTAACATTTGCTACCAAATACCCTAAAGTAGCTAACCATAGGTCTCTTACCAGTTCAATACTCATAAGGAGTTTTGTCCTTACCTTTCTTGATGAGTACCTGGTTCATTGTGTAGACCACAGTGCTCACTGCTTCTCTCCAAAAGGTGTGAGCTACCTTTCTTTGAATCAACATGGTTCTAGTTGCTTCAACCATAGTCCAGTTACTCCTCTCTACTAGGCCATTCTGCTATGGAGTACGGGGGGTAGACAGTTGCCTCTTGATGCCAAATTCTTCACAGTACTTGTTGAATTCACCGGAAGTGAATTCCCCTCCTTGATCAGTTCTGAGACACTTGATCCTTTTACCACTTTCCTTCTCCACTAATGCTCTGAAAGCTTTGAATTTCATAAAGGCTTCAGACTTGTCTTGCAAGAATGTGACCCACATCATTGTTGAGCAGTCATCAATGAGAATCATGAAGTACCTATCACCCTGCACACTTCTAGTTTTCATAGGACCACACAAATCAGTATGCACAAGATCAAGCAAGTTGTCAGTAGTGAAAGATTTACCTTTAAAGGTTGAGGAAAACATTTTCTCCAATTAAAACTCTCTGCACAAGGTATTATCTGGTTTGCTTAGCACCGACAACCCTCTAACTGCCTTGATCTTACTAGCCTTCACAATGTTATAAAAGTTTACATGGTAGAGTCTCCTATGCCATATCTAGCTATCATCAAACTTAGCCATAAGACATGTACTTATATTTGAATTTAGATGAAATAGGTTACCTTTAGTTTGCATGCCGGTGGCCAGCAATTCACCATCTTTTCCTTTGATTCTGCAGACTCCATTCTTGAATTCTAGAGTGAGGTCACTGTCATTCAGTTGGGCAACACTCAGAAGGTTGTGTCTAAGACAATCAACCCAGTACACATTGTTAGCACTACTCTTTCCATTCAGAGAGATGGACCCTCTACCTTTGACCATGCATGGTGCATCATTGCCAAAGCGAACCACACCACCATCATACTCCTCCAAGGATAGAAACTTGCTCCGGTCACTAGTCATATGGTGAGAACAACCACTATCAATGATCCACTCATTGGAATTATCAAACCGGGAGACAAGCACCTTCTTGTCTGCCACATCTTCCTTTATAGCAACAAACACAATGTCTTCATTCTCTTCATCTTCTGATTCCTCATCTATGACACCTTCATCAACTGCCACAAAACAATTTCTCCGGTTTCCTCCTTTGAATTTCCTGAACCTTTCTGGTTTGTCCTTGTTATCGCCATTAGGACAATTTATAGCAATATGTCCTATCCGGTTACAAGAAAAGCATTTCAAATGTAGCTTACCTTTGTATTTACCAGTTCCTTTAGGAAGCTTCCTAGCAAGGAGAGCTTCAAATGCCATCAAAATCTCCTCATCATTCATTTCTCTTCTCTGTCTAGGTTCACCACTAGTGCTAGCTTCTTTTCCTTTTCTTGATGGTATAGCAGAGGCTTTAAATGTTGATTCAGTCTTCTAAACATTGTCATCAAAACTATTTAGCTCATAACCTGTCAACTTGGCTATGATGGAGTCCAAGGATACCTTAGTCTTGTCTATTGATCTCAACTCCTGAATAGTAGCAACCCTTATTGCATAGACCGACAACAGGGATCTTAGGACTTTTCTTACCACAGTGGAATCTTCTATTTTACCACCTGCACTCTTGATTTCTCCAACAACTGTTTGTATTCTTATTCCATAATGCTGAAAGGTCTCACCTTCAACCATCCACATATCTTCAAACTTCCCTCTCAGGCTTTCTTCCCTAGCCTATTTTACATGTTCATCACCACCATAGATATTTTCAAGAGCATCCCATACCTCTTTGGGATTTACCTTGTCCTGAACATCAATAAACTCAATGTCAGATAGACTACTAATAAGGGCTTCCACGACTTGCCCATTTTCTTGTATCTCTCTCTTTTGGTCATCGATGAGAGTACTGGTAGAGACAACATAGACATTCTCAACATAACTCCAGTGTTAAGCACCCATGCTTCTGATAAATATCTTCATCCTATCTTTCCATATACCAAAATTTTCCTTGTTAAACTTTGGACCTTCCCTCTTCATCATTTGACTGGGATCTTTACCTCACGTGGTTAAGCTTACAACACAGAGGACCTAGATTGCTCTGATACCAATTGATAACTCAATGATGAATGAATAGTACCAAACTGGTACTAAGAGGGTGGGTGAATCAGTACAAGAAAAAATACAGTCCAAAACTGGTTTGACAGCAAATACTCCGAATGGCTGGCAAATATGATACTAGTTGAAATAGAGCACAACTGGTAAGACCCAGAACAACTAAAACAATCATAAACCAGTTACTCTCTTAGCTCAATACTATAGTACCATTACACCCTCATGCATGAATAGGTAAACTATCATTAGATCTTCACAATAGTTAGTTCAATATGTTTTGTGGACAGGCATAAAACACTGAACCATCATAAGCTTAATGGGCAATAACAAAGCATCACAAGATAAAAGCATCACACATGACACACATATTTTCACGTAGAAACCCAACTAGGAAAAACCACACTGGGGATGAATACCCACAAGCTTGTTGTTGAACTCTTTGGAAGTCCACTCTATTAGGAGCCTCATCCTGTTAAAGACAGATACAATAGGTTTTGTTAGGAACCAATCCTATTAGGGATCACCCGGTTAAGGGATGGCTACAATACCCAGTAATGGGTTAAACCCGGGTAGGGTTACCTTGTTAGAGGATTTCAAGAACTCAATAGCTAAAGGATCTCCAGAGCTCTATAGCTTCCCAGAACTCAATAACTTTGAGTTACCCTGTTAAAGGATTTGTATCAAGCTGGTTAAGGCTATCTTGTTAAGGGATTTCACAACTGTTGAAGTGGTTAAAGATCAACAGGAATTACAATGATCTGGTAACAACACTTAATGCTAATGTAGATCCATTTTGGCTCCTCTTCACCTTCTACACATTCACTTTGTAGGTATCTCTTCTCTCCTTTGTTTTGGCAAGAATCACGAATCACTTCCCTTGGATACACACATACAACTTTTGCCAACAACTTTGGAAAGAAACACAACATCGACCTTATAGGAAATAGACAGGTCGGTAGCAAAAACCCTAAACCCTAAACCTGTTAGGTTAATCAATTCAAACGGTTCAATCCTGATCGTTGAATCATACTGCATTAAATGCAACAATCTTGAATCAATCTCAAGACATTCTCCATCGTCCATTATCCACGGATTTCATGGTGGTTGATAACCCATCACGCATTATCACCATTTGACAAACTTCGCACATTCCCAAGGTAGATAGGGATAGTCTTCTTCATGCAAGATCCTTCATGCGCACATGGCTTACGTGGAAACATGATCTGCTCTCTGTTATACTGCTAACTCATCACACAAAGATCACCGATTGAGTCACACAGGCTTGAGGTACTCCAACCAGAAATCCTGAAGTGGAAACTACCTACCAACCGGTAGTCATACAATGCTTCCATGTGCCGGTTCCCATAACTACATGCCGACTCACCTTGACATGCCGGTTCATCTTGAACAAATATACCACTTCACTTTGGCATATATACCAGTTCACACATAAGCCGGTTCTCTCTTCTCACATATCACATATGCCGGTTCACATCATATCACATATTGACATCAATGACAACATACAATATCATTATGTCCTCATACCAGTTCACATAATGCCAACAAAATTGTCCTTCTTAGCCAGTCGAGCCCTCTCTTCATCACTTTTAGGGAAGTTCTTGGTAGCTTCCACCGAGAACTTGCGGTCTCTGTAAAATTTGGTACCTTCCTTCTGTAAACCGGTAACCTCCGCCACCAAATATTCATCCAACTTTTAATTCTTCCCGAATAGAGTGAATTTATTATTGCTCCATCCCTTGGCGAAACCATGAGACACCGAATTTTTACTCCTGTGCAATTTTTCCATGTAATCAGTGAAACCATATCTATGCAACCTTCACCATATTTTTCGTTCACTTTTCTAGTTATCACAGCTGGAAGGCTCATTTCGATTAAGATTAACCCCCATAACGTGATTCAGGTCAAAACCCTCAACAGAGCGCTAGATACTCAAATGCTGAAGAAACAGGATAACTAGATTTAAGCTCAAACTCTATAACAAGATGCTAGAATCGAAAAATAGGGTAATTTCCTTGTTATTCAAATAGTCTTTTAAAACATTCAAAATGAACCAGCACTTAATATGATTAGCCTCATCACACCGGTTATCATAATCATAATGCCTTTAATAGGTCATCAGTTGACACTTCACATAACTCCAATATCTGTCTTTGATATCCAAACCCAGAAAAGTAATAATGAGCTTAACTTGTACCATGGACTCTATCAAATAATAATTGCTCACGGACTCCCTTCTTACAAGAAACTTCTCTGATATATTTAGTGTCCTCCTCTAAATAAACCCCCTCATTAGCTAATAAGTCAACTACCTTGTTACCTTCCCTTAGAGTATGGGAAATGAACACACTATCATAGGCATCTAATAATTTTTTAGCACTTTCAATGATATTATAAATGTTCCAAGAGGGTGAACTAGTCCCTTTGATAGCTTGAATAATATTGAGATAGTCCCCTTCCAGCCATATTTTTTTAAAGTTAAAACTATGAGCAAGCTGGAGGCATTTTGACATTTCCTGAGCTTCTGCCACATGATTGTTTTGAACTCCAAAGGGAGAGGCAATTGTAGCAACACAAAAACCATAAGAATTTCTAATGACTCCTCCCCCTCCAGCCTTCCCAGGATTGCCTTTAGCTGCACCATCAAAATTCACCTTAACCTAATCTTGAAAATAAAATCTCCAAACAACATTTTCCCTCCTACTCTTTATATCAGATTTGCAAACCTTATGAATCAAATTCCATTTAGTGAGGATGCTTTTCTCCTTATCAGTCATATTAAGATAGCTCCACTTCTTGTTGTTTTTGTGAAGAGTATTTATATTTTCTTTAATTGCACTGCAAATCTTTTCAAAAACCACCTGAGACAAATACTTAGCCTCCCTAAAAATTCTATTGTTTCTCTCCTTCTAGATGTACCAACAGGTCATAGGAAGGACAAAGGACCAGAGGGTCTTAATGAGAGAAAATTTGGTAGGGAAGATCCATTGAAAGGTGACTTCCTTAAGACTATTGTGCATAACCCAATCAACTTTCCATTGCATCCAGACTTTACTCCAAATTTCCCAGGTAAAAGAACAATGGATAAACAAATGATCCACAAATTCTGCCTCTTTCTGACATAACTCACACATGTTAGGAAACATGAATCCTCTATGAGCCAAGTTATCAATGGTAAGAATCTTGTTGTGAGTTGCAAGCCAAAAAAATATGTTAACTTTAGGAATGAGGAATCTATTCCATATTTTAGTCCATATTGAATTGCAGACCTGAGTAACAATTTTTTATAAGCAGAGGCAACAGTGAAGTTACCCCTGGTATTGCTCTTCTATAGAAACACATCATTAGAATCTTTACTAACAGAAAAGGACAGCAGATCCTACTAGAGCAGTGAAAAACCAACATAAATAAAATCAAGTCTAACCCATTTATTCTCCTTCCAATAATTACAAACCATAGAACCATACCACCTTTTGCATTCATCAATGAATTGGCTGCAATCCTAATTAAAGAGAGTTTCATCCTTAATCCAAACATCCTCCCAGAACCTGATTTTATCACCTTTGCAAAGGACCCATCCAACTCTAGCTTTAGCAACTTTAATAGATTTGATCATACTATTCCATATGAAAGAACCAGCAGGGATATCTTCAAAGTAGAGAAGAGAATGAATTGGCTGGTTATGAATATTTTTATCAAACTACACCCTACTCCAATCTTTCTTAATACCAAAAGCCCTCCAAATCTGTTTAGCAAACAAGGCTTTGTTAAAAGTTTTAATAACTTTAATACCTAATCCCCCCTTGCACTTAGGATTACAAACTTTGTCCCAGGAAACCAAAGCTATTATTTTCTTATCTTCTACCCCTGACCAAAGAAATCTTTTCTGAATCCTTTCTAAAGCTTCAACAAATTTAACCAGTATACTAAACAAGCTAAGAGCATAAACATGAAGATTCTGAAGAGTAGCTTGAAGAAGTTGAAGCTTACCAGCCTAAGATAGCATAGATCCTTTCCAACCTGCCAATTTCTTATTAATTTTGTCAATTAATGAGTTCCAGAAAGAGTTTGGAGGAACCAAACTAAGAGGGAGACCCAAATAAGTAGAGGGGGGCAACTCCACCTTACAACCAATAATGTTAGCAATTCTCTACTGCCTTAATATTGGGGTATTTATAAAATAAATAGCAGATTTCTCCCAATTAACTTGATGTCCACTAGCTAAGGAATAAGAGCTGAGAGCATATTTGAAAGCAACAACCTCACCAACAGAAGAATATCCCATCAAAATTATATCATCAACAAACTGTTGGTGAGTACAGGAAACATTAGCAGAGGAGGGTTGCAATCCTTTGATGGTTTTATTCACTTTCAACTTTTGAATCAGTCTGCTCATACTTTCCCCCAAGATTGTGAAAAGAATGGGAGAAATAGGGTCTCCTTGCCTGAGTCTCCTGGAAGATTTAAAAAATCTAGATGAAGATTCATTAATAAGAATAGAAAAATTTGGAGTAGATATCAATTCTCTTATAACTTTAATTACCTTCTCATCAAATCCAAAGGCCTCCATAACCCTAAAAAGAACCTGCCATTCCACTCTATCATAGGCTTTTGCTAGATCCAATTTTATCAAGAAATCCTCTTTGTTTGCAGCACTAAGAGAGTGGATATTCTCATGAACAAGAATAATAGAATCCAAAATCTACCTACCTGGGACAAATCCTTTTTTCTCCTTAGAGATAACAAAGGGGAGAACAACCAATAGTCTGGAATTAATGAATTTTGAAATGGTCTTGTAAAAGGAATTACAAAGACTAATTGGCCTAAATGTTCCCATTGAATCAGCCCCAACCACCTTAGGAATTAGAGAAATAAAAGTAGAATTGATTTCCTTAAGGATTCTTTTGGAACCAAATAATTCTTTGACAATATTGACCGTGTCTTTCCCAACAATATGCCAATATTCTTGAAAGAAAAACATGGGAAAGCCATCCGGGCCTGGAGCCTTATCCCCTTGAAAAGAAAAAAATAACTTTTTTAATTTCATCAGCTGTAGGGATAGCAGATAAAGTCTTATTCTGGTGAGGTTCAATAATCTTAGGAATATTATCAACCAGGTCTTGTTGCTTAACAATGGCAATATCCTTACTACCAGTAAGGAGGTTAGAGAAGAACGTAATAGCTTCATCCCCAATGTCTTCATCTTTGAGAAGGATTTTGTCATGAGCAATTAATCTAGAGATTCTACTGGCAACTTTATGCTTCATAGATGTCATGTGAAAGAATTTAGTATTTCTATCCCCGGCTTCCAACCAAATAGCCCTAGATCTCTACCTCCAGTAGATTTCTTCCCTAGATATAGTGTTGTGAATTTTGGCTAGAATCTCATCTTCCTTAGCCTTGGGAAACATATTATAACCATCTTTTTGAATAGAGTTTTGAATCTGTTCTAATTCCTCCTTCAGCTTCCTTTTGGATTAAAAAATATCTCCAAAAACCTTCTTATTCCATATTTTAATGTTATCTTTGGTATTTCTTAATTTTTTAGCAACTTTGAACATGGTAGAACCATCCACATTAATATTCCACCATTTGGCAATGGAATTTTCCAAGGAAAGGTGTGAAATCCACATTTTTTCAAACTAGAAAGGAAAACATTGATTGCTCTTAGCAGACTCAGGAACAAAAGAAATGGGATAATGATCCAAACCTATCCTATTAATAACAGACAAAGAACATCTATACTTAAGGACCTAGTCAGGAGTGATAAGGGATCTATCAAGCCTTACCTGAATAAGGTCTCCTCCATCCCTTCGATTAGACCAAGTATAGGAAGCTCGAGTAAGATCAACATCAATCAGGGCATTGGCATTGATAAATTCCATAAGGTCAATCCTCCTATCTAGTTGAGCTTGAGTTCCTCCATATTTGTCACTTTCTTGCAACGGGGTGTTCAAATCCCCCATCAATAAACATCTGTCTTGAGAAAAAAAACCCCTTTTCTGCTGAATTTTATCCCAAAATTTACTCCTAGCAGCTTTAGAATTTGGGGCATAAATGTTGGTAACCACCCAGTCCTATCCTTCAACAATACATTTCACTCTCATAGAAATAATATTACATCTTCATCAATCAAATCTCCATCAATAGTTTTCTTATTCCAGAATATGGTCACCTCACCTGACGCCCCATTCGAACTACTACCACAAACACCTCCCTGTTTGAAGAATTTTAATTTTTCAACTTTTTCCTTACTCATTTTAGTTTCTTGAACCAAGATGAGGTCTGTCTTATGATCTCTGATAAAATTCCTTAATACATCTTGTTTGTGGAGACCATTTAGGCCTTGAATGTTCCAGGAAATTACCCTCATTTGGAAACCTAAGAGCAGGATTCCTAGATAGTTCATTTCCTTCCATCATCTATGTTCTATTTCCTCTCCTGGTCCCTATGCCACTTCATGGTTTTACATCCCTACAAGGATTTGGAAAGACCAATATCCGCCTTATATATGGTTCTAGTTTTAACCCCATTAGAATAGCCTGTCTTCTTATTTTTCTTTTTTCCCACTCCTATTATCTCTTCATCTTCTTCATCTTTATATGCAGGTTTCTTATTACTCCATGGTTCTTCTATTATCTGAGAAGAGGTGGGCGATTCAGTACCAACATTCTGAAATAGAGAATTAAGGTAAGCCTGAGGCGAGCCAAACTTGATCTTTTTTTCAATAATAACTTCTTGACCTTCAAAGACCTTAGGGCAAACTTTATTATTTTTCATATCTATTTCTTGTAGAGCATCATGTTATGATTCATTTGTGTCACCAATATCACCCTCTTCAAGAGGTTCTTCTATGCTTACATTCTCTACCTCCTAAATTTGTAATACTTCAAATCCATTGACTGTTTTGATCTCAAATCCTTTATCTTTATTTTGTCTATCTTCCTTCTGACTAGAATCCTTGGAAGGACTAGCTCTCTTATCATCTTTTATTATATCTTTTGGGTTACTAGGAAGTCCACTTCCTCCTTCCTCTTTACCCTCCTCATTTGTGTTACTCTTCTCTTTCCAGATCTATTTAACATTACTGTTATGCTTCTGAACATTCTTGGGGTTACTTGGGCAAGCCTTTGCCCAATGTCTAGCTTTCTTACAAGAGAAACACACAAAGGGGAGGGACTCAAACTCTATGGCTTGTTCCCACTTCCCTAGTTTGGAATTTATTTCAATAGAGATAGGTAGGTCTGTATTCTATGAAATATTGACACATATCCTCACATACACCAGCCTCTTTCATGTTGTTGTCATAGAATCTATAGCCACAAGCTCCCCAAAGGTGTTAGAAATACCTAAGAAAACATCCTCCAACCAGAATTCAAGTGGAAAACCAGGCAACCGCACCCATACTGGGGAAGATTCAAAAAAGGAGTCATTGAGCTCCATATTTGGAGACCATTTCCTTAAGGATAATGAGGATTTCCGAAACATCCATGGTCCTCCACTCAGGGCCATTTCCAAATCTTCCCCACAAGAGAAGGAAAAGACAAAGAAACCCCTTGACAGGGCTGAAACATCAACCTATCCTTTTAGCCTCCATTTTCTCTTTACAAAAGACCTAACGACCTCAATATTAGGTCTGGGTCCAATAAATTTTCCCACTAGAGAAAAAGCCATCAAAGAGATACTATGGTCTATTACCATGTTTGGAACTGCAATAGCCAGTCTACCTATTTTTCTATCAGAAATATCTTCCACAGAAGGAAAGGACAATTTACCAGTGGGTTTGTTTGCAAATAGACTATTCCAGGGTTTGAGGAGCCTTCGTCTCTGTCATCTTTTCCAAATCAGCATTCAAGATCTCGAGAACCAACTTTGAAGAATCCTCATTATTTTGAGGAGGGTCCCAATGCCGTGGGTCCCCATCCTTTTGACCATCCTCATCATCCACCATGGATCTCAAAGAGTCAAGTTGTCATTGTGATGCAGAGGAATCAAAACTAGAAGAACTAGCCACGTTGTTCCCTCCATTCCCAGAATTCAAATTTCCTTCTAGCTGTGCTATTCCCTCCATTTAGTCTCAAGAGATTTTTTCAATATATTCTATGTTGTAGAGAATTGGTTGTTGCATTTAGTTGGTTTTGGTGATCCAATGCAGATGTGCTGATGCAGTTTATTGGGTTTTGAGATTCCTATCTCTAGTTGATTTAGTATGAGTTTCATGTTGCTATGAGGTGATTTGGTCGAGTTGTGAGGTCCAGTATGTGGACTGGTTTTTCAGTATTTTGTGTTGAAGATTTGTGGTATTTGATCCTTATTTCTCCAGAATGATGATATCTTGAGTTGCAAATTTCAAAGTGTTTGGGATGTTCATGTGTGTCCTCTGACCAGATGGTTCATGATTTGAAACTTCACAAGCATATCTTTCAGTTTGTCAATTGGTGTTCTTAAGCTTCGGTAATAGTGTTAATGATGATTCTTATTATTCGAGTTGTTGTGGTGATTGCGATGGAATTCGCATTGTTTGTTGATGTTCTCTAATCGTGTCCTATGCATTTTGGTGGTCCATGTTGATTGAGTTGCATTTTATTGAAGACTTTATTGGTCCTGTGTTATTCTTCGTGTTATGTGACATATTCGGTGGTGTAGCGTGTTGCAGATGATCTTGGCAGATTATTTGATGGTGTTGTGTATTCGAGGATTTGATTTGGGTCCATTCTATGCCCTTGCCGATATTATATTAGTCCAGATATGGATTTATGTATCATGTGATGTAATTAGGTCTTATGTGTTGAGCTAACCTTAAGGGTAAGGTTGATGAATTGTATAAATAGGCGATGTAATCATGTTAGTTGTGTGTTTGTGGTTGTGTTTATGATTTAAGAGGTTATTGTATCCACAAACAAGAGAATCTATCATTTGGTAGTGTGGAAGAGCAGAGAAGAATTGTTGTGCAGATAGTGTGCTTAACTGGAACTATAATTAGGCATTTGAGTAGATAGTGTGCTTAACTGAAACTATAATCAGGCATTTGGAGATGCTATTCCTTCAGTTCATGTAATTTGGATTTTTTGTTCGATCTTTGTAAGGCAATGAGCCTTCCCAGGGTTGTATCCCTTTGTTGTTTTGAGTAGTGAGCTCTAGGAAGTGTGCCTAAATGCATGTGCATTCCCCATTGTAATATTTTCACATACTACTGCAGAGTATCATCTTACTATGGGTAGGTTCCCACTGTGATTTTTCCCTTAACCGGGTTTTCCACGTCAAAAATCTTTGTGTTATGTGTTTTGTTGATGTGGTGATTATTTATGTTATTGTTTTTCATGATCAGATTTGTAATTAAAGTTAACTTGGTTGAGTTAGGTGAAAACTGATTCCCCCCCCCCCTCTTTCAATTTTCTTGTTGCTTTGCTGCCAACAATTGGTATCAGAGCTAGATCCTTTGGAAGAAGATTGATCAGTTCAGGAGATCCATAATGGCAACTGTTGTTTTCAAGAAGGAGAATCAGAGGTTTGATGGAACTAATTACTCTATATGGAAGCATCAGATGAAATTTCACTTGAATTGTCATGGAGAAGATTATTGGAAGATCACAAAGAATGCATACATTGTTCCTCTGAATGGTCTTGTTACTACAGTTGAGATCAAGGATGTTGAAAGTAATATTAGAGCTAAAGAAGCATTATTGAGTGCCTTTGAGATTTGGGTGAAGATTGGAACCCTATATGAAGGAGATAAACATGTGAAAGTTGCTAAATTGTAGATCTTGAAAGGGAGGTATGAGTTGCTAAGAATGGGAGAAGATGAGAATATTAGATCCTTTATGGCTCCAGTGAATGATCTTGTGATGAACATTAGATGTACTGGTGGGGTTCTTGAAGAAGATGAGATTGTTGCTAAGGTGTTGAGATCTTTTCCTCCTACTTATAAAAATAAAGTTGTTGTAATTGATGAGGTCCAAATTGTAACTACTGTGACAAGAGATATACTGGTTGGGAAGCTTGCTTCTTTTGAGTTGAGTGAACTTGGCGAATCACATGGCAAGACTAAGACTGCATTTAAAGCTACTATATCTGGTAAGTAGAAGTATGATCTGGGAGAAAGTTCAACTAGGTTGTCAAGATATGAAAGAGAGATAGAAGATTTTGAAGTACTTATTTCCAGAATATTTCCTAAGGGAGTCAGTAAGTATGAAGGGAAGTCACCTTTGAAATTTTTTTCTTGCAATAAGATTGGTCGTTTTTCTTCTAGATGTCCTGAGAGAATAAATAAAGTGTCAAAATATGATAAGCCTTACAAGCCTAACTAAAAGTATAGATATCTAAATAAATGCTATTATGATGTTGATGAAGGTGTAACAAATGCGGATTCTAAGAAAGGGAATTCTAAAGATGAATTTGTGTTCATTGCTATCAAGGAAGATGATTCAGTATCTACTGATTCTACAAGTTGTATTGTTGAAGAGAAATCTTTGGCTACTAAGATTGATGAGAAAGATGAATGGGTGATAGTGGTTGTTCACATCATATGACAGGAGATAAAGGTAAATTTGTGATTATGGAGAAGTATGATACCGGTTTGGTAAGATTTGGAGACAATAAAGCTTGTGTAATCTGTGGTAGAGGTTCTATTTCTCTTGATGGTAAGAATAGTACTAATGACATTTTATATGTTGAAGGTTTGAAGTATTATCTTTTGAGTGTTGGACAGATGGTAGATAAGGGATATGATTTGAAATTCAAGAATGGGAAATGTAAGATGTTGAATAGCTCTGGTATAGAGATTGCATTGGGTAATAAGACTAAAGGTAATATCTTTCATTTGAATGCTAGTGAGAAAAGTTGTTTGATTGCTCAGATTGATGAGAGTTGGTTGTGGCATAGGAGATTGTGTCATGTTAACTTTGACTGCATGATTAAGATTAGTTATACTCAAGTTATTAGAGATCTTCCTAATATAGTGGAGCCTACTAACCTAGTATGTAAAGAATGTCAATTGGGAAAGAAAACAATAATTTTATTCAAGAGAAAACTATATACATCTAATGGACTGTTAGATCTTATGCATATTGATTTATGTGGACTGTCTAGAATGAGAAGATTGCAAGGAGACATATACTTTATGTTGTTGATTGATGACTATTCTAGGATGATGTGGGTCACTTTTCTAAGGGAGAAATCTAAAGCACTAAAGAAGTTCAAAATATTCAAAGCTAGAGTGGAGATATAGATAGGATTGAAGCTGAAGTGCCTAAGGTTTGATAGAGGAGGAGAATTCATTTTTGGCGAGTTTAATTCTTTTTGTGAACAGAATGGAATCCAAAGACAGTTATCTGCTTTGAGAACCCCTCAACAGAATGGAGTTGTTGAAAGGAAGAACATAACTATTTTGGATGCTACTAGAACTATGATGATTGAAGGAAATGTTTTGCATATCTATTAGAGAGAAGTTGTTAGCACTATTGTATACACATTCAACCAGGTGCATATAAAAGGTGATTTTGGTAAGACCCCATATGAGTTGTGGTTTGGTCATGTTCCTACAGTTTGATATTATAGAATCTTTGGAAGAAAATGTTATATCAAAAGAGATAAGGATATAGGAAAGTTTGATGCAAGATGTGATGAAGGAATATTTCTTGGATATTCTACTAAGAGAAAGGCCTATCAATGTTACAACAAGAGACTAAGAAAGATAGTGGAAAGTGTGAATGTGAAGGTAGATGAGAATCATGGGAAGCAAATCAGAGCATGTGGATATGAGTTTGATGATCATGATGTTACTGCAAAGAAAGTGCAAAGTCCGAGCATGAAATAGAGTGATCCAGTAGAGGTAGAGATAGTGAATGTTGATGCTGCTACTAGTGAAGAAGTTAAAGAGCCTAAAAATCAGAATAATCAGAAGTCCTCGAGGTATGTAAGACTAAATCACTCAAAGAATCAGATTATTGGTGATAAAAATAAAGTTGTGATGACTAGGAGAATAATTGTTGCTGAAGAGACATGTTTGATTTCTAAAATTGAGCCTAAAGATGTTGCTAAAGATTGTAAAGATGAGAATTTGGTAAAAGCTATGGAAGAAGAGTTAGATCAGATTGAAAAGAACAAAATATTGGAAACTTGTTTCGAGACCTAAGGACAAGAATGTAATTGGTACTAATTGGGTGTTCTAGAATAAGTTGAATGAAATTGGAGAAGTTGTTAGAAAAAAAGCAAGACTAGTATGTGAGGGATATTCACAAATGGAAGGTATTGAATTTGAGGTGACTTTTGCTCCAGTAGCTAGAATTGAAGCTTTTAGACTATTTCTTGCATATGTTGCTCATAAGAAATTCAAGGTATATTAGATGGATGTGAAGTCGGTCTTTTTAAATGGTGAGTTAGAAGAGGAAGTCTACATTGAGAAACCAGATGGATTTTCATTGAAAGATGAAGAAGACATGGTTTGTAGATTGAGGAAAGCATTGTATGAACTTAAACAAGCCCCTAGAGCTTGGTATGCCAGATTTGGGCAGGTATTTGATGAAGTTGGGATTCTGTAAAGGTACTGCTGATAGTAATTTGTACTTCAAGGTTGATAATGATAATATTTTGATTGTTGAGGATATTTTTGGAGGTGATGATGATTTAAGTAAGAATTTTGCTGATGATATGAAAAAAGAATTTGAGATGTCTATGATAGGTGAAATGAAGTTCTTTCTGGGATTACAAATTTCACAGACTGATAAAGGCATTTTCATATCTCAATCTAAGTATGTGAAGGAATTGTTGAAGAAGTTTGGGTTAGATGATTCCAAACATGTTGGAACTCCTATGATGACTTGATGTAAGATGACAAAAGATGATGAATCTCTTAAGGCTAAACAAACCCTGTATAGATCTATGCTTGGTGGATTTCTAAGTTATTTGACTTAGAATAGGCCTGGAATTATGAATGGTGTATGTCGTGTTGCTAGATTTCAAGCTGATCCTAAGGAAAGTAATGTTACTGCAATAAAGAGGATATTCAAATACTTGAAGGGAACAGTTGATTATGGTATGTGGTATCCGAAGGAAGATGATTTCACTTTGAATGTTTTTACTGATGTTGATTGGGCAAGTGATTTTGATGACCGGAAGAGCACTACCGATAGAGAATTCTTTTTGGGAAAGAAGTTGGTTTCCTGGACAAGTAAGAAGCAAGATTCTATTTCTTTATCTATTGTAGAAGATAAATACATTGCTGCTACTAGCAACTATACTAAGGTACTTTGGATGAAGTAGATGTTGAAGGATATTAGAGTTGTTTATCATGAGCCTACTATTATATATTGCAACAATTTTAGCACTATCAATATTTCTAATAATCTAGTGTTACATTCTAAGACAAAGCATATATCAATCAAGTTTCATTTCTTGAGAGAGAAGGTGAATGAGAAGGAAGTCATATTGGAGTATGTATCTTCTAAGGAGCAGATATATTTACTAAGCCTTTGCCTACTGATACATATGTATATCTGAGAGAGAAGTTAGGGGTGATTTCCCCTCCTGTTGTGAACTAGATGCATTGTGTTGCACCGATTTGGTGGACTTTATTGTCTTATCATGTTATCCAAATTGATGAGTTAGTGTTGTTGCTTCGGGGGAGTAGTTAGTGTGTGATTTAGTTGCTTAGATTTGTGAGTTTATCCTAAGGGGGAGAGATTTTCCTTCTTAGAGGGAGAGATGCATGAGAATAATGATTTATATGTATCTTTGGCATTGTTGTCAAAGGGGGAGAGATGCATGTGAAAAATCGCTATATCTTGTGTTGATCTCAGAGGGAGATTTTTAAGAGTTATGGGAGATTGTTGGATGGTGATTTCTTTTTTTGCATTGATTTTTTTTAACATTCATATGTTTCCATCAATGCCAAAGGGGGATAATGTTGGATATTAGAGTTATTGGAATGTGTTGTTGTCATTGATGTCAACATATTCATGTGTTGCGAAGAATTGGTTGTTACAGTTTGTTGGTTTTGGTGATCTAATGCAAATGTGCTGATGTAGTTTATTGGGTTTTGAGATGCTTATCTCTAGTTGATTTAGTATTAGTTTCATGATGCTATAAGGTGATTTGGTTGAGTTGTGAGGTCTGGTATGAGGACAATTTTTTCTGTGTTCTAGGTCTGGTATGATCCTTATTGCTCTAGAATGATGATATCATGAGTTGCAAATTTTGGAGAGTGTTTGGGACATTCATGTGTGTCCTTTGATTAGATAGTTCATGATTTGAAACTTCACAAGCGTATCTTTAAGTTTGCCAGTTCGTGTGATTAAGCTCTAGTGATGGTGTTAATGATGATTCTTATTATTTGATTTATTGTGGTGATTGCGGTAGAATTCATGTTGCTTGTTGATGTTCTCTGATAATGTCCTATGAGTTTTGTTTGTCTGTGTTGATCAAGGTGTGCGTTATTGAAGACTTTATTGTTCTTTTATTATTCTTCATGTTATGCAACATATTCGGTGGTGTAGCGTGTTGTAGATGATCTTGACGAATTATTTGATGGTGTTGCATGTTTAAGGATCTGATTTGGGTCCATGCTATGTCCTTGCCAATATTATATTGGTTTGGTTATGGATTTATGTATTGTGTGATGTAATTTTGGAATTAGGTCTTATGTGTTGAGCTAATCTTAAGGGTAGGGTTGATGAATTGTATAAATAGGTGATGTAATCATGTTAGTTGTGTGTCTGTAGTTGTGTTTATGATTTGAGAGGTTATTGTATGTGTGAATAGGTGAATCTATCATTCGGTAGTGTGGAATAGCAGAGAAGAATTGTTGTGCAGACAACATCCTTAACCAAAACTGTAATCGAGCATTTGGAGAGGTTATTCCTTTAGTTCATGTAATCTGGAATGTTGTCCGATCTTTGTAAGGTAGTGAGACTTCCTAGGGTTGTAGCCCTTTGTTATTTTGAGTAGTGAGCTCTAGGAAGTGTGCTTGAATGCATGTGCATTCCCCATCATAATATTTTCACATACTATTGCATAGTATCATCTTACTGTGGGTAGGTTCCCACTGTGGTTTTTCCCTTAACCAGGTTTTCCATGTCAAAAATATTTGTGTTATGTGTACCATTGATGTGTTGATTGTTTCCATTATTGTTGTTCATGACCATATCTGCAATTAAGGTTAACTTGGTTGAGTTTGGTGAAAACTGATTCACCCCCCCCCACCTCTCCGTCTCAATTTTCCTGCTGCTTTGTTGCCAACATTCCATTAGTAGCCTAGTGACTTAAACTCTCTAAAAATTTGAAATTCCACATGGTGATGGGCTTGCATGTAAGTGGAAGGATTCAAAAATGTGTGTAGTCAATGATGACACTAGGAAAAGTTTTATGAGGAAATATTGCTACCCTTTTTTGGCAATCTTGGTGCTTCTCTACATCTCAGGATTATGATTGTTGTGATTTGTGGCTAGACTAAATAATGAGTAATCATGTCATAATTGAGTAGGAGTTTTGTTCAATTTGTAGGAATATTATAATGCATTGGATTCAATCCCCTTCAACTATATAAAAGGAAAGTTAGGAGAGAGAGAGAGAGAGAGAGAGAGAGAGAGAGAGAGAGAGAGAGAGAGAGAGAAAGGGGAGGTACAAATGGCCATGAAGAGTTTGTGCTATTATAAATAGTCAAGATTGTGGGAATGGCTGGATTGATATGCTAATATCACTGAAATTTCTATTTCAAGTTTTAAAGAGGGAGGAAGTGAGAGACCTAGAAAGGGGAGAAAGAGTGTGGTAGGAAGAGACCTAAAGAGGGAAGATAGAATGGGAGAGAGAAAGGGTTTATTTAAAAAGGGTATGTATATAATTATGCTTGGATATCTTGCACATCCATCCTTCAATTGTCAGTAGATAAAAGGCATCAAATTGTGAGAGCTCTTTTGGAGTCATCAGCTTGTGAAGTTGTTGGACCCTTTGCATTTATGTACAATTTGACAATGATAATTGAAGATGATGAAATAGAGGATATTAAAGTGTTTGCACACTCTCCTGTGCATTGGGAAAAGGACTACAAGAGTATCTTGATACATAAATATAATTTGTGCACAATCAAAAGCAAAAGGAACACCCTTGACAATTAACAAAACATCCAAGTAATCCTATAGGAAACCCATCCAAAAAGAAATAAAATAAAAGATACATTTGGATGAAACTAAAAAATACATGGATGGCATGAAGAAATACTCAATACCTTTCCAATATCACAAGAATTGTCAAATTTGGAGATTGTGGCAAAAATTTATGAGCTTGTGAGCCAAAAATATAGATCTAACTTCAAACAAAAAAATATGGCACCAAATAGTATAATTTTGAAAAATTATTTACTCTACTAGAAATTACATAGAATTATATTTCTAATGTTATCTGTAGACACCTAAAAATGTCTCATTGATCATGTACTAATTATTCGTCCAATTAGTTAAATAATTCTTTAATTATTTAATTAAACTAATTACTCTTATTCTTCTAAATTCATCTTTCTAATTATTCAACTTTTATTCTATCCTAATCAATAAATCATTTAAACCATTTTGTAATATTAATTTAATACTTATTATTTAATTAACTGTGATTTAATTCTTTTAATTAAATAATCTTTATTATTTGATTAAATTCAATTTCTAAATAATTAAATAATTTCTTTAAATTATTTAATTAACTAATTAATTCCTCTAATTTAAATTCCAATACCAAATCCCGAAATTATAATTTTGTTTAATTTCATTAATTCCTCTAATTCAAATTCAAATTCATATTCTTCTAATTTCTTCTAATTTCAAATACATGTGCATGATTTCAAAAATCAAATTGAATACCACAGTCAAGTTCTAAATATATTCAAATAACAAATTGAATTTAAAATAAATTCAATATTTGAATTAATTCTCATGCAAAGATCAAATTGAAAGTCAGAGTCAAAGTTCAAGCACATGCTAAATTAATTAATTAAATCATTATCTTTCAAATCTCTATTTCTATCTTCCACTTTGCTTTTTTCCAAAAAGCTTTCAATTAGTTAACTATTCCATCTATTTTAATTGATTAATTTGCATTATTCTTTTTCTATCTTCCAATTAGTTTTTTCCAAATAAAGCTTTCTTTGCCATCAATTAATTCTCCTCTAATCATTATCTTTCATCTTTCAATCAGTTTTTTCTTAATCAGTTAACTCAATTAACAATTCAATCTATTTTGTTCCACCTCCAAATCAATAGTTCAACTATCAATTAGCATGTGAGCTCACCTAAGTTCCACCTCTTGATCATTTTGTTCCATCTCTCAATCAATCCTCTCCAAAAATCTATAAATTTAGGATCAATTCCTCATTTTTAACAATCACTAACTTTGAAATCTTGTGTCATTTGTAGGTTAGCAATGCAATCTGAGAGCCATCATACCATGAGAAGCAAAAGAACAATGGAATCTACATGTGATCATGGAAGAGGAAGTTTTTGATTGAATATTATAAATCCTATTTGCTTTGTTTGCATTATTTCATTGGTTTGTTTAGAATTCTTTAATTAGATAGGGATTCGTGATTTCCCTTTAATTCTAGTTAAGAAATGATGAACTTTATCGATATACATTTTGGTGAACTTGACATGAACAACAACTAATTAACCCTCTATTTTTCTTTTGCGTTTTGGTAGGATCATATGGATTTTTCAGATTTTTTGCAGGTTTTGTACAGATTTTAAAGGTGGATCTAACTATCACGCATTCGTTCAGACATAATCACGCAATTGTATAAACAGTTTCACGTATTTGTGCAAATAGGATCACGCATTTGTGCAGACACCTTAACACATTCGTTTAGACACCTTAACGCATTCATTTAAACACGATTATGCATTTGTAGTTAATATTTATGCATTCTGTTTATTGTGTTTTTCTGATTTACAATTCTCTGCCCTGTCTAAATTCTCCATTCAATTCTGCAAATCTGATGATTTTATCCTTATATGATGCTTTAAATATAATATCTCATGGCACATAAGGTGAAGTTTAAGATTTCAGGTGCTTGAAGAATAGCTGAACAAAGAAGGCAAGCCGGACATTATCGACGAATCCTAAAAGCAGAGAAAAGAATACAAGACCTCAAAGACCAAGAAGCTATTTCCATATTCAACAACCTTGTTCTATCATACACAGTGAAATACGACTTGATTAATATAGACTGGTTGGTGAGAGATCTGAATAGGGTCTGACATTATGTTTTGCAGGTTTTTGGTGAAGTTTATGCTTTTGATATGGTTTTTTAATTATTAGTTTATCTGTCATGCATTCATCCTGTTAGTTTGACGCATTCGTACTGTCATTTTTATGCATTCATTTAGTCATCATTATGCATTCATTTAATTATCATTATGCATTCGTTTAGTCAGTATCACACATTCTTTTGGTAGATAGTTTATCTTTTTGTTTTTTGGTTTTCTACGTACTTTTATGGTTATTGATTCCCTATTTACAATGTGTGGCAAAATTATAGAGAAGGCTTGATCATCCTAGATTATTTTGAGACTAGTGACAATTTGATTGTAGGATCCTTTATGACTAAGTCACTTTTGGATTTTGGGTTTAAAATTGACATGCATGTTCTTACACTTCATCTTGGTGCTTAAAATAAATCTTGGATTAAAACTGGCATGCATGATCTCATACTTCACTTTAGTGTTTAAAATAGACATGCACATGCGTATCTCACACCTCAGTTTGGGATTTTAAATTGACACGAATCTTCCTTATAAATAGAATAAATCACATGCGATATTTAAGGAAAAATAAACTTTTTTGTGTTTTGGGTGGACCTATTGTTACATTAAGTACCTTTCCACCAGCCTTCGGGGTCTTGGGAGAGAGAGAAAGGTGATAACGGCACCCACTTTTCTTTCTAGTAGTGAGGGGTATCTTTGACTGGGGATTTCATTACCCCACAAAGGTACTTTGAATTGGGATGCATTGGGGATATCATTTCTCCTAGCGTACTCTTGAGCAGTTCTTTTGAGCCATTATATAAACATAATGGTCAGGCGGCTAGAGTGTTGAGTGAATTCAACATACGTGGGGACCTTCCCTGCACTGATAAACTTAACTAAAGCCTTAAGTGGCTTGCTCTGATAATTTGTTGTTGGATCAAGACCCCTCAAAATTTATAATAAGAACCAACTTAGTAGCCCAGATCCCATGTTCATTGGTTTCGGGAGTGTGGATTGTACCCCATAGATACCCTCCATGTACCTTGCATGATGAGATAGAAAATCCTCAGTTATAAGATCTCTGAATCTTCATGGTAAGAGAGACTAGCATGCTTGAGAAGTGTGTGTTGTGGAGTGGAGCCAGTGCTGCCAGATTCTCTATTTGTCTATCTTGTCTCGATATTTTGTTGCAGGGGGCCCATTGAACGGTTTCCACTATGCAGCCTAAGATTGTCTTTTGTGTTTTTGTGTGTAGCATTGTGCTAGACCATTATTGAGTCAATATTTGGGCTATTTTAGGCCCTACCTTGCATAGCTCTAAATTCTCAGAGTGTCAAAACACAATTCATCCAGCTATACTTATCTTCAGATAGTGTTCTCAGAATTGAAAAAAGACTTGTCCCACAAACAAAGTTCCTTGAAACAAACTCTATCTTGAAACATCAAACAATCCAACATAGTCCATAATTTTCACAGTAAAGACATCTTACATACTTGTGACCATAGGTTTTCCTAGAGTCCTTAGTTTTTTCATAATTCCTTCCATCATCCTCATTATCGTCCTTATTATAGTCCTCATTTACGTCCTTACTTTACATGTATTTGCATATAGTCCCCATTATCATCCTCATAAAATTCCCATATATGTCGTCGTAATCTTTGCATAAGTCCTTGCGTAATTTTTACATAGTCTTTATGAAGTCCTCATTTGTATCCCATTAGCGTCCTCATAATCTTTGCATATAATCCTCATACAGTTGTCATAATCCTTGCATAAGTCCTTTCATAGTCGTCATAATCTTTGCATATAATCCTCATACAGTCATCATAATCTTTGTATATAATCCTCATACAGTCGTCTTAATCCTCACATAAGTCCTTGCATAGTCGTCATAATATTTGAATATAATCTTCATACATTCATCATAATATTTGCATATAGTCCTCATACAGTTGTCATAATCCTCACATAATTCCTTGCATAGTCGTCATGATCCCAGTTTTAGTCCTTGCATAGTCTTCATCCTCATAAGGTATAGGGTCAAATCATTATCTCCATTTTGCATTATCTTCAAAATTAGGTTGTTCCCTAGTCCAAGTCCAAATTTGCATTGTCATTCTTTGGGATTCCATCTTGTCATTCCTTGATCAAATTTGTCAAAAACATAGGTTGCACTATCATTCTTTAGGATTTCATCTTCTCATTCCTTATCCAATTTGTCAAAAAAATTCAAAAACATAGGTTGCATTTGTCATCTGCAGTTGCATTTGTTCATTTTTAAAATTCTTAAAATCCAAGAAAAAGTAGGGTTGCACTTTCATCCCTAAAATTAAAAAAAAAAAAAAAGGCATATAGTGCAATGGTTGAAACAAGCTCTCAAACTTCTAGGAGACAACATTACCCCTATCAAACTTCTAACTTTAATGGGACCATGTCATTGCAACCAAACAATCAATCATCTCAATCCAGCATATACATGTCCCAAAACGTGCATCAAACTTATTAGGAACAAACAAATGTCATACCTATTTCTCCTTCACTTGAAGGAAAACTAGCTCAAGAAATAGAGATAGATTGAAATGAAAGGTTAAAAAAAGTGAAGAGAGTAGATCCCAGATGTCTAAACTATTTCAAAAATTTGGAAGTCCCAATACAAACTTAGATCCAGTTGATGTGCGATCTTATTATGCAATCAAACATACAAGTTATTCTCACACAAATAAATGTGAGAAACCAATATCAACAACAAACACATCCAACAATGCAATTCCAACAACCAATACAACAAACAACACAACTCTCAACACCACAAATTGTGCAAACAAGTCAGCCACTACCAAGGTCACACACAATTACACAATCAATTTTTCCTTCAGCCACATCACATGTCTGTGAATATCCTCCTATGTCTTCAAATACACCACCAAGGGTGTCCCAAACGAATTCAAGTGTATTTACAAACACGTCACCCTTTAGACATTAATTGAACATGGTCACTGTGTCACCTATCATGCAACAAGGTAATATGCCCATGTCTAAAAATGAATCTTCCCATCAAGACATTGCACTTCAAGTAGCGTCCATACCTTCCACCATTTCCTCATACCCTAAAGTCCCACAAGAGCAGTCAACACCATCTCTATCCAATAATGCAACCTCCTAAGGACTATCGATAATAAGTTACCAAGCTAATACAATTCATGATGCTAGTCTGGTGCACGAGAACCTAGGACTAAGGCTTATAGTCTTTTCTCAATTTTGGCTTGTACTGACCTTAGACAAGTCAAATACTTAATAAGGACTCCAAGAGGGTCCAAGAGTGAGTGTGATGAGTCAATTGTAGGCCTCGTTGAGTTAGTTTCTTCCCAGGTTTGCATTTTGTGCATAAGTAGTGGTTTGAGTAGGAAATTGACCTTCTTGATGGTCAAAAGTGGCAAAAATTGGTGTGATAATTAGAGAGGTTTATAATAGTCTTAGGAATGCTTAAAAAGTCATGAGTAATGACTTGAAATAGGTTTCATAGGTTGACAAAGCAAAAAGTGCAAAGTTGTAAAAGTTGTCATGACAACTTTTGAAAGTTGTCATAACAATTTTTGTCCTAAAATGCTTAGCGATGGAGTTAGGGATAGAAAAAATCCCTAGAATTACTCCACACATGGGGAAGACTATAAAATCATCCTCTTGTATGATTACTAAGGTTGGATTTTTGTTCTTGTATGATCAACAATCTAAACCTACTCATTTTCGGACTGTTTGTCATTATTTTGGCTTATTTTGCTTGCAATGTGAATACAAATGGATTGAATCCATTGATCCAGTAATGGATTGAGTTTCTTTGGTGTGTTTTAGAGTCATTTTATTCATTTCAAGCTTTTTAGTTAGTGTGTGTTAGTGTTTTCATTGCTTTGTTTTCTATCAACCAGTTTTGGCTTGTATATAGCAATTTTGTGTAAAATGGTTGCCCCATAAAATCCCTCTGTGCTACCACCATGGCCTATTGGGAAATTTAAGGAAACCACTTTTACAATGTACATAATCAGGTAGAAGGTCTAGAAGTGATTTTTGACATGGCTACCACCTTGTTCTAGGTGAGTCCAGAAGCAACTCGGCTAGAGAAGACAGGGTGAAATTTGAGTGCATAGTGTAGGGGTGAGCACAACACCACAACCAAATAATTTGGAGGGGTCCATGAAGTCCATACAGAGTTTCCATAGCAAGTAGAAGCCTTGAAAATACCTTTTCATACCCTTTTCACTATTTTGATCAGTCACTATGGATTAGGAGGCCTAGAAACCCTTAAAAACCCTCATTTTTGGGTTAGGGCATTGTACGGTGAGTTGAGAAATTAAAACCACTAAAATAACTTGGGGATAGGTGTATGATTGAATAAAATCAAACCTTGTTGTAGGGTCTTTTGGACCGTTTTCCTCTAAATGCACAAAAACCGGATTTTGGAGGCCTAATAGGGGCTCATTCCTTGTAGCCCTTTTTCTAGGCAAAATGGTGAAATCGATAGAAAGAATGATGGATGAAAACTACAAATGGACCCAACCGGAATTAATTCTATGTTAAATTCTACCTCCACACCTCTGTAACAACTCACAATAACAGGAGGTAAAATTGACAACTTGAAGACAAGACCGCAAGAATGAGCATGTGGGAAACACCTTGAAATGGTAGGGTTCCTAGTTAAACACTTGAAGCAAACACCTTTAGATTGAAAAGAAGAAAGCCCTAGAAGAGATTGAGAAGGACTTGGAGGTCTTAGAGCATAGCTAGATCTAGAGAGGTTGGTGAAACTGAGCAATACCAACTAGGTGAAGTGTGAGCAAGCTAGGTGAACCCCATCAAATTGGTATCAGAGACTAAAAGATTTGGGCTAGGTGAGTAGATGTCCTCAGTGGAATATATAGGATACAACAACATGGTGACCAATGCAGAGTTGGCAAAGAAAGTGGATGATTAGGAGGAAGAAAATAGACTCCTAAAGGAGAAGTTGTTTGAATTGGAAAGTAAGCTTGGTGAGATTGAAACCAAGGCAGATGAAGTGTTGGTAAAGGTTGAAGGAGAAGAAGGGAAGGGTAAAGAGGTGTCAAAGATTGAAAAAGTACCTGAACCTGATCCTGTCTTAGAACAAGAACCTTTCCTAAAGCCATTGAAGGCCTTAAGTGGTAAATCACTAGAAGGATTGTCATTGTTCACTTGTAAGATGGAAGCAAAAGTGGTTCTAGAATGGATAGCAGGCACAAAGAACCATTTTGAATGTGAAGGCATAACTAAAGCCCAAAGGGTTAAAGTGGCCAAGTCTAGGATGAGAGGAGATGCTCTCACATGGTGGAAATTTGTGCAAGATGAGAGGAAGAAAATGGGCAAAGCACTCATCTCTTCTTGGAAAGGGATGTTAGTCAAAATCAAAGAAGTCTATCTCCCTAATGACTATGAAGTAAAAATTCATAGGAAAAGGAAAAAATTTAGGCAAAAAGACCTTGATGTAAGTAGTTATATGGAGGAGTTCCATAAACTTAGCCTTAGATCTCATGCGGTGGAAGAAGAGAGTCTCAAAGTTTCTAGGTACCTAAATGGTCTATGGTGGAACATCCAAGAAGAAATTAGTCTAATGAGCCCAAAGACAGTTCATCAAACCTATCAACTTGCCCTTAAAGTGGAAGAAAAACTAAAAAGAAGACATGATTCAAGTAGCAATAGGGGCAGGGGTAGAGGAAAAGACAATAGAGGCCATAGGGGAGGCTTTGGAGGAAGAAGTTTAGAGCAAAGGACACAAGGTGTGATGAATACTAAGAGGGGGGGTGAATTAGTATACAAAAAAATACTGAACTCAAACACTTAAACAGTTTAATAGTAAACTGGTATAACAATTTTACTAACAAACCGGTTAAGACAAATCCAAACCAAACAACAAATAAGGCATTCACCCACAAGAGCACAATCACCATAACACGAGAGATTTTGACGTGGAAACCCAAATGGGAAAAACCACAGTGAGATGAAACTCACAAGTAACTATCTGTAGAATAGTAACCAGACCGGTTAAAGTCATACAATGTTCTTCACTAGAACAGATCATGTTAGGAATCTCAATCTCTGTTAGGAGATAAGTCCGATTAAAGACTACCTGATAGGGAGGATAGTGCTGGGTGGTTGTTAAGCAGCTAGTATGTTTGCTTGGAAAAAGTTCCTTACTGTTTTCAAGGTTAAAACACCAAGGTCAGAGTGCAAATAGATCAAAGGTAGTCTAACAACTCACCTTGCTCCACCTCCCTATGTCAAACTCTTCTTGGCTACTCAAAAGCTCCAACTCCCTAGTTTGATGACATCCTTCCAAGGGCTCCAAAACCATCTTATGAAGCCAAACTCACCAAATAGGTTGAATTCATGTTATATTGACCTGTTTCAACTTGTTTTGTTGGATTTCATGCTTTGTAACCTTCACTTGCTTACCCGATTTGACAAAAACTTGGTTTTAGGCCTAAAACGGGCTACTAGGCAATTAGCCCTCCATTAGGGGTTTTGTGCTCACCTTGTTCAATCGATGGAATTCCAAAAAAAAATATTTACATTTTTGGATACCCTTTTGGGAATACTTGAAGATTCACAAAGTTTCAGGGTCTCTCAGGGCTTCTCCATGACTATCCCAAAAATGGGTGAAAAAGGAGGGCTTTGAAGGGTTTTGATGGTGAAAAACCAAGATTCAACCTATAAACCTCCAATATGGACAAGAGACCTTAGTGCCATCATAGTACTGACTATTTAAGCCACAAATAAGAAGATTTACACTTCAAAGTTTGAAGAACAAGTTTTTTTCAAAAAAGTTGCTTATGAGGAAAATGCAACATTTTACAACTTTTCCAATTTTGCCTCTTTCAAACACTTCATTTGCAAAAAAAACAAATTACATTCAACATGTAAGTATTCCTATCATTTAGAAACAAAGGGAATTTTGTTAGCCCTGCATACAAGCATTAGGCAATTACAAAAAATGGTTTATTTCACTGTCAAGCTGACTGTTGCTGCCCTTTGTCTTTCACTATTTTTTTGTAGTTAACTGTGACCTACACTTTCAATATTAGAACTCCTCACAAAAAGTTTTTTTAGTGATCCTTAACAAGGCTCAAACTTTGTTGACTTATTTTCCTTCATACCTGGCATTTAGAGGGAGAAGATTACATATTTAACTTGAAAAGGAAATGTAAAACTCAATCCTAGTTGACTGGGATAGCAAATGGGCATTCCAAAATCTTGCCTCAAAGATCATTGATTGATCTTGGCAACTTCAAACTCATAGATGACATAAATAACACTCCTTGTGCTTGTTTTCAAGCCATTAGAAGGAGGTACAACAACCTTACAAGCTCCAATGCATGATGGAGAGTAGGCTAATGAAAGGAAATTGCCTCTAAAACAGTGACTCACTGTTTTTTACATTATTTTCACAAAGTGAACTTGCAAACAAACTCCTCATGGCTTAGAAAGCCTCTTTGCCTTGGCATACAAACTTCAACATCAAGGCTAGTCTGTTCAACATTTAAATGCACTTGTTATAGAAGAGCAAAGCATTAAATTTCTTCAAGACCCTAGCCAAATGGCACACTTGCCTAGGGCTTAATGGCCACCAAATCTCCTTACACCTGCATTCTTGAAAACAAAACATGTATTTACATATTCTACAAGTTGACCAACTAGTTCTTGGGAAGCCATGAGCATTTTAGGACTCCAAGAAGCCAAGTTGGTCAAGCATCCTTGCCAATTCCTAGACAAGGTAGTGAAACTATCAAATCAAACTAATTTTGCCACAAACTCAAAACTTGATAAAATCAAATGCCACCAAAGGGAAAAGTTTAAGGAAACATATTAGAATCAGAAAATTCAAGAATAGTATGGCCAAGTATAGTTGGTGTACGGACTGTTGTTCAAATGGAGCCAAAAACTAGAGAAAACCAAACAAAACTAGTGTAAATTTGCAAAATGCTTCTTCACTTCGAATGATCAACCCTTACAATAGTTAAAATAGGAGACTAAATACCTCTCCAAGTTTTTTAACCTCCTGTATGGATAGGTACATGTCCAAGGGCACTTAATTTTGACATTTTGATGCCTAAATGACAACTTTTGGTGCCTAGAAAATGCAAGATTGACCTCCAAAACTAACCATCACCTAAAAATACTTCTCATACCTTAAACCCAAGCATAAAAAATGTCTAAAACCTTTTCAAAACAAAAACCACAAAAAAAACTGATTTTTCCATCATTTTGCCAGCCAACACCAAACTGGCAACTTTGAGCAAAAAGATGAAAACAAGAAACCAAAACCCCATAATGAGTTCAAAACTCATCAAAACAACGTAGAACAACTTCAAAAACATCATAAACAACTTTCCAACTTAAAACAACAAAAATCAAACCTGAGATGAAAATGAAGTTGAGAATGAAGCTAGGTGCTCCTGCACCACTACCTTGTGAGAGGATTTCAGATCCACAGTTGTGAACCACCTCGTTAGAGGATTTACAAAGGCTTTGCCAGGCCTACTCAGTTAAGGGTTTTAGACTTGTCGAAGATGTGAGTAATCAACAAGTGAGTGATCTAAATACTAGCATAGTATGCTTGGTTAGATCCTTGATAGCTCATTGTTAATGCATTTCAGCATTACTTCAATCTTCAAAATCTCCACACTCTGTTTCTTCACACAGACCTAAACTTCTTCTGTGATTGCACATATAAAAACCTCATCAACCACCTAAAAACCCTAACAACCACTAAAACCCTAGACATGATGTCCTTATAAAGGAATCTAATTTCATGTCGGTCCAATAGGATTACATTACAAGTTCCTAGGTTCAGTGCATCTGGATACATTTGGTAACACAACATAGAATCACCGCCAAAGTGTCAGTGGATGATAACTCATCACAAAAATACCGTTTGGTAACTCATCACAGAGTAATACCAGTTCATACATTTACCAATTACTGGTTTGTCAAAATGAAGACCGGAAAAATGATACAACCACTTTGTTCCTTCATACGGCTTTGGGATCCTCTAATCGCTTGAGTCTTCATGCCGCTTGAGATCGGTAAACACTTTCTACAAAACATCGATAGTCTAAAGACTATAATAGATGATACCGATTGGAACAAATACCGGTTGAGCATAACTCATACATACAAAAAGTGATCTCAAAGCAAGTGTGTGTCCATCAATGACAATCACAAAATCATCATCACCAACAAGGTGAGTCTAAACTCACTGAGCAGCAAGAAAGTAGCACTGGTAAAGTAGGATTAAATAGAGGAAGATATAGTGGACAAGGTAGAGGTTCCTCATATTTTGCAACAATGAAGTGTTACCATTGCAACCAACTTGGTCATCCAACATATAGGTGTCCAGAGAAGAGATCATCATCACAAGATAGTGAAAGGAGAGTGAAATATCTTCAAGAAGAGACTTCAAGCAGAAAGACTTCAGAGCTTGATGAATACTAAGAGGGGGGGTGAATTATTATACCAAAAAATACTGAACTCAAACTCTTAAACAATTTAGCAATTAACCGGTATAGCAAATTTACTAACAAACTGGTTAAGACAAATGCAAACCAAACAACAAATAAAGCATTCACCCACAAGAGCACAATCACCATAACACAAGATGTTTTTACATGGAAACCCAAACGGAAAAAACCACGGTGATCAGAAACTCACAAGTAACTATCTATAAAATAGCAACCAGACTGATTAAGGTCATACGATGTTCTTCACTAGAATAGATCCTATTAGGAATCTAGATCTCTATTAGGAGATAAGTCTTGTTAAAGACTACCTTGTGAGAGGATTTCATATTCACAGTTGTGAACCACCTTGTTAGAGGATTTACAAAGGCTTTGCCAAGCCTACCCGGTTAAGGGTTTCAGACTTGTTGAAGATGTGATTAATCAACAAGTGAGTGATCTAGATACTAGCACAATATGCTTAGTTAGATCCATGATAGCTCATTGTTAATGCATTTCAGCATTACTTCAGTCTTCAATATTTTCATATTCTGTTTCTTCACACAGACCTAATCTTCTCTTCTATGATCATACATACAAAACCCTCATCAACAACTAAAACCCTAGACATGATGTCCTTATAAAGGAGTCTGATTTCATGCCAGTCCAATATAATTACATTATAAGTTCCTAGGTTCAGTGTATCTAGACACATTTGGTAACATGACACAAAATTACCGCCAAAGTGTCAGTGAATGATAACTCATCACAGAAATACCGGTTGGTAACTCATCACAGAGTAATACTGGTTCATACAGTTTACCGATTATCGATTTGTCAAAAATGAAGACTGGAAAAATGTTAACTACCACTTTGTTCCTTTGTACCGCTTGAGATCCTCGAACCGCTTGAGGTCTTCATACCGCTTTGGGTCTTCAGTCAGTTTGTGACCGGTAAACACCTTCTGCAAAACACCGATAGTCTAAAGACTATAATACATAATACCGGTTGAGCATAACTCATACATAAAGAAAGTGATCACAAAACAAGTGTGTGTCCATCAATGACAATCACAACATCATCAAAAATGCCAACAGAGGTTTCCTTAGAATTAGAGGTAGGTGGCAACTTGATGATAAGAATTTTGATAAAAGAACCTATCAGAGAAGAGCCTAGTCAAAGGAGGTCATTATTCAAGATTAAATGCAAGATTACAGACAAAGTTTGCAAAGTGATCATTGATTCAGGGTCAACAAACAACATTATATCAGAAGAGGTAGTGAGTAAGCTTAAATTGCAAAGGATGCCTCACAACAACCCTTATAGAGTCACTTGGTTGAACAAAGGCCAATGTGTCCTAGTCAATGAGCAAGCATGGGTGGATTTTACCATTGGGAGGTATAAGGAGAAAGTGTTATATGATGTCCAACCCATGGATGCATGCCATCTTCTATTAGGAAGACCATGGAAATTTTATAGACAAGCTATTCATGATGGAGCCAAAAATGTATACTCATTCAAGAAACATGGAGTCACATTCAAGATCCAGTCTATCCTTGAGGAAGGTGAAAAGAGGGCAGAAGGTCCTAATGTTCTTTTGGTGAGTGAAAAACAATTCTTGAAGACACTTGAGGAAGGTGAAGGTATAAGGTTTGCATTAGTAATGAAGCCTAAAGAGGAAGACAAGAAAGAGCAGCCAAATTTGCCAATAGAGGTTCAAGACCTATTGAAGAAGTTCAAGGGAATAGTGAGTGATAGACAACCAGCCACCTTACCTCCTAAAAGAACCATAAGCCATCAAATAGAATTTATCCCTAGAGCATCCTTACCTAACAAGGCAGCTTACAAAATGACTCCCCAACAAAATGTTGAGATTTCCAAGCAAATCCAAGAGCTTTTAGACCAAGGCCTAATTAGGAAAAGCATTAGCCCTTGTGTTGTCCCTACCGTGTTATTCCCAAAGAAAGGTGGTACTTGGAGATTATGTATTGACTCTAGAGCTATAAATAGGATCACCATCAGATATAGATTTCCAATTCCTAGAATAGAAGACATAATGGATTGTTTAGGGGAAGCCAAATACTTTACCAAGATTGACCTTAAAAGTGGATACCACCAAATTAGGATTAAGGTGGGTGATGAATGGACAACTACATTCAAGACAACATAAGGTCTTTATGAATAGCTTGTAATGCCATTTGGATTATCCAATACCCCAAGAACCTTCATGAGACTCATGAATGAGGTGATGAAGGAATTCATAGGTAAATTTGTGGTGGTATATCTAGATGATATTCTCATTTTCAGTAAGGATAGGGCAGATCATATTTTTCATTTGTAAAATGTGTTACAAAGATTGTATGATGAAAAGCTAACCATGAACTTGGACAAGTGTGAACTTGATAAGCATGAGTTGGTTTACCTTGGGTTTGTGTTGTCTCAAGGAAACCTCAAGATGGTTCCCAGCAAGATGGAAACCATAGTAAATTGGCCTACTCCTAAGTCAACAATAGAGGTGAGAAGCTTCCATGGACTAGCTCAGTATTACAGGAAGATCATTAGGAAATTCAGTGCTATATGTGTACCAATGTTGGACACAATTATAGGTGGAATGAAGGCAAAGTTTTAGTGGAATGAAAAAGAAAATAGAGGTTTTGAAACCTTGAAGGAGAAGATAGCTACTCAACTAGTGTTAGTGTTGCCTAGTTTTGAGAAACTCTTCACAATGGAATGTGATGCAAGAAATGTTGCAGTAGGTGTTGTCCTAAGCCAAGAAGAAAGACTGGTACCTTTCCATAGTGAGAAGATAAGTGATGCAAAGAGGAAATACTCCTCTTATGCCTTGGAATTATATGCTTTAGTGTAGGCTTTGAGGAAGTGGAGACACTATCTCCTTCCTAAGGAATTTGTAGTCTATATGGACAATCAAGCATTGAGCTTTCTAAACTCACAAGACAAACTTAGTCATAAACACATGAAATGGGTGGAGTACATGTAAGCCTACACATTCACAATCAAACACAAAAAAAGACAGTTGAATCGGGTTGCTGATGCATTGAGCAGAAGACTCTTGACAGTCCAAGAAATTCAATTGAGGAGCATAGGTGTTGACAGATTTAGAGACCTATACTCGAAGGATGAAGACTTGCCAAATGCCTACAAGGTGTGCAAAGAATACAAAAATCATTTTCATAGTGAGTATTCTGATTTTACTTTACAAGATGGACTATTGTTTAGAGGTGGACAACTTTGTGTGCCTAGAGGGTTAATGAGAGAAAATCTCATACAAGAGAAGCATAATGGCAGCCTTAGTGGTCATTTTGGAGTCAATAAGACTCAAGAGTTGGTTCGGAGGTATTATTATTGGCCTAGGATGAATCAAGATGTGAAAAAGTAAGTGGAGACTTGTATAGTTTTCCAAAAGGCCAAGGGTACTTCTTCAAATGTCAATTTATACCAACCTCTTCCCATACCAAATAGACCTTGGGAGTGCATTATTATGGACTTTGTAGTAGGTTTACCAAGGACAAAGCAGGGATTTGACAACATTTATGTCATTATGGACAGATTTAGTAAGATGGCCCACTTTGTATCTTGCAAGACTACTCATGATGCATGCCAAATAGCTCATTTGTTCTTCAAGGAAGTGATAAGGATACATGGTTCACCCATGAGCATTGTTTCAGATAGAGACTCAAAGTTCATGAGTCATTTTTGGAAAACACTTTGGCAAAATCTTGGCACCAACCTATCTTTTGCATCATCCTACCATCCACAAACAGATGGGCAGACCGAAGTGGTGAATAGAAGCTTGGGGAACTTATTGAGGTGCCTTACCAAAGAGTATGGTCAGACATGGGATCAATTGCTATCACAAGCTGAATATGCTTACAATGACACAATGAATAGGACCATCGGCAAGAGCCCGCTTGAAGTGGTCTATGGTGTTCACCCAAGGGGAATTTTGGAGTTAAGGGACTTAGGTAATGCAACAGCTAGAAGTGGATATGTAGAAGACTTTGCTCAGTCAATGAAGGAGGTACATGAATTAGTCAAGAAAGCATTGATGGCGAACACAAGTAAAATCAAGCAAAAAGTTGATGAGAGAAGTAAGAACCTACAATTCCAAGTACGGGATCTTGTCATGGTGCACCTAAAAAAAGAAAGGATATAGCAAGAAGTACCTAACAAGTTGAAAACGAGAAGCTTGGGTCCATGTGCCATTCTAGCCAAGTATGGAGAAAATGCATACAAGGTGGACCTACCTAGTGACATAGGATTGTCACCGATTTTCAACATAACAGACCTAGTTGCCTACAAAGGACTAATTCAAGGATTAGATTGTCATCACTCAGAGGGATCAAATGATAAAAACAACCTACAATTACAAGCAAAACCAAATCCAAAGGCTGAAAAGGTGTTGAGTTCAAGGATTGCCAAGAAGACAAGACATCAAATATATTGGGAGAACCTAATCAAGTGGTAGGGTATGGATGATGTTGAAGCTACATGGGTGCTTGAGACAGAGTTTAAGAAGTTAGTCATTGATCATAATCTAATCCCCCAAAAGAAGACTTAGTTTTCTTTTGTTTGGGAGAATGGTGCAGCAACACCTAGGACTTAGGCTTATAGTATTTTATCAATTTTGGCTTGTACTGACCTTAGCCAAGTTAGGTACTTAATAAGGACCCCAGGAGGGTCCAAGAGTGAGTGTGATGAGTCAAGTGTAGGCCTAGTGGAGTTAGTTTCTTCCTAGGTTTGCATTTTGTGCATAAGTAGTGCTTTGAGTAGGAAATTGACCTTCTTGATGGTCAAAAGTAGAAAAAATTGGTGTGAGCATTAGAGAGGTTTAGAATAGTATTAGGAATTCTTAAAAATTCATGAGTAATGACTTGAAATAGGTTTCATAGGTTGATAAAGCAAAAAGTGCAAAGTTGTAAAAGTTGTCATGACAATTCTTGTCCTAAAATGCTTAGCGATGCAGTTAGGGATAGAACAACACCCTAGAATGCCTCCACATGTGGGGAAGACTATAAAAACCCCCTCTTGCATAGTTACCAAGGTTGGAGTTTTTTTCTTGTATGATCAACAATCTGAAACTCCTCATTTTCGGATTGTTTGTCATTATTTTGGCTTATTTTTCTTGCAATGTGAATACAAATGGATTGAATCCATTGATCCAGTAATGGATTGAGTTTCTTTGGTGTGTTTTAGAGTCATTTTATTCATTTAAATCTTTGTAGTTAGTGTGTGTTATTATTTTCATTGCTTCGTTTTCTATCAGCCAGTTTTGGCGTGTATATAGCAATTTTGTGTAAAATGGTTGCCCCATAAAGTCCCTTTGTGCTACCATCACGGCCTATTGGGAAATGGAAGGAAACCACTTGTACAATGTACATATGTAGGGTAAAGGTCTGGAAGTGATGTTTTACATGGCTACCACCTTGTTCTAGGCGAGTCCAGGAGCAACCCGACTAGAGAAGAGAGGGTGAAATTTGAGTGCATAGTGCAGGGGTGAGCACAAAACCGCAACCAAATCATTTGGAGGGGTCCATGAAGTCCATAAAAAGTTTCCATAGAAAGGAGAAGCCTTGAAAAGACCTTTTTATTCCCTTTTCACTATTTTGATCAGTCACTACTGGTTAGGAGGCCTAGAAACCCTTCAAAACCTTCATATTTGGGTTAGGGCATTGTACGGGGAGTTGAGAAACCAAAACCACTAAAATCACTTGGGGATAGGTGTATGATTAAATAAAGTCAAACCTTTTTGCAAGGTCTTTTGGACCATTTTCCTCTAAACCCACAAAAACCAGATTTTGGAGGTCCAATAGGAGCTCATTCCTTGTAGCCCTTTTTCTAGGCAAAATGGTGAAATCGGTAGAAAGAATGATGGATGAAAACCAAAAATGGACCCAAATAGAATTAATTACATGTTAAATTCTACCTCCATTCCTCTGCAACAACTCACAACAATAGGAGGTAAAATTGACAACTTGAAGACAAGACAACAAGAATGAGCATGTGGGAAATACCTTGAAATGGTAAGGTTCCTAGTGAAGCACTTGAATAAAACACCTTGAGATTGACAAGAAGAAATACCTAGAAGAGATTGAGAAGGAGTTGGAGGTATTAGAGAATAGCTATACCTAGAGAGGTTGGTGGAACTGAGCAACACCAACTAGGTGAAGTGTGAGCAAGCTAGGTGAACCCCATAATAGTCCCTTTCATTATTTAGAAATTCAAGACCCAATCACACCATATACTCCAATTACAATGAGTCTATCAAGAGAATAATCAAAAATCAAAAGAAATGGGTCCTAAAATAAATCAATATCAATAACAAACCCTTTCATCTAATCCAATTTCTTATCAATATCCCACTTGACAAGAGTCTTATGATGATCCCTTAATCTTTTTGTATTCCATCCAAGAAGATCACCTTCCATCTCTAGAGAAAAGTGTCTTTCCCATTCCCATTCAACATCCACCTCCTAAGCAAGATCATGATATCCCTTCCATCTCCTTCAATGATCCAATTCAAAATCAAGAGCAAGGCACAAACTCTAATGATCTTATTTGAATTCAAGATCAGAGATTCCCCTCACCTCCATGTCATATTCCTCCTAATCCACCTAAAGATCCCAAAATTCCTTCTTATCCCTCTCATGGTCCTAATATTCCACCAGATCTTGTTTCATCTACATAAGTTGTTCATGAATCTCATACATATCAAATGGGTTCCTCCATTTTCATCCGATCCAGTCTACTTCATGATCCTGTCATTTCTTGCATACCATATCCTCCTCAAAATGGATTTGCGTCTTATTTTAAAAATAACATGTATCCCATTGCCAAAAATATTTGTCAAAGCATGCATTATCAAGGCAAAGGGTTAGGCCTACATGAACAAGGTATATTAGAACCTCTTCATATCAACGAAAATCTCAATTATCATGGCCTTGGCTACACAACTCACTCTCAAAGCATTGGTGTCCCTGCTAAATCCCATATTCCTCCATCTAAATCCAAGAAATCGTAGTCCTTATCCTCCAAATGCATTTTGTGTCCTTTTATTGCAAAATAAAACCCTTCCTCCCTTCCATCCATCTTAGGATCCTACATTCCTCCATCGCCTATCCATATGACCCCTAGCTCACAATCCAATTACCCTGTCATAAATTAAGATCAGAAAATGCAAACATCTTTGAGCACCTTCCAACTATATACCTACATCAACCCATCCAAAAGACCTTCATATTATTCTTATTCAACCATGAATCCAATTTCCTTTGGAAGAAATTTGGATGCTAAGAATAAAATCCATAAGTCTAAAAATCCACATACATCCAAAGATCAACATGTCCCATCTAAAAGACATGTCAAATCAAAGAAAAATTTGATCGAAAAGCAAAAAGCAATATCCAAAAGGCTAAAAAGGCCCTTTATAAGAAAAGAAAAATCCAAAACTATGTGGATTCCTAAATCACTCATAGAAGCAATGCATTCCAAAGAACCAAAAGGAAATGAAAAATCAAAATCGATGAGGATTCCCATAAAAACATTGAAATTCAATGAAAAATCAAAATTATCATCTATAATTTCTATTTCAAAAGCTTCCTTCAATAATCCATCTACGCATCTCCCACTTTCCAAATCTATTCTTCCATCACCTCCTTTATCAATTTTGGGTCCTTATGTCCCTAATTCCACATCCACTCCTCCATCAAAATCTCAAAAATCCGAAATCCACTTGTCTTCCATCACTCCAGCACCTTTTAAGGTGTGTGCCAACATTGATCTTGAAGACATTTTCATCCATTCTTGCTCAAATCTTCCAACATCCTATCTATCATCCAACACCTCTTTTCCATCCTTACATTCTTCACATTCAATCCTTTGCATAAATTCTTCATTGATAAACTAGGCATTTGTGTCATTTTGTCACACACTCAATCTTGTGTTGAGTCCATTTCCTAGATATCTATTTATGAAACACTTCAAAATTGAAGGTTGTTCCTCTTTAACACTATCTTTTGGTTGGGATGCATACTCGATCCAAAAAGAGAATCACTTGTTGCATCTTGATATCGACATCTTCTTATTACTATATCTCACACACTTAATCAATCACTCTATATCATTGTGATGTATTAGGTGAAGACATGGCTAGTGAAAAATCCAAAATCCTACTTTAGTGCCACTTTAATTCTTGAACCTATGTGAGCTTCATTGCTTACAAGACAAACAAAAGAATCAATGACAAGAGAAAAAACAATATCAAAGGATCAAAAGAAAAAAAAATGAGAGAAAAAAAAATGCAATGAAATGCAATATCAAAATGCTTGTCTTTGGGAACATGCGAGTAACTCCATCAGGGCTATGGATGTCTGGTTAGCAATGGAACAATATTTGTGAGATTATAGCGATAACCTCATCGAAGATATGGATAATTGTTGGAAGTGAGACTCTATCTAGGATGCTTTTGAAGTCAAGATAACTCACGTAGCTAGGCATGTTGGATTCTAACAATTACAATAATCATATGATCCAGAATAAACCCGCTTTCACACACATGGGTAATCAAAGACTAAGTACCTTGGTCTAGTTTGGGATTCTTCTTCCCTTTTGAGTATGCTTCCTAGCTGCTAGATATGTTTGATTGAATTTTTTGAAGGTTCTAAGTGTGGGTTGGGTCTCTATCTTTGAAATGTTCAAGAACACTTATTTGAGTAGTGCTAGATGTTGTGATGATCTCACACATTGCCATTTTTTTGCAAATGAAGACCTCTATACTTGGGGGCAAGTTTCATCCACTCTATCCTTTCTATCACATCTCCCATTATCCTTCCTCCAATGTCCATTACCCTATCTACATCCATCTTATTTTTTCATCTTTGATCTTGACAAAACTAAGGATCTTCATAAATATCATCCATCACTATCTATGATCTTGCTTCACCATTTCCATACCTTCTAGTCCATATCCCTTATCATATCTATTCCTTACTTCCATCACCCATCACTATCTATGATCTTACTTCTTCTATCAATATCCTATCTCTATCTTATCCCCTTTCTATCCATTGATTTTGATCAAAACTAAGGATAAAAAGAAAATGCAAAAACATGGTTTAAAAAAATCTCTTGACATGTCCCTGCATGTAGACTGCATTCCATTCAATGCATTATTCCATCACCTTACATTGTCAAATCCCTTAGCTTGGAAATATTTTATCCATCGCATAAATAGTCCTTAGAAACCAACTCATCTCTGATTCCATAATAAGTTACCTCCATGTTTCTCCTATCCATCTTCACTTCAATAGTTCATTCATCCACTCATAATATTACTTGCCTTGCTAGAAAATGGGGGCATAGCTAAGAAAAAGATCAAAAAAATCATATAATGTCCTGAAAAAATCCAAAAAAATTGTATCCTAAAAAAAACTTTAAAAAAATCATAAAATATCTTGAAAAAAAAAGCCCTAAAAATAAAAAAAATTGAAAATTGAAAATCAAAGAAAGAAAGCATAGACCATCAATCAAAATAGAACATTGAGCTTAACAAATCATGTATCAACAAACAAACTCCCAAGCTAGTCTACAATTTAATTGATCAACTACCTATCAATTTAAGCATGCTTATCAAACAACGTGCCTTTACGGATACATCATTCCTAAAACAGGTACCTATTAGATATCATGTCCTAATAGATACATCTTTGCTACAATGGGCATCCTATCAAACAAACATCCAATCAAGAAATACTTATCTTTGGCAAGAAGATCAATATGGTTGTTGACCCATTTGGTCAAGTTAGTCTTACATTTTATTGATTTATCTTTATCAATTGATGATAGATCATGTTTCATCTTTCCAAATCCGAAAAAAATTGAGAAAACACAAAAATTCAAAAATTTCCAATCCAAAAACATCTAAAAACAACAAAACACCAAAAACATCCAAATATCAATCCAAAAAATCCCTAAAAAACATAAAAATTTCCAAAAAACAAAAATCAACCAAAAACATTCAAATACAATCTTGAAAAAATCAACCAAAAATATTCAGATAAAGTCCTAAAAAAAGCACAAAAACATTGAAAAATGAGAAATCAATCCAAAAAAAAGAAAAAAACTCTTGGAAAAGAACTAAAAATTAAAAAACAATCAATTAAAAAAACTAGCAATAAAATGTCTCACAAGAATCAAACACCCTACCAGATATCTAGCAAATGCTTCGCACGAAGTTCACAAAGGATACAACTATCCGGTCAAACATTTGCAATCAATTGATCAAGCTATCTTATCAATAATCATATATCCAAATCAAGTGATCATTATCTTGTCTTAAAGAGAAGAGGATACGCTCAAAATCAGACAGGTCAGTCTTAAACGGGGTCCAAACTTTATTAGATCAGACATTATCAATCGTCACATCAAACAATTAAAGCAAAGGCACAAATCAGTATGGCTGCTAAATTTTGTCGTAGTTAGTTTTTATCTTTTATCATTTGGCGATAGATCATGTTTCTATGCTACTCAAGGATGTCTACAAGTTACTAGAGGAGCCATGATGGGCATTATCTTTTGTTTATTTGTTGTTTGTGGTGTGAACCAGTGAAGTTTTGGGGCAATAGTTTCGGGTGTTTGTGATTGGTATGTTCATTCAGAAAGTATCCCCTAAAGGATAACTATGCTTGTGACTACCCCAAATACCTTGACCCCTAGCATTATTACCAGAATGGAACGGTTCACTCCTTATCTTCTACATGTTTGTTTCTTCAATGAGATATCTTTACATCTTGGTTCCTTATACCCTGATGTGAAAAGCTCCATTGTTACATAATAAGGCTCAATGATGAATATATATTGTGCTATGAATAAAGGCACAAAAGTTCATGAAAACCATCATCTTCATTTTTAGTCTATCATTATCAATCTATCATATCATATTAATCATCCTCAATTGCTTCTAATTCTCATCTTTCATTCTATTTCATTCTAAGGTTCATTCTCTCATATCCTATCTCAATATCATCTTCACATCACCTATCTCTATCTCTAATCAACTAGCTATTCTTCTATCTTGCATTCTTCTTTCAAGAGATCATTCATACTTTTAATGCATAAACAATCTCTCGAGGGGAAATTGCACCCTAAGCATCACCAAGGCATACTGGGGCAGAATTTTTTTTGTTTTCTTTGAAACAACATCATTCCGACATTGTCTCAAAGAGGAGCAAATGTAGACACCTAAAAATGTCTCAATGATCATGTACTAATTATTTGTCCAATTAGTTAAATAATTCTTCAATTCCTTAATTAAGCTAATTAATCTTATTCTTCTAAATTTGTATTTCTTCATCATCTTTCTAATTATTCAACTTCTATTTTATCCTAATCAATTAAGCATTTAAACCATTTTCTAATATTTATTAAATACCTATTATTTAATTAATTGTGATTTAATTCTTTTAATTAAATAATCTTTATTATTTGATTAAATTCAATTTCTAAATAATTGGATTTGATGATGGCTCTGCATTTGTGTGGGTGGTGTGCTAGGGCCGACGTTCCCTAGCCTGTGTCCTGCGCTCTACTTGCTTCATTCCAGGGGGGGTTCTTGCTTGCTGGGGGTCGATTTTTGATTGCCCGTGGATGAGTTTGCTAGGCTTCCGCGGGGTTTTTTTGCAACCCTTTTCTATTTCTTCTTCTCTGGGTTGTCGTTGGGGGTGTGCGTGGTTTTGGGGTTGGGTTTTCTGCCCCTCTTCTTTTTATTCTTTTGGTATTTTCTCTGGGTCCATGGAGAATAGAGGATTATCCTCTTCTCAAATGATCTCTGGAGATCTGGATATGGTGGATCCATCTCATTTGATGCATGCATGTGGAAAGGAACACATTATTCATTTCCAATTAGGGGCAGACATCTCTTCTTTGAAAGAGCCTTTTTGCATGAAAAAGGTGAATGGTTGTTTGGAGAGATCCCAAGATCGTCCAGTTCTTGTTATTCAACCTGAGAAAATTTTGAAGGATGTTGAATATTGGTGTATTCATGCTCTCATATGAAAATTTATCGGTCTTCGCCTCTCTATACCTATTTTAGAGTCTTGGGCATGCCGTGTCTAGAATCTTGAAGGAGACATGGAGCTACTTATGGCAACCAATAACTATTTTCTGGTTATTTTTTCCAACCTGGCAAACAGGAACAAGGATTTTGAGGGCGACCCTTATTTATTCAACCAGGTGGGAATATTTATCAAACCTTGGTATATTGGCTTTAATTTTGTTGAGGAGCTTCCCTCTTGTGTGCCCGTGTGGATCTGATTGTTAAGGCTTCTGTTGGAATTCTAGAGAGAAGATATTCTTCACCGAATCTTATTGCTTCTTGGTAAACCTGTGGGTTCGGCTTCACAAACTCAAGATCGAAAGGTAATTTCCTACGCTTGTATATGTGAAGAATTTGATTTAAATAATCCTTTTCCAGACTCTATGGAAATATATTTGGTGACATCTTCTTGGATCCAACAACTGGACTACGAGACCCTGCAATTTAGATGCAAAATTTGTCATGAATATGGTCATTTACAACAGAGATGTCCCAGAAATAAATCTTCTAAACTGGTTGTTTTTTATCCTCCTCACTCTGTTCTGGGGGGAGATAAGGGGAAAGCCCCTATGCCTAATGGTCCTACTGATAAAGATGGCTTCATTCCTACCAAACCTTGGAATAAAGACAAGGGAAAGAAGAGAACCTAGTTGGATACACAAAATGAGGTCACCCTAAATAGGTTTGATGTTCTAGAGGATTTGGTCCAAGAGGAAGGAGTTCTAGTTGAAATGTCCTTGGGTTCCCAATTTCAGCATGAGGTGTTGGATGGAGATTCCAAGAAAGAGGGTCAGGCCCTATCTTTGGAGAATCAACAGGATGTTCAAATGGTTATGGATTTGCCTTCCCATGTTTAGGACAACAGAGATCTTAGTGGATCACAGGTCCTTAAAGGTGAAGTGGTCATGGCATCTACTCCTCCTTCCACTATAGTGGCCTTAGGTTCTATGAAGAGTAAAAAAGCCCCACCTATTTTAGGCTTGCAGCAGAAGACCCTCAAATAGGGTTCTTTAGACAAACCTTTAAGGAGTGGACAAAAAACAGATCAGGAAAAGGTTAAGCTTATTGGTGATACTTTGGTTGAGTCAGGGTCTGTGAAGTCCATTGATTCCCACTTCTCTCAACCACATAAATGATTGTGCTCTCATGGAATGTAAGGGGGTTGAAAAACATCCCTAGACAAAAGGTTGTTCGTGGATTAATTGACTTTGAGTCTCTTGATGTTGTTTTTATTCAGGAAACCAAGCTTTCAATGGATGGTTTGGCCAGTTGTGCTTTGTGTGTCTGGCCCTAGGGCCTTTGGTAGGGAGTGAGCTCTCGTGGAAGTTCAAGGGGGGTTGCTTGCTTCTAGAACCCGAGGAAAGTTTCCCCTTTGTGGTGGTTTTCTAGCAGGTCTTCCATTTCTATGGTCTCTTCTAGCTTTGAGACTAGAGAAAGATGCCTCTTCTCTAATATTTATGCTCCTACTGATCTTGTGGGTAAGTCACATCTTTGGGCTCACATCAATCTTGTTCGGGCTCAAGATCATTTTCTCCCCTAGATTTTGGCTGGAGATTTTAATGTCGTTACTAGTTTGGAGGAAAAGAGAGGTGGGTTATTCAGGCCTTATCCTTCCTCAAATTTACTCAGAGATAATATTGGTCTTTTGAATCTCATTGATGTGAAGCCAATTAATGGTGTCTTTACATGGAATAATAGGAGGAGTTGTGTTAAGGCTATCTCTGAAAGGCTTGATAGATTTTTGGTTTCTTGCTATTAGGTGCATGATAGGTGGTTCACTAGTTTAGAAATTCTTGATTGGAGGGGTTCTGATCATTGGCCTATTAAGCTTGCTATTACATCTTTTAGAACCTCCAAAAATCCCTCTTTCAAATTTCAATTGATGTGGCTTCATGATCAATCATTGAGGGATATTATGGTTGATTGGTGGTATGAAGGGGTGCCTACCCACGAGAAGTCTATGTACACCTTTGGGAAGAGATTACAACATGTGAAATATAGGCTGAAGAAACAATGTTTTGGGAATCTGCATAGACACAAGATGGAAGCTCAATCCAAGATGGATGAGGTTACGTGTCAAATTAGGGATCAAGGGATGACTATGGAGCTCAGTATGGCTGATTCCCTTGCTCTAAAGGACTTAGGAGAGTGGGAGTTGCATGAGGAGATTTTCTGGAAACAAAAGTCTCGTGTGGATTGGCTCCAAGAAGGTGATAGAAACACTACTTTTTTTCATGATTTTGTTAAGGATCTGAGGTATGGTAACTCTATTGCCTGTCTTATATCTTCAGAAGGGGTTCATTTGTCATCAAAAGAAGAAATTGCTATAGAAGCTATCAATTTTTTTTCTAAATTGTTTACCAAAGAGGATCCTGAAGCTATGGTGGAAGAGAGGGCCATCTTGAAATGTATTCCCCCTCTCATCTCTGTTGAAATGAATAAAGCTCTCTTGCACCCCATTTTGTTGTCTGAACTTGAGGGGGTTGTGTTTCAAATGAAAAAAGGCAAGGCCCCTGGCCCTGATTGGTTTCCTTTTGAGTTTTTTCAAGAATTTGGGACAATATAAAGTATGATCTTATAGATGTGGTTTAGGAATCTCATAGGAATAAACAAATGCTCAAATCTATGAATTCTACCTTCTTGGCTCTCGTTCCTAAGAAGGAGGGGGCTAATAGCCTGGATCAATATAGGCCTATTGCTTTATGTAATGTTATCTACAAGATAATCACTAAATTGATTGTTGAGTGACTCAAACCTCTCCTCTGCACTTTGGTTTCTACAGAGCAAGGTGGTTTCATTGATGGAAGACAGATCCTAGATGGAGTTGTGATAGAAATGGAGGCTATTCATTCAATGGCTTCCTCTAAGGAGAAGGCTATGTTTATTAAACTTGACATGGCTAAAGCTTATGATAGGGTGAGTTGGGATTTCTTACATAAGATCCTTTTGGATTTTGGTTTTGGAGAAGAGTGGGTGAATTGGGTTCTTAGTTGTGTGACTTCTACCTCTTTCTCAATTCTTATTAATGGGGAACCCTCATAATTGTTTAGTGCTTCACGGTGGCTTCGACAATGGGACCCTTTATCTCCTTATTTATTTATTCTCGTGGTTGAAGGTCTTGGCAGATTTCTCACTTCCCAGGTGAGACATGGTCTTATTCAAGGCTGGAGTCGGAGCAATTCTCTACCTCCCTACTCTCATCTTTAGTTTGTGGATGACACAGGTTTAATGGGTAGGGCCAGAATCAATGTGGCAGTGAATTTTAGGAGAGATTTGGATATCTATTGCAAAGCCTCAGGTCAGAAAATTAATGAAGATAAATCATCCATATATTTCTTTAATACCCCTCGGCTTATTCAGAATAGGATTGCTAGGATCCTCAGATTTTAGACGAGGTCCCTTCCTTTGTTGTACCTCAGGATTCCTTTAGATTTGGGGGTTCAATACAAAGATTTCTGGCAAGGGATTTTGGATAAATTTCATTGCAAGGCTAATCATTAGACTTACAGGTGGTTATCCTTTGTTGGAAGAGTGATTCTTTTGAAGACTATGGTGCAAGCGCTTCCCATTTATAGGTGTTTTGTGCAGGCTCCCCCCTCCAGCTTTGTGAGAGAGTTCGATGCTCTTTCCTGTCAATTTCTTTGGTCTGGTAGTTTTCTTTCTTCTAGGTGGACTTTAGTTAAATGGGACTCTATTTATAGACTAAGACATGCTGGGGGTCTTGGCCTCAGATCTATTATTTTGGTTAGCAAGGCCTTGGTGGCCAAGCTGTATTGGAGGTGGTGTAACAGTCGGGATCAGGACTGGGCCAATATTTTAACCCACAAGTATCTCCATGGTGCTAATGATCATGAGGTGCCTCATCTTAGTTTAGTGGGCAGGGGCTCTTGTATTTGGGATACTCTTAAAAAAGGTGCCCAACTTATTAAAGATGGTATTTTCTAGATTTGTAATAGAGGCTCTGAAGCTCTTTTTTGGTAGAACTCTTGGGATGGTCACCCTCCTATTTTGTCTAGTTATCCATAACTTCAGCCTCTTTGTAACATTTTCAATGATGTTGGATGGGTTAAGGTGGAGAATTTTTAAACAGTTAGGTGCATTGGACAGGTTGAGGTGACTTGTTGGAAGGATCCTCTTGAATGGCCCTTGGATGGCTCAGATGAAGATCATGTGGTGTTGGTTAATATCTTGGAGGGTAGGTTATGTAGTTCCCTCAAGGAGAGATATTTTGGCTTGGGGTCCTAATCCAAAAGGCAAATTTTTTGTTGTTGAAGGTTATGCTTAGCTTGATAGGCAATTGCATGGCCTGGAAAATGTTTCTTACTAGAAGAAGGTTTGGAATAGCTTCTCTTGGCTGAAATGTAATTTTTTCTTATGGCTCAATGCTTAGAGGAAATGCCTCGCATGGGAGAATCTTCATAAGAGAGGCTTCCAAGGACCATCTATCTATTATCTTTGTATGCATAATGAGGAAGACTGCTCCCACTTGTTTTTTCTATGCCCTTTCTCTAGGGAGATTTGGCACAAGTGGTGGGAGGCTTGGCAACATGCTTGTTTTCATGCTACCTCCTTAATTGACTTTTGGGATAGCTTGGGTAGACCCCCAGTGAAGACCTCTTTTCTTCAAGTGGCCTGGGATATTGGGCTAGCCCTTATTATCTAGAATGTGTGGATAGAAAGGAATCAGAGGGTCTTTTGTGATTCACATATAGGGAGTCCTCAGTTGTGGTAGAAGATAGTTAATAGGCTTCAGGAGACAATCTCGGCTAAGTGCAATTTGTGTGAAAATGTTGATCTGGGTGATTATGCTATTGTAAGGAATATGCAATTGGAAAACATTAAAAGGGACTATGCTACTGGAAATAGATCTCGACATCCGAAGCAGTAGATAAGTAGAGATGGAAGGTGGATTCCCCCTCCTGTGGGAGTCTTAAAAATTAATACAAATGGTTCTTCCCGTGGGAATCTTGGACATGTAGGTATTGGAGGTATAGGTAGAGGTGATGATGGTTGTGTAGTTTTTTTCCTTTCTATTTATATTGGGCGAAAAGGAGCAGAGTGAAAAGGAGCGGAGCGAAAAGGAGTGGGAATCCCAAATTTCAAATTGGGAAATGGCGGGATTCCTAGGGAAGGCGGATTTCTTGGAAACTGTTGTTCCTCTAGGATCGGATCTGGTATGCAGGTAGGAGGTCAGACATCTCAAGGGTCAGAAAAGGACAAGGAAAAAGAAAAACCGGGAGAAGAAAAAGACTCGATCCTTAGGGACCCCCACGATAGAGGAAAATGGAAAAAATGGTCTTCGCTCTTTAGAGTGAAGCCGCTGGTTAAATATGGGCTTCCGAAAGTAATGAACATTTCAGACCCTGCCTCTGGTCTGGTCGCTATTTCCATTCCAGACAAAGTGGTCGATATGACATTAGTGGGATGATTCTCTGGCTTTAGGCCTAACATTGATGATGTTAGGAATTTCATAAGGAGAAAATGGATGGTTAAAGGACAAGTGGAAGTGGCGGCACTGCCTAGAGGGTTTTTTACCTTCACTTTCAACTCTAAAGAAGACATGAACAAATATTACTACGAAGGCCCCTAGATGTTTGGCAAGTCTTCCCTGGCTCTCCAAAAATGGGCCCCGAATCTCGTCCTAGATGAATCCTTCTTCGTTTCTGCACCAGTCTGGACATGCCTCCCGAGTCTCCCACTCGAATACTGGAATGAGGAAGTTTTCAAGGGCATTGCGAAATCCTTTGGAGAACTCTTATCAATTGACCCGATGACAGTGACTAAATCAAGGTTAGTCTTTGCTCGCATTTGTGTAAATGTTAACCAAATGATAGATATGTCTCAATCCATAGATATCATATCTAAACTAGGAAAATGGTCCCAAGCTGTTGAATATGAATCTCTACTATTTGCTTGTTTCCATTGCAAAAAATTGGGGCATTGTGCAAGATCTTGTCCGCTCAAGAAAGGCAAGGAACTCAAGACTGATAGTAACTCTAAGAACAAAAAGATCTGGCAAATGACAAACAAAAAAGTAGATTCATCAATATCTGAGAGTAATAAAAAAAAGGATGCAACGGAACTTATGAATGAAGTCAAGAGGACTGGGAGTAGCAGCAATGATAAACAGGATTGTGTTTGTTCCAATGACCTACCAGAGAGCTCTAAAGAAGCAGAGCCAGGAACTGAGCTGATCAATAAAGAAAACCCAGAAGCTCAGAAGAATGAAACTGTGAGTCAAGAGAAGGAAGAAACCATTCCGGACCAGAAGCATGGATCAGCTAGCCAGGAGAAGGAAGAATCCTACCCAGCTTCTTCACTCTCTAAATCGACCGATGCAATCTTTAATGAAGCCCAAGACTCTTATGATTCTGAGCCCTTACTACTTTTAACTAATGGAAGCCCAAAGCCTCTCCTTTGTAAAACCCCTACCCAAAGTGTGCATATCCTGGATGAGATCCTCTGGATACCTGGGTCGAGAGAAGGAAAATCGAACAAGGAGGAACTCAATGGAGGAATCTCAACTAGAAGCAAGATTAAGAAAAAGGCAGATGTTGGAAGCCAAAATAAAAAGCAGGGAAGGCCATCCCTAAAACATCAAAGGGAATAGGAAAGCTGGAAGAACCATGTTGATGGAACACAGTGTTCCATCGAATCAACCCTATCCCCAGTTAAAATATGAAGATTATATCTTGGAATATCAAAGGGCTAAATGCCCCCCATAAGTAAGATGTGTTACGGAATGTCATCAAAGATCATAAACCGGATGTGGTCCTTATTCAGGAAACCAAGATGTCTAAAGAAAAAGTTGAAAGGATCAGAATTTTCAAAGGAAACAGAGTCATAGGAACCAACTCAGAGGGTGCTTCTGGAGGAACTGTGATTTTTTAGAACAAAAATACTATAATAGGAAAGGAAATCATCTCCACCTTTAATAGGAACTTAGTTTTGCTTGAGCATATTAAGGACAACTTTGTTTGGGTGTTATCTAATGTCTACGCTCCCAATACTAAATCTGGGAGAGCTAAATTCTGGAAAAGCCTTGCCTCTAATAGACTCCAGTTTGCTAATCAAAGCTGGATTATTATGGGAGACTTCAATACCCTGCTCAAAGATGAAGATAAGATGGGAGGAATCCCCTTATATCTTGATGGAAAACAAGACCTTATGGATTTCATTAATGACCAAGCTCTCATTGATGTTGATCTCCAGGGCATCAATTACACCTGGACCAATAGAAGAACCGTAGCTAATTTGATTCAAGTTAGGCTTGATAGATCTTTAATTTCTCCTGACTGGCTTTCTAAGTATAGCTTCTCCCTTGGTTCTGTTATCAAAATCGGTTCTGACCATTTCCCCATCTCCTTTTCTACCAACTCTTTTTCGGCTAAGAGAAACTTCCCTTTCAGATTTGAAAAAGCTTAGCTCTCCCATCCTTCTTTGGAAGCCTGCATTGCTGAATGGTGGAACTCTGAAGTGGAGGGTAAGGCTCTTTTTAGAATTGCTAAAAATCTCAACATCATAAAAGCCAATATTAAAACCTGGAACAAAGAGATTTTTGGGGACATATTCAAGAACAAAACTCAAGTCAAAGTTGAATTAAAGTATGTTCAGGATAGAATCCAAGAGGTGGGGTTGACCGAAGATCTTAGGATGGCTGAAAATGATCTGTTATCTAAATACCACTCCATCATTTCTAATGAAGAGACTTTCTGGAGACAAAGATCTAGAGCTTTGTTCCTTAAGCAAGGTGATAAAAACACCCGCTTCTTTCACTTAACCACCCTTAAGCACAGGGCAGCCAATAGAATATCCAAACTAACTTGCAATAAAGGTGTCCTAACAGAGGATTGTGACATCAGGAAGGAAGCTCTCGAGCATTTTAGTACCTTGTTGGGTGAAGTGGACAACCTGGATTACAGTAAGCAAAATACCCTTTTACAAGCTATCCCTTCTATCCTGTCGGAAGTTGACAATCGCCTCTCATCCCGTATTCCTACTAATCCTGAAATTAGAAAGGCGGTGTTTTCCTTTCAAGGTGATAAATCCCCTAGCCCGGACAGCTTCCCCATGTTTTTCTTCCAAAAATTTTGGCACATTGTGGAGGCTGACATTTGCAATGGTGTTAAGGAATTATTTGGCCCCAGAAGACTTCTTAAGGAGTTAAATGCTACTTTCATTGTCCTTATCCCAAAGATCCCCGGAGCTGATTCTCTTAACAAGTTTAGACCCATCAGCTTGTGTAACTTTGTCTACAAGATCCTTTCCAAGGTTTTGACTTCTAGGTTGCTAGATGTTCTCCCGAGGATTATCTTTGTCCAACAGAATGGCTTTGTCCCTGGAAGACACATTCTGGACTCTATTATCTCTGTTCATGAAAATATCCACTCCCTGAAAGTGGTGAGTAAACAGGGATTCTTCCTTAAGTTAGACATGGCTAAAGCTTTTGATAGAGTGAACTGGCAGTTTCTCCTCAGGATCATGAAATCATTTGGTTTTGGCGACAAAGTTATCCAGCTCTGTTCTCAACTCATGGAAACTTCCTCCTCTACTGTTATTGTTAATGGCTCCCCGTCTAGTTTCTTCAAAAGCTCCAGAGGTCTCAGACAGGGAGACCCCATCTCCCCTATCCTGTTTACCATTCTTGCTAAATGCCTGGGTAGATTCATCCTTAAAAATATGGAAGAAGGCAATCTTAAGGGGCTGAAACCTTCTTCATCTAATGATGTTTTCTCTCATGAACAATTCCTTGATGACTCTATCACTATGGGGGAAGCCATCATCTTCGAAGCCAAAAACATGAAAATCATTCTGAATACCTATGAATCTGCCTCTGGTCAAAAAATCAACTAGGATAAAAGCTCTTTGTTTTTAATCAACATCCTAGCCCAAAGGCAAATTAGGATTGGTAGTGTGTAGGGGAAAAAGCGAGACTAGGCTGACATGTCCTAATCCTACCTTTTGACACACATTGTGGAATACGAAAGAGCCTAGAGGTATCACACAATTGGCTACTTCTTTTTGTGGAAGAGAGAGCCACGGGCTACCTATTAGGATTTCTATTCCTTTGTTGTAATTGAAAGATAAAATGATACAAGTTCAATTCCTAATCCTAAAGTGCAAGTATGAACTAATAACAAGATTGTAGAATTGAACTTAAACTATGAAAAGCTGTAAATACAAAGATAAGACAAGAATAAAAATGCATACCCGGAATCAAATCTAAGTGGAAATGTTCGAGACGAGGGCACGGGCGCCACTGTCCTGATTCTGCACCTGAAACTGCACCTGAAACTGTTGTTTTGCACTTTGGAAAACTGTCGGAAATGTTGTCTGTCAAGAGGACCAGGGCACCCAGCGCCCCTGTCCCAGGGACTAGGGCGCCCAGCGCCCCTGTCCCAGGGACCAGGGTGCCCCACACCCCTGTCCTGGTCTTCTGCTCTGAAACTTGGTGTGTGGTCCCGTCTCCATCTGCTTCTTTCGGATCTGCAACTTGCGGCGTCGTCTGAATCCTGAAATCTGCACTTATATCTGAAAAGGTGTTTTGGGCGGCTATATAGGGTTTTGCCTTAGTCAAACCCCCGCTTTGGTGATTTCCACCTCCACGAATAGCCAAGTTGTATTGTAAAAGTAATGTGTGTGCAGACCTTGTGTGTGTGCAAGATCTAAAATGCAAGTAAGCAAACTAGAGCAACCTAGAAAGTAAACCCTAATTGCTTGTAAATGATAATGTAAATGCTCCAAATCAAGATGCAAAGTGATCTAAAGCATGAATACAAATGATATGATGAATCTTATGCAAAGACATGAAAACAACATGAAATCATACCCAACCCCAAGGGAGGGGTACAAGCCAATCTTCAGTCGGTGATCCCTTATTGTTCTTCAATGCCTTCAAAGCCCTAAATGGATGAATGAAATTGATGGATGCTTGATGGATGGATGTTGAATGTTGTTGAAGTCTTCAAAGATCTTCTCTTTCGCTGCATAGAAGGCCCTTGAAACAAAAAATCCGGATCCTTTCAAATGAAGAAAGAGAGCTCTTATATATGAAACCCTAGGTCTTAATTTCAACTTTTGGCTGACCTAGAGATTGAATCTCCTACCAATTTCTTGGGGTTAAGCTTTCTTTTATGATTGGATCGCGCTCCTAAAATTTTGGGAAAAATGTCCGGGACCATGTGCACTCCGGGCTCCATGGTCCTGACAACTTTTCACCAAATTTTCAGGGCCGTCGGATACGATGATTTTAGAGCGAATCCCGAAGTTACAGGTGATTTCAAGATGTTTTGACCCCCAAAATCAAGCCCCCAAGTTCAAAATAGGACCTAATTAGGGTTTTTGATTAAATGATGTATTGGAGAAATAAAATGAAAGGGGCACACTTTAATGAAAGGGCCCAACTTTATGATATGGGAGATGATAAAATAGAACCCTAGACCTAATTAATTTAATTAATTAAGTGCTAAAGGGGAAATGCAATGCAAAATGCAAAACGCGCCAAGGCGGGTGCTAAACTAGGTGTGAAATTGTACCACCCTAGCAAGTGCGTACAATTTACGACGCTACAGGTAGGATTCTTGGTTGTAACATATTTGAGTTTCCTTGTACCTATTTGGGGCTTCCTCTTTGTCTCAAGTCTAAGGATTCCTTCTGGAATAAGTTAATTGACAGACTCAACCTAAAACTCACTGGCTGGAAAGGGGTTGTTCTTAGTCAAGCTGGTAAAGTCACTCTACTCAAAGCCACTCTCCAAAATCTTCCTATGTATGCTCTTGGCCTGTTCAAAATCCCCTCAAAGTTTGTAGAAGCTATTGAAAGAATCCAAAAAAAGTTCCTTTGGTCGGGTGTGGAAGTTAAAAACAGAATCCCCCTTATAGCCTGGAATAACATTTGTTCCCCTAAGGCCTTAGGTGGGTTGGGCTTAAGGAACATTAGTACTATGAATAAAGCTTTATTAGCCAGGCAAATTTGGAGATTCAAAGGGGAGGTAAGAGAATGAAACTCTATTTGGAAAAACAAATATCTCTATATGCAACCTTATGAGGAAGAATTCTTTGACAACTCTTTTTTTGTTGATGGATCTACCATTTGAAATGTAGTTCAATCTACTAAAGGCTAGGCTGCTGCTGGCATAACCTGGAACCTCGGGGATGGGAGGAAAATAAGATTTTGGGAAGATAGATGGATCCTGGATAAACCTCTGGAGGAAATCCCTATCATCAAAGATTGGAAAGATAGTTTCAAATGTAGGTACAGTGAATTGGTAAGAGATTACTGGATAAATGGGGACTGGATTGACTTTAACCAGCAGTGCTCGGATCTCAAGTTCCTTCAGATTGCTCTTTCTGCTAAAACCCCTACAGACAACAAAGATGACATTCTGATATGGGGTAAAACTCTAGATGGGAAATACTATGTTTCCTCTATTGTGGCTATTCATAATGTCCCGGTGGAAGCTACTCCCATCTGGGCTAAAGTTTGGAATAAGAACTTAGTTCCCAAAGTCAACATCTTCTTTTGGATTTTCATCCAAAATAAGATATTAACCCTGGATAATCTTCATAAAAGAGACATCATTTTTTCTAACATGTGTTCTCTTTGTTGTAGGGAAGAAGAGACAGCTTGCCATATTCTCAATCAATGCTCTTTTAGCTAGGACATCTGGAAAATCATCCTGTCTAGGTGGAACCTGAGCTGGGTCTTCCCGAACTCTCTTGGTGACACTTGGCTTCAATGGAATTGTCCTAACTCTAATCCTAAAATTGTGGAGACCAGGAGACTTACTCTGCCGATTGTTATCTGGAATATATGGAAAGAGTGCAACAACAAGATTTTCAGAGATAAAAGGGCTATTCCTGAAGTGGTTGCAGACAAAATCTTTAGGAGTATTTTTGAATGCCTCTATGGTACTGATCAGGGACTTGCTTCTAAAGAGGATTTCAAAGACAGATGGAATCTTTCTACTACCACTACTAGCAAGGAGAAAGGCAGAGAAGGTCTTGTCTGGTGTTTCCCCCCACAAGGATGGATTAAGGCTAACTTCGATGGGGCTTCTAAAGGAAATCCGGGTAAAGCTAGATATGGGGGCATTATCAGGAATTTTGCTGGAAGTTGCCTTAAGGCGGTGGCTGGTCCTCTAGGGAGTCAAACTAGCCATTTTGCTGAAGCCTCCGCTACCTTGCATACTTTAATTATAGCCAAAAATCTCAATTATGATAAAATATGGCTTGAGGGGGATTCACTTAATATTATTAAGTGCTTAAAGAGGGAATCGGAGCCTTCTTGGTCTATTGAGAATATCATCATGAAAGCTAGAGAGATTATTGCTAGTTTCAAAGAAATTATTATACAACATGCCTTCAGAGAGCAAAACAGTGTTGCTGACTGTTTAGCGAATACTGGAGTTAACTCTAACACTCAAATGATTTGGCATGAGGATGATCTCAATTTAAATATTAAAGAGATTCTCAGAAAGGACTGTTATATGGGGAGAGAAGGACAATTAAATCGTGACAAGTAAAAAGCATCACTTACGCCTTGCTAGAAAGGCCATCATTACCTGGCACTGCGACAGATCTCCTACTATCTCCAATAAATCGCCGCATGCTTTATGGGTTACTCAGAGCAAAAATTTGAGTTGCATCGGGAAAGAAGGTCTCAATTTGCAGAGAAACAGAGTCAATAGCCTGCATTCAAAAATGGGAGGAGATCTAAGACACGAAGAACCTGACAACACGTTGACCTGGAAAGAAATGCCTAAAGTCTGAGCAAAGCTAGAGAAGGGCTCTCTCACCAGCTTCATGGAAAAGCTTGAGGACTATGACAATGGTAGGGTTAACTTAGCCATTTCCAAGATCTCTGAAAACTGGTCTAATGGCTCTTTTAAACTTTACGGAGTTAAATTTAAGTTGGACGCTGGGCTTATTTCAACTATGACTGGAATGCCCCACACTGGGCTTAACTTCTTTTAAGACCTCAAGGTCTCCAACAATGCGGTTACCCTGTTCCCACGGAAAGAAAAAGAGCGGGCCAAAATTGGCAAGGCTACCGGGGCCTACTATGATGCTGCAAACATCAAGAAGTTGTGGGGCTAGGTCCTGAACACAATCATGGAGTATATTACAGTTGAAGGCCATTACTCTAGGGCCCACACCTACCACTTCGTGCTCTTAAACCATTTCAGACACGACAAAAAAGTGTCTTTGCCCTACTACCTTTTTCGATCCCTCTCCAAGTCCCTGAACAAGCACAAGACTAACCCTTCCAGCCCAATTCTCCACTGCGGGATCCTGCTACTCATCTATGAGCATTGCAAAACCCTCACTTTGTAGGAAAATAAGTGGATATCCGCTTCACCAGGTAAAAGGAGGATGGAAGAGGGAGATTCTAGCAAGGAGAAGGCGTCATCTAGCAAGAAAAGGAAAAGCGCCCCCAGGTTGGAAACTGAGGACATTGTCAAGGAAAGCAGTGGTATGGAGACGGATGACTCTAACGGTGAAGACAACTGGAAAGAAGAGGAGTTGGGCAATGAGGAAGAAAGTGGAGATTTGAGCCTGGTCAAGATAGCCCTATTCTTAGTGATCACCCTGGTAAGGACAATAGCCATCTGATGGAGGAGACGGCTCCCAAGGATAATGAGGAAACCGAAGTTAATTCTGAGAAGGAAACAAACAAAGGCTCTGAGAAGAACCTGTCTGAGGAAAGGGATAGCAAGGACAAGGAAAGTGCTGGTGAGGGGATTATCCTGGATAATCTCAAGAAGCTCTCGGAGGCCAGAATGAATTTCGACAGACAGACTTACGAAACCTTGAAAAACTTGGAGAAGAAAGGGATAAATTTGGATAAGAAGAGGGAGGATGAAAATAGAGAGCATATTAATTGGAAGCAGGAAATGGAGAACAAGGTAAAATCACTTGAAGAGGGAAAATAAGCGATGAAAAATCTGATGGAAATTATCCCAAGTATCCTCTCTACTGTCACCAAAAACCTGGAAGACACTTCCAAGGTCTTTGACCATACTCCTAAACCAGTTATGGATCTTGACCTGGAGGAGGAGACCATCCAAACTGGAAGTGGTGGTGATGCTACCCTGGCGGGTGGAACTGTGAAGAGAACCAGGGCCAGTATCAAGAAAGTTGTGGTTGTTGTGGCCAAGGACCCTCCCAACCTCAAAGACAACATCAAAGAGCTGCAAGAAATTAGCAGCACCCTGGCTAAAGCCCTGGATAAAATCTGATTCCTGGATGGCCTGCTAGCTTTTAGGGGCTTTTGTGGGTTTTCTTCGGTTTTCTGCTGGTTTTTTCCTTTTAGTTATGTTCCTCTCTGTTTCTCGTGGCTTTGTTGTTTGAGTCTTGCTTGTAAAGGGTTTCAGGGCCCCTTCAAAACCTACTTTTTCATTAATAAAAAACACTCTAACAATCTTATGGAGGCCCTAGCTATTAAGATTGTTGTTGAGTGAGGTAGTTCTTTAGGATGGAGGAAGATTATTTGTGAGTTGGATTCTCAAATTGTTGTGGACATGTTGAACAAAAAAATTTTGAATGATGTGAGTTGGCAATTAGCTTTTGTGGTCAAACAAATTTTACAACTATGTAATACATTGGAATTTGTCTCCTTTTGTAATATTCCCAGTGAGTGGAATAGAGTGGTTGATTGTTTGGCCAAGTGGGCTTCAAAGCATGTTGATGGTTGGGATTTTAGTGGAAGGGATGGTCTACCTCCTGATTATCTTGAAACTTTAGACAGGTTAATGCTAGAAGATAGGATGATGCAAGAGCACCCAGTGGTGTAGGATCAATTTCCCTTTTATATTTGTTTCCTTTTCATTGTCATTATTGAGGCCCTTCGAGGCTTCAGATGAGCCTGGTTTTTGGTGTAATTCCAAAGAAATTGGCCATTGGCCCAACTATGTGCCATGTCATCTTTTTGAGGGTTTTTCAAAAAGGTATTATCATTGGAAATCAGATGGTCAAATCTAATGCTGTGGTCACTGGACTTTGTAGTGGTGGTGTTGGTGGTTCTTTTAGGATCCTTTTAGTTTTTGTTGTTGTCTTGGTGGGCCTAAGAACTGTTCTTTGTAATTCTATGATTTCTGAATAAATTTTTACCCCTTTTTAAAAAGGAAAAAAAATCTAAATAAGTAAATAATTTCTTTAAATTATTTAATTAACCAATTAATTCCTCTAATTCATATTCCAATTCTAAATCCTCAAATTTTAATTTTGTTTAATTTCACTAATTCTTCTAATTCAAATTCAAATTCATATTCTTCTAATTTCTTCTAATTTCAAATACATGTGCATGGTTTCAAAAATCAAATTGAATATCAAAGTCAAGTTCTAAATATATTCAAATAACAAATTGAATTTAAAATAAATTCAATATTTGAATTAATTCTCATGCAAAGATAAAATTGAAAATCAAAGTCAAAGTTCAAGCACATGCTAAATTAATTAATTAATTAAATCATTATCTTTCCAATCTCTATTTCTATCTTCCACTTTTTTTTCCAAAAAGCTTTCAATCAGTTAACTATTCCATTTATTTTAATTGATCTTTTCAATTAATTGATTAATTTGCATTATTATTATTTTCTCTTCCAATTAGCTTTTTCCAAATAAATCTTTCTTTGTCATCAATTAATTCTCCTCCAATCATTCTTTTTCATCTTTCAATCATCTTTTTTCTCAATCAGTTAACTCAAGTAACAATTCAATCTATTTTGTTCCACCTCCAAATCAATAGTTCAACTATCAATCAACATGTGAGCTTGCCTGAGTTCCACCTCTTGATCATTTTGTTCCACCTCTCAATCAATCCTCTCCAAAAATCTATAAATTCAGGATCAATTCCTCATTTTCAACAATCATGAACTTCAAAATCTTGTGTCATTTGCAAGTTAGAAGCACAATCTGAGAGTCATCATATCACAAGAAGCAGTAGAACAATGGAAGCTACATGCGATCATGGAATAGGGAGTTTTTTTATTGAATATTATAGATCCTATTGCTTTGTTTGCATTATTTCATTGATTTTTTTAAAATCCTTTAATTAGATAAGGATTCATGATTTCCCTTTAATTCTAGTTAAGCAATGATGAATTTTATCGATATACATTATCTTCTTTTCATAAAATGGATACCATGGAAAAAATTTATGATGATTTCTTGATTAGGATAAGATTGTCAAAAATGCAAAATTAATTAGTATAATGGGGCTAGCACTTGAGCACCCAAGTGACCACGACTAGTGCTCTAACAAAAAAGGACCCACCACCAATGGTTATGATGTCATTAGGGTGATGTGGTGGAGGGGCAGTGGTCCATAGGCTATGTTGCTCAAGGCTTAAAGCCCCCTTGCAGAGATATGCTCGAGAGTCGGGTCTTCAATGTGAATAAGAGCAATAGGCTAAACAAAAATAGTAGTGACCAAACAAAAAACCAAAATGACATTTTTAATTAAAGAAAATAATTTAAAATATAATTTGTACCACATATTAACAATAAAAAAGTAAAATTTGACCAAGTTCACATGCTAGTAAATGTAGATATTGTACAGTGATTACATATAGATAGTGTAAAGAAGAATATTTCATTTGCAAACAAGAGTATTCCACTTAGGAGAGGTTGATATTTTCTACTAAGTATATTGACATCGAATCTAGTATGGACAGGTAAATAGCTATACAAAATATGCTAACAAATAGAAAAAACCCTTTGATGCCCTAAGATGATAGTCACCAATTTTGATGATTTGTTAGGTGATCTTTAGGTTTTTATGTCTTTCAAATGTGATGGTAGGATCAGTTTTGACCCAAAGTTCTTTAAAATTCAGCTACCTCCTAGATCAACCAACCTTAAACCTACTTGAGACCCATTTAGATCTACCAAAATATATCACATTTTGATAAAAAAAAATATAAAGCCAATTTTGACTTTCTCTGATGCCTTGGATTCAATCATGAGGTCTATGAAACCTCAAAATTCAATCAATAATATATTGAATCCTGATTATTTCCCTTTGAGTTGAGAAGGATTTTGCAATAGTGGAGTTGTGATACCATGTAGGAGTTGGATTTTGAACTCTCCACTCCTCGGGATCACCTGCAAAACAAGATAACCTTCTATAAGAGAGAAAATGGCAAGAATGGTTTTCTTGATTATGGATGATTGAATGATAAATGTTAGAGCGTATTTAACTATTAGCTATTTTTTACAACTAGTTATGTTTTTTTTTTCTTTTTTTTCTTAAGTTCACTTAGGAGTGCTTGCTTCTAGTTTAGCTTTTGTGCATCTAGTTTACCTAGAATTGAGCTTTTTTAGCTCCTCATGCTTGCATTTCAGTTCACCTATTTTTGTCTTAGGACAATTTTGTGCTTTCTTTATAAGCATCTCATTTTACATATGTAATTTATGCAATATTCTTTTCTTTTGAGTAATATAGCATTCACTTGTGCAACTCTTGTTTGTGGAAGGTATTTTGTTTGTCGTTTGATCTTGCATGTGCCTGTGTTACAAATTCAGCACAATATCAGAGCTCAATCTTAAACTCAACATGGTATCAGAGCTTTGAAATTCAACATGGTATCAGAGCTTTATCTTCGTTTCAACGTGGTATCAAAGCGTGGATTCAAGGAACCCATTCCCGAGCTTTCAAAGTTTCTTTTCTCAGAAGTATTGCAAGGTTTCCAATTTTTCCTTCTTGTGTGGATTTGAAAGTGGGTAATTTTTATTAGCTTTTGGAGAAAAATGGGCATAAATTTTTTTTTCCATTTTTAGAAATTTTTTATTTTTACAAACTTTCCATTTTTAGAAATTTTTTATTTTTACAAACTTTCTATTTTAGGAAAATTTCTATCATTAGAAAATCTTTATTTTTGAAAACTTTCTCTTTTTGGAAACTCTCTATTTTTGTAAAGTTGAGGTTGTGGAAATTTTCTTTTTCTATTTATTAATTACCAAAAAAATGCATGCATAATTGATTGTTCAACATAACTTAAATTAAATGGAGCAGCTGTTGTCACATGTTCATAAAAGTGTTGGTATTATGGATGACTTCATCATGTGTTGCATTGGTTTTGTCATTGATTTCAACACTTATCTTCTTGGAAGTCTACATTGTTTTTTTGGCACTCTGGTTATATTTGTTTATTGTTGAATCGACACATTATGTTCACCGACATGGTTAGTGGCTTATGCACAGTCACCGGTATATGCTTCACAGGTAGGTTATATGGTTCACCGGCAACAATGATGACTTGTTATCATCTGGAGATCATTTGGTTATGTCGAAGACATGGATTGGAAGTTTGGATTTGGTGTTTTGCTTATTGGTCTAATCGGGTTGACATATTTGCTTTAACTGGCAAATAGGTCTAGGTTATGGACCGGTACAAGATATCTATTCCAGACCAACATGACACGTTATGGAAATATTTTATTGATTGGATATTGTATTGGGTTGACATATTGTATCGCATCAAGACTTATTTTGTAATTGATTTAATTGTAAAATCTTTAGTGAGCCGACCTCATGTATAGGTCTTAGGTTTTGTATATATAATTGTAAGATCTTATTGAAGATCGAGATATGGTATGAGTGTGTGCGAATATTAAAGAGCGAAAATAAGCAGATCCTTATGTGAATCATGCAGACATTATCTGAAGGTTGAAGAAAGGTTATGAAGGTGTTTGGCACTCATGTTCAGAGCTTAAACCGACACTGAATCCAACATTGCAGATGCTATTTTGAAGCAGTACATTGTTATTGGATTTAACCATCCAACTGTATTCAGTGTGACTCCTATTTTGTGATTGAGCAGTGAGCTCTAGGAGGTTGGCCTTTCTGTATGTGAAGACCCAATTTGTATACATTTACTATCTACAACAGTATTATCTGATTGTGGGTAAGGTTTCCCATCGTGGTTTTTCCCCTTACAGGGTTTCCACGTAAAAATCTTTGTGTCATGCGTTGTGGATGTTGTTTTTCTTTATGTTTCATGTATTAAGTTATACCAGTACTGCAATAACAGTTAATCTATTTTACCGACATTAAAGTTTGTTTTACCGATACTGAGTTTTAAGTTGGAATAAATTGTTTTGGGTTATAATTTATTAGCAACTGGTTCACAACTGATTCACCCCCTTCTCTCATATGTCCTTCCTGGTTCCTAACAATTGGTATCAGAGCCTAGTCCTCTTTTTGCAAAATCCTAACAGCTTGAGGAGATCCTATGGCAACAAATATTTTCAGGAAGGACATTCTAAAACTTGATGGAACTAATTATGTTATATGGAAGATCAGATTGGAGACACATTTGAACTACATTGGAAGAGATATATGGGAAGTTACAAAGAATGGCTATGTTGGTCCTACTCTAAATCAACCTCATCCACCGACATTGGCTAAGGACTTGGAGAATAATTGCAAAGCAAGAGAAGCACTTCTGATCGCATTATCAGATTAGCAAATCATGGGATTATTAGACCGATCCACTGCTAAAGCTATTTGGGAAAACTGGAAACATTGAATGAAGGAGATACCACTGTCAAAATTGCAAAACTGGAATGTTACCGGGTCAGGTATGAAAATTTTAAAATGGAAGAAGATGAAAGAATTTTTGCATTATGGAAAGAGTTAATGAAATTGTTTTAGGAATACAATGTTGTGGAGGATCTTTAAGTGAAGATGAAATTGTTAGAATCAATGACAGACCCAAAGACACTGAGAGGGGGGGGTGAATCGGGGTCTAATCGGTTAGCAGAATATTTATACTTATTAAGAATTTTGCATCCCAAAACAGTGTACCGATAAATAAGAATTAATGCAGCAAATAAGAATAATAGGGACATCATAGAGAACACACCATAACACAAGATATTTAACGAGGAAACCCGATGTGGGAAAAACCTCAATGGGATTTGTCACCCACAATATTCACTCACTGGCTAATGAATAAATATTACTTACAATGAGGGGCCTACACATGCAGGAAGGCTAGCAGCCTAGAGCTCACTACTCAACTACAAAATAGAAGTCTCACTGGCTTACAAAATGGATTATCAAAATCCAATACAATGTACTGCTTTAGATCAACATCAACTATGCTAGGTTTAGTACCGGTTTAAGCTCAGTCTATAACCACAACCTTTGTTGTTAACTATATCACCTTATACAAAATATCATCTATCCTCTCTCTCTCATATCAAAATGACCTATAAGATATCATACATATATGAGTCTTTTACAATATACCATGTTGGTTTTTACAAGAGATAATTACATTATAAAATAATAAACAAAATTTTATTCCATGTCGGCCTGAGTGTCGGTATGCATTATTGTCGTTGCCAATGAAGTGCTTGGCAGTGTATGTAGAAGTCTATTGCCAGTGCTGGTAACTATCGGTGGGTTGCCAGATGATTGCCAGTGCTGGTAACTATCAGTGGGTTGCCAGATGATTTCCAGTTGGTTGACATCAATGACAAAATCAACTATTCTCATAAGAGTATAGAATGCCAACAATCTCCCCCTTTGGCATTGATGGCAACACTCATGAGAAAAATCCAAAAATTGTTCCAAAAACTGAAGTCCAAAAAAGTATACAAAATGATGTGCTCCCCCTGAGAAAATGATCTTATTTGTATAAGTATTTTTCTCTCCACTACTCCCCCTTTGACATCAATGACAAAGGTTGTCAAAAATAGTCAAACGAGTGCAAAAATTTCACCTCAAATTTTGTAACCGATTGGTTACAATCTGAAAAATATCTGCCAAAACTAGATTTAGACTCTGCATAAACCTTTTGTTGTCATTCAAGGTTGCCTCAGTCTATTGGATCATGTCGGTGAGATAGTGCATGTGTTCTTCCGGTGATCGCTCTCCTTGAAGTAATGCATTAGATATTTCAATTCTCCGAGAAATAAGATTGTCCAACTTGGGACCAAGTTTATTTTTGAGTTCACAGGCATTTGACCTTATCCTTGCCTTCACTTTCTCAAGTTTCTCTAATTTCTCCTCAAAAATTATCATTTCTTGCTCAAAAATTGATAGATGTCCGAATGAACCTATTATATTATCAGTTATGTCATCAATTTCTTTCTGTGTTTTACTGATCTCCTTACCTATGTCAGTTGTCAAAAGGTGAGGTTTACATGTTTCCCTATATAGCTCTTTGTACTCCAAAATTGTAGAGTTAAGTGTCGGTAATAATGTATTCAAGTGTTTTGTGCACTTCTTTATGGTGTCTTCAAATAATTTGTCCTTTTCTTTTTCAACTCTCTCCTTGATTGTGTCCTCATTCACTTTATCAATAGTTATTACATTGTCAGCAATAAATTTGGACAATGTGTCCAATTTACCTAAAGAATCCTTAATATGATCTATGTTACAATTTGGTGCAATCAATTTAAGAACTGGTAAAGTGTTGTCAATTGCCTTGTAGGCCAATGTATTGCAATCCGTTATCTTCTTGATTGAATCCAAAAGTACCTCTATAACATTGATAGGTCTGAATTCACATGTAGACGTGTCAGATGTCTGACCAATTATCTTTATTACCTCTGTGCTTCAATCAGTTGTAACCATTTTACTCATATTTTCCTCCAGTGGATTAATCTGGGTTTGCATCTCAACCTGCAAAGGTTTCTCAGACCGTTTTAATGTCTTGGTGATTGTTGGTTTCTCTGATTCAGTGTGTACCTCTACCTCGGTTTGTTTTTCTGAAAGTTCAACTATCGGTATCTTTGTCTCCGGTGGCCTTGTGTCAACATCTTTACCTTCAATAGGTTTTTCAGTTTCTGATGGTTGCTCTGTTTGGGTTGGGATCTCAACTTCAACAGTTTCTACCGGTTTCTCTGCCATGTTGCCACTGTCAACATTGTTTGCCTTAACCTCTAAATTATCCTTATCCACAACAATATTTACTTCTTGATTATCCACATTCATGGTAAAGAGTATCTCAGATTCAAGATTTGTATCATCATGTGTAATACCTTCAATGTCAATAACTGGTGGATCATCTGAGTGTACCGGTGCAGTATCCAAAGGTGGCAGTAGATTGTCAGTAATCTTGATGTTTGGAACTCCACCAATTTTTCCTTTGCCCTTGTCCTTGTCCTTCTGATACACTTTGAATGTCTTTTTAGGTCGGTTCATTTCCTCTTGTTTTTCCCTTTCTACAAAAAATATATCCCAATTATATGTAGTCTCATCTACAATCTCTTTCACTCTTCCTTCCATTAAGCTTATTTGTCAGTGCCCACTGGCAAAAATGGATTGGTTAGCCTCAGAAATCAATTCATCAATTTTTTCTTTTGAGTTAACAGGATGTACAGCTAGAAGTTTTTCAATTTTCAGTTTCTTGTCTAATTCCATCACTGCTATCCTTTTTTCTTCCAATCTTCTATAAAGTTCATTAGGTAAGTCATCCACAACTTCAATTAGAACCTTCTTATATATGTCCAAGTGTAAAATAATACTGTTCTCAATGCTTTCCCTATCAGAATCATTAAATGTATTATACAGTTTGTGTACATTATCCAAATTGTCATCATCAGTTATTTCATTTAACAAATCATTCAAAGAAGAGTAACCGGTTGTTGTTTCTTCTTTGGTGTTAGTTTCTTGGGTGGTCCCCTTACTGCCTATTGTTTCTTTCTTAAAGTCCTTGCTCTCTTAGGTGAAGGAGAAGGTACCGATGAAGGTTTTCTCTTCCTCCTTTCAACTCTTTAAAATTCAGCCGCCTTCTCACTGTCAATTCCAGAAGATGTGTCAACCGGTGAAATATGTGCCTCCGGTTGAAGTCCTTCAAGCTCACTAGCCGATATGCCACTGATGTTCATGATATTTTCTTTGATTTCCTTTACCTTCTTAGAAGCGTCTCTAATGTATTTTTCTCTTTTCTTTCTTTCTTCAACAAATTTACATCACTCTCAATAGTCTCAGCACTACCAAAGACCTTTTCTGATGGTTCTCTCGATGCTTCCAGGAAAGCTTTAGCATATGTCTCTAGAATAGTAAGATCTACTTCATATCCCATCTTGGTGACCCAAATAGTCCTAGGGAGTACTACCTCCATCCATGTCTCATCTCTTTTGATAACAAAACAAATTTCTTTGTCATATTTATTTACTACACTCTATGGTAACCTTTCTATAGCTCTCATCTTAGCTTGGAAAGTTTTGAAGTAATCTGTTATGTTGTTGTCTCTAGCAATTCCCATGCCAGTGAAAGCTTCCTGTAGTTATTTTCCTACTGGTATATCATAACCAAAGTCTTTGGGTCCTGTACCAGGGATCTCTTTAGTGAAATATAGCATCAAACATACCAATAGATTTCCAAAATGGAATGTGCCTTTCTTGTCTCCCTTAATATTTTTCAAGTTGTCAATAAGCTCATCTTTTAACCATTCACACACATCAATCATTGCATTGTTGTTTACCATCTCATAAGCATTGTGTATACAAAGACTAGAAACAGAATTTAGCCTATTAGCATGTGTGGTCTTGTATCCTAGCACCATACTTAGAAATCTCACATTGATTTCTTTAATATCATTTACTATAAGTGATCCATTGTCAGATGTTTCTCCGGTTAGGCTTATCACTTTGTTGTTGGGAATCTTCTTGGTCTTATCAGGTCTTCTGTTGGTTGAGAGTAAACTAGTAACTGCCCTAATTGCTTGTCGAGTTATTTTGCAAACTGAATCCAACCATAAGAATTCTCCATGTTCTCTACTCAATACAATTATTACTACTTCCTCTGGAAATTCAGGGATATTCGGTATCTCCACAAAACCTAGAGTTTCCACAATTTTGTGTTCGGGTTTAACAGCACTATGTTCATCACAAATGACCTTAGTAAACATTTTCATTAATTCCTTAGAACCTAGTTCCTCTATATTGCAATGTATATAAATCCTAGGGTCTTTTGCAAATGCTACACCTTTAGGAATTTTCAAAAATGCCCCTACAGAGTCATCTTGCTTAGCAATTTTGGGAATTATCTTAAACACAGGCCTAGGGCATTTCACATTTTCCACAATGGTAGGGTTCGGAATAAATTCGAGGGAATAAATTCAAGAGAAGAAGAAGAGGCCATTGAAAAATGCCTTTTACTACTTGAAAATATTCTAAATGTCTGAAGAAATCACTTCGCACCTTCGCCTTGAATTCCTTCGCTCAGTTTTCGTGCTCTCTGATAATTTGAATGTTCGGTGAGTCGAAAATGAGGGAAATTAGCTGATTTATAATGACATTTGTTCCACCAACCGCATTAAATGCTCATCAGTTAAGTGAAAACTTAACACATCTGCCGGTAAGGAAGAAATCTATCTTCTCACCATCAACCGAGGGTAATCTGCATGATTTTCAACTTGTTGCAATACCCCCAAAAGGTTACTTCTCAGTTGGATGAAGAATCTCTTGCCAGTGGAGGATTACTCTGTTCTACCGGTATAGAGAGTTTCATCAACTTTCTGATCTCTCTTCTTAATCCATTGTTTTAAAAATTCTTGCTTTACCTCATCTACCTTTTCTTTTCCTTTCAAACTAGATCCTTTATTGTTTGGCGGTGAAGTCTTGCTTATACAAAATTTAGCAATATGACCAATCTTGTTACAAGCATAACAAGTCACATTATTCCTCTGAATAGCCTTTCCATATCCTACACCGGTTTGTGTTCTGCATTGATTAGATAAATGTCCATATCTTCCACAAACATAACATTTCACATTCATTCTGCAATTTTCTGAATTATGACCAACTTTGTTGCATTTGGAACATTGACCGGTGGGTGTTTTAATATTTTGATTATTTCTAAATCTACACCGATTTGCTCTATGACCATATTTGTTGCAATTGAAACATTTGCCATTAAATTTATAAGAATTAGGTTGGCTTACCGGTTTGTTCTGATCTAGATTGTTTGCAATACCAGAACTTTCTCCAACTTCAAATCCAAGTCCATTAGTATCTTCATTAGGTTTCTAACTTTTCAGCATGTCATCAAGCTCCTCTGAACTTTTCTTGAATTTGTCTTTGTGTTTATTTGTAGTAGCCAACTCATTTTCCAAAATTCCCATTTGTCTCATAAGCTCAGTTTTATCATGTTGCATGTGAATCAGATTTGTCTTCAACATATCATTTTCATGACTAAGTCTTAGATTTTCATTTCCAGCATCATTAAGTCTCCTAGTCAAGTCTTCTTCATTCTTCTTCCTGTCTTCAATATCTTTACATCACCTCATAGTCATATCTTGCATTTCTTTCTTCATATTACTGTTTTCTTGTCTCAATTTGTTTGCAAGTTCTCTAAGAGTTTCTTTTTCATCATCATCTTTCTGCATCTTCTCATGAAGTTCTTTTATTTTATTTTGTGCTATAGAAAATTTCTCCTGAAGTACTTTTATGAATTCCTGTGCAGTCCTTAGATTATCTTCAAGTTTGATATTCTTCAATTTCTCTACATCATAATCTACAAGAGCTCCCTCCAATTATTTTCTTAAGTTCTTCATCTGTACCAGTGTCAAAATCTTCCTCAAGTTGTTAGGATTTTGAAAATAGAGGACTAGGTTCTGATACCAATTGTTAGAATCAATGATAGTTCCAAAGACACTAAGAGGGGGGGTGAATCAGTGTCTAATCAGTTAGCAGAATATTTATACTTATTAAGAATTTTGCATCCCAAAACAGTGTACCAGTAAATAAGAATTAATGCAGCAAATAAGAATAACAAAGACAACATAGAGAACACACCATAACACAAGATATTTAACAAGGAAACCCAGTGTGGGAAAAACCTCGGTGGGATTTGTGACCCACAATATTCACTCACTGGCCAATGAATAAATATTACTTACAATGACGGGCCTGCACATGCAAGAATGCTAGCAGCCTAGAGCTCACTACTCAACTACAAAATAGAAGTCTCATTGACTTACAAAATGGATTATCAAAATCCAATACAATGTATTGCTTCATATCACCATCAACTATGCTAGGTTCAGTATCGGTTTAGGCTTAGTCTATAACCAAAACCTTCGTTGTCAACTATATCACCTTATACAAAATATCATCTATCCTCTCTCTCTCATATCAAAATGACCTATAAGATCTTATACATTTATGAGTATTTTACAATATGCCATGTTGGTTTTTACAAGAGATAATTACATTATTAAACAATAAACAAAAGTTTATTCCATGTCGGCCTGAGTGTCGGTATGCATTGTTGCCGCTGCCGATGAAGTGCCTGTCGGTGCTGGTAATTTCCGGTGGGTTGCCAGATGATTGCCAGTTGGTTACCATCAATGACAACATCAACTATTCTCATAAGAGTGTATAATGCCAACATAAATTGTTCCTAACGTTTTAAGAGCTTAGCCATCGGCTTACAAAATGAAAGTGACAGCTATTAATGAGTTGAGAACAATGCCTAATACATCAGTTTCTAGAGATACTTTGGTTGGAAAACTTTCAGCATTTGAGCTTGAGGAGTTTGGTCACGTTGCTATAGTCAAGACTGATTTAGCTTTCAAAGCATCATCATCATCATCTGACAAAACTGATTGGAAAGCACTTTATGCAAAAGAACTTGAAGATATGAGAAGAGAAAATAAAGAACTTGAAGCACTATTTGCAAGGAAGATGCCTAAAGGTCCAGTAGGAGGTAAGTATGAAGGTAAAGCACCTTTCAAATGTTTTAATTGCAATAAAGTTGGTCATATAGCATCTAGGTGTCCTGATAGACATGCAAGACTAAGGGAGGAAGCAAAAAGAACATATAAGCCTAACCCTGATATCAAAGATACAAATTTAAGAAAAACAAAGATAAGTCATGTTACCATATAGATGAAGGTCTTACAGATGATTCAGATGAAGATCCAGCAGATAGTGGATGGGTATTTGTTATAATAAAAGAAGATCAACTGGCACCTATTGTCAAACCGGTAGAGCAGGCACTGGTAGCAAAAATTGAAGAAAATGATGAATGGATCATAGATAGTGGAAGCTCACATCATATGATTGGTGATAAAAGAAAATTCTTGTCATTTCAGGAATGTAATAGAGGTCTAGTAAGATTTGGAAATGATAAAGCTTGTTCAATCAAAGGAAGAGGCACTATATCTTTGGATGGTAAGCACAATACTGACAATGTTTATTATGTAGAAGGTTTAAAGCATAATCTTTTGAGTGTTGGTCAGTTAGTGGAGAAAGGATTTTAGTTACAATTCAAGAATGAAAAATGAAAAATCATAAACAGAACTAGATTGGAGATTGCAACTAGTAATTAGACTAAAGGTAATATCTTTCATTTGAATACCAGTGATAAGACATGTTTGATTGCAAACATTGATGAAAGTTGGTTATGGCATAAAAGACTTTGTCATGTGAATTTTGATTGCATTGTAAAGATCAGTTCAACTAAGGCAGTAAGGGATTTACCTAAGATTGTGAAACCTCATAATCTGGTATGTAAGGAATGTCAAATGGGAAAGCAAGTGAGAACAACATTTAAGAGAATTTCTGAGAAATCCAATAATGTTCTTAATTTAATTCATACTGACTTATGTGGTCCAGCAAGAACAAGAAGTCTTCAAGGTGATAGATACTTTATGCTAATAATTGATGATTATTCTAGAATGTGTTGGGTTACTTTTCTTAGGGAGAAATCAAAAGCTTTTGGGAAATTCAAGTTATACAAGGCAATGATAGAGAATGAGACCGGCAAGAAAATCAAATGTTTGAGATCAAATCAAGGAGGAGAATTTACATCTAGGGAATTTAATACATTCTATGAGGAGAATGGAATCAAAAGATAATTATCAACACCCGGACACCCCAGCAGAATGGAGTTGTGGAAAGGAAGAACAATATTATTCTGGATGCAGCAAGAACAATGTTGATGGAAGGAAATCTACCTCATGTGTACTAGAGAGAAGCAGTGAATACAACAGTTTATACTTTCAACAGAGTTCACATCAAAAGTGAAACTGGTAAGACCCCTTATGAACTATAGTTTGGTCATACTCCTACTCTTAAATACTTCAGAATAGTTGGAAGCAAATGTTATATTAGGAGAGATGAGTATATTGGAAAATTTGATCCTAGAAGTGATGAAGGAATATTTCTTGGTTATTCATCTAGAAGCAAGGGATATAGATGTTATAATAAAAGATTGCAGAAAATCATTGAAAGTACTAATGTGAAGATAGATGAACATTTTAGAGGAGATTCAAGATCTGTAGAACCAACATTTAAAATGATTATAAATGAACCAGCATAGATTGCACTGGTACATAATGTAGATCCAGTCACACCGGTATCATTAGAAAACTTAACTGTGACTGAAGAACAACAACATTTGAATAAACCCAGCTATGTAAGATTGAATCATTTAGAGAATCAGATAATTGGAAACAAAAATCAAGGTGTTATGACAAGAGGAAGATTGGCAAATGAAGAGGTATGTTTAGTTTCTCAAGTTGAACCAACATCTGTTATTGAAGCATGTCAAGATAAACATTGGATAAAAGCAATGGAAGATGAATTAGAACAGATAGAAAAGAATAATACTTAGACATTAGTTCCCCGACCTAAAGGCAAAAATTTAATTGGAACTAAATGGGTATATAGAAATAAACTTAATGAAGATGGTGAGGTAATCAGGAACAAAGCAAGATTAGTTTGTAAAGGTTATTCGCAGAAAGAAGCAATTGATTATAATGAAACCTTTGCACCAGTAGCCAGAATTGAGGTAGTTAGACTATTTCTTGCATTTGTAGCTCACAAGAACTATAAAGTTTATCAGATGGATGTAAAATGTGCACTTTTGAATGGAGATCTTGAAGAGGATGTTTACATTGAACAACCTGATGGATTTTCATTGACAGATGATAAGGATATGGTTTGCAGGTTAAGGAAATCTTTATATGGGTTGAAGCAAGCTCCCAAAGCTTGGTATGCTAGATTGGATAAATATCTTCTAAAGCTTGGATACACAAAAGGTAATGTTGATAGTAATTTGTACTACAAAGTCACCAATGATGACATTTTGGTTATTGAAGTATTTGTGGATGATATCATTTTTGGAGGTGAAGATGGATTATGTAAAGAGTTTGCTAACAAGATGCAGGAAGAATTTGAAATGTCTATGATTGGAGAGATTAAAAAATTTCTAGGTTTGCAGATTTCACAAACAGATAGAGGTATATTTATATGTCAAACAAAATACTTGAAGGAACTTTTGAAGAAATTTGGTATGGAAAACTCCAAACCGATAAGTACTCCTATGACTATAACTGATAAATTGACATTGAAGGAAGATTCAGCTCCTATTAATCCGACAAGGTACAAATCTATGATTGGAGGATTACTGTATTTAACACAAACCAGACCTGATATAATGAATGTAGTGTGTATTGTATCTAGATTTCAAAGAAATCCTAAAGAAAATAATGAATCAACAGTAAAAAGGATTTTTCGGTACCTATAAGGCACAACAAATCTTGGTTTATGGTATCCTAAGGATGACAATTTTGAGTTATGTGCATATACAGACTCTAATTGGGAAGGAGATGTAGATGACATAAAGAGTACCACTGGCAGTGCATTCTTTCTTAGCGCAAGATTAATTTCATGGATCAACAAGAAGCAGAGTTGTACATCATTATCTACAGCAGAAGCAGAATATGTTGCAACATCAACTAATTGTACTCAAGTATTATGGATCAAGAAAATGTTGAAGGATATAAAGGTAAAATGCAAAGAACTGATAATTATTTAATGTGATAATTTAGCAGCAATTGATATATCAAAGAATTCGGTATTTCACTCTAAGACAAAGCATGTTTCTATTAAGTACAATTTTCTGAAAGAGAATGTTGAAGCAAATGAAGTAAGATTGGTTTATGTGAATACTAAAGAGAAAATTGCAGATATTTTAACAAAGCCTTTGCGTAAGGAAACATTTGAATATCTTAGAGAGAAGCTTGGGGTAATTCCCCCACAGGCAGGAACTTAGATGTTGAAGATTGGCATCAAACCAGCAGGGACTAATAGAAAAATCTTTTTTCGGCTTTGATGAAGGAGAGCTACTGCTTAGGGGGAGTAGTTAGTTGTATGTTAAGTTCTGATTTTCTATTCTTAACTCCTTTGGCATTTGATGTCAATGGGGGGGAGATATCTATGGAAAAACTTTGTATTTGGGTAGAGATGAACATTCTACTTGGAGAGATGTATTTTGGTTTTGATTTTTGGTATTGATCTATTTTGGGAGATTGTTGGTTTATTTTTTTTGGCATTTTGTTTTTGGCACTTAGATATTTTTTCCATCTAGTGTTGCCATCAATGCCAAAGGGGGAGATTGTTGGTATTATGGATGACTTCGTCATGTGTTGCATTAGTTTTGTCATTGATGTCAACACTTATCTTCTTGGAAGTCTATATTGTTGTTTTGGCACTCTGGTTATATTGGTTTATTGTTGAACCGACACATTGTGTTCACCGGCATGGTTAGTTGCTTATGCACAGTCACCGATATATGCTTCACCGGCAGCGATGATGACTTGTGATCATTTGGAGATCATTTGGTTATGTTGAAGACATGGATTGGAAGTTTGGATTTGGTGTTTTGCTTATTGGTCTAATCGAGTTGACATATTTGCTTTAACTGACAGATAGGTCTAGGTTATGGACTGGTACAAGATATCTATTCCAAATCAGCATGACACGTTATGGAAATGGTTTATTGATTGTATATTGTATCGGGCTGACATATTGTATCGCATCACGACTTATTTTGTAATTGATTTAATTGTAATATCTTTAGTGAGCCGACCTCATGTATAGGTCTTAGGTTTTGTATATATAATTGTAAGATCTTATTGAAGATTGGGATATGGTATGAGTGTGTGCAAATATTGAAGAGCAAAAATAAGTAGATCCTTGTGCGAATCATGCAAACATTATCTGAAGGTTGAAGGAAGGTTATGAAGGTGTTTGGAACTCATGTTTAGAGCTTAAACCGGTACGGAATCCAGCATTGCATATGCTATTTTGAAGCAGTACATTGTTATTGGATTTAACCATCCAACTGTAGTCAGTGTGACTCCTATTTTGTGATTGAGCAGTGAGCTCTAGGCGGTTAGCCTTTCTGCATGTGTAGACCCCATTTGTATACATTTACTATCTACAGTAGTATTATCTAATTGTGGGTAAGATTTCCCACTGTGGTTTTTCCCCTTATAGGGTTTCCACGTCAAAATCTTTGTGTCATGTGTTGTGGATGTTGTTTCTCTTTATGTTTCATGCATTAAGTTATACTGATACTGCTATAACAGTTAATCTATTTTATTGGCATTAAAGTTTGTTTTATCGACACTGAGTTTTAAGTTAGAATAATTTATTTTGGGTTATAATTTATTAACAACTAGTTCACAACTGACTCACCCCCCCCCTTCTCAGTTGTCCTTCCCAGTTCCTAACAAAAAGTACCTTAATTTCAATCATTTACAACAACTTGTATTACTAATATGAAGTGCAACTTGCCTATTATATTGTGAACTTCGCCAGTTCAAATGAAAATATGATTACCTCTTGTAACACATTTGTTTTGCATCTACTACTATTGATTTCTCAACAAGTAATGCACATTGAGAGCTAGTAACACCCTTTATGTACTCAAGTACTAGAAAATACCTTACAAAACTACAAATTGAAAGAAAGATAATTACAAATTGTCATCTTATAGTAAAGCACAAATCTAAAACATTCTTCATAAGCAAACAAGAGTTCAAGTTCTATGGCCTTGAATGATTGAGTTGCTTATTCCAAAATGCAATGAGCACTTCAATCTTAATTGGAATTTTGCTAGATACACATTCCTAAAAAAGAACAAGCCTTGCTAAAGCATCAAAAATTTGAAATTGTAATTTATTGTTCAACATACTTTATTTTCAACAATTCAATACCTAAGTTTGGTAGCATAAATTCTAATTTCATTATTTACTTATTTTAGCATAGATGGGACCTCACAAAACTAAAAATTGAATCAAAGATAGGTTTAACTTCAAGTTAAAATTCACTTTGTTTCCTTGTTTAAGTTTAAACATAATTATATAGACTCATTTATTTGTTAGTTGTGATCAACATATTTCTATTTCTATTCACGTGTGATCAACAACAAAAAGTCTACATAGGGGCCAATATTTTGTGGAGAGCTAAAATTCTTATTGCTCAACTTAGAACTACTTCACATCAACTCCGTTGTGAGACCAAGCGTCGAAAAAGGCCAAAAGAGGCTTGGGAAGAAAGAGTATGCACTTTTTGCACCTTTGGAAAAGTGGAAACTGAATATCATTTTATTTTAGAGTGTGATGCCTTCAAAGAGAGTAGGGATAAGTTTGTTAATATCTTAACTGCTAGCTTGTAGTATAATTTATTCATTGATGAGTATATTGGAAAGTTGAGGGCGCTCATCATCAACTTGCATAATAAAAGGATTAATTTGCAGAAGTCAGTTTGATTGGGCAGGTTGTCCCATAGACTATCCTTAACCTCGTAGATGTTAAAATTGTCTTTTTCTTCTTCTTTCACTACAAAAATATAAAAAATAACACTATCCCACAACCTTTATTACATCTATTAAACATATTTTTTTTATATAATTATTTCCTACAAAGATCACTATCACTAGAAATACATTTAAATTTTAATGGACCCACAATTAAAATAAGAATGTCTAGATTGCAACTTCATTCAAAAGAACACCCGTGAGTAACATCATGGAGTAGTTGAAACTTATTATAACACTACCAAGGTTGAAAAGGAAGTCCCTCTTAGTGGTAACCTTTTATTGTAAAATAATGTATTAATATAAAAGCCAAAAACGTGTGGGCAGAGTCGTTGAAATATATAGGTGGGCCGAGTTGGAAAGAGAAAGCTACATAAAACTTGGGAGAGAAAATATGGAAAGCTTATACAAAACTAGGCATTTTGTTGGGTTATTTTATTAAAATTATCAAAATATAATATTATTGATTATAATTTTTAAAATAAAAATAAAATAAAAGAATCATTGAAATAAAGAATGGTAATTTTTTGAAAAATAAAATTATAGGTTATACAAAAGTAAAATAGTTTTTTAAATATTATAAATAAAATAATATAATTTTAACTAAAAATTATAATTTTTGTATGCAAGTATGTATATAGTAAATAAAATAGGTCTAATGTAAAATAAAATAGCACACAATTGATATTTTCTATTATTTTTAGATAGATGTATTTAAGATATCTAATTATTTTAAAAAAAATTAATGTATTGGAGAAAGGTTATTCCAACTTTATATTTAATTAAAAAAATTATTTTTTAGTATATAGAAATAATTTGGTAGCACATGTGTAAAGGTGAAAAGTGTTAGTGTAAACCTAATACTTTTGATGATTTATTTTCAACTTTAACATTTTTTATTTTTTTTTGTGTGTGTATCCACACACACACATGGCAATTGATTTCTAAGAAATGTTGAAAATCCAAATTGACAAGAGGAGAAATCCTCCAAACCCCATAGACAAGGTATAAACTCTAGTAATCATGAGGAATGTACATGATGTGAGTATCAAAGTAATTATTTCCTTCATGCTAAAAAGGGTGAATTAAAAGGAAAACTAATTAACAAAAGAAGTACCTTCAAACAAAGGTGTTTTTACCTTATAACATCCATCCTAGTTTAAAATGTGATGCCCGAAGTTTGTAACCCATTATTGTGGGATTATCCCAACTAAAAGAGAAAAAGGAAATAAAAATATAGTGAAGAATTTTTAGTAAAAGTCTAGTGGTTCTTACAAAATTTTGAGTATCTCCTTGTTGTCTTTTGTGCAACCTAATTAGGGTACCAAAAATGGAACTAATGTTCGCAAGAAAAAAGGGGGTATACAAACCAAAATTTTGAGCCCTAATTAATTTATGCATGCCATATTGATATCCTAGACTTATTTATACAAAGGGAGTAAGGAGTTGATCTAGAATATACCTTATCTTGTTAACAAAATACACAAAATATAGTGTTTATTATTCATAACACATATATAAAGAACTCTAAGATAATTAGTATCATTGATCATTCATGTACATATAAGTAGGGCTTTTGTCTTTCACTTAATCCTCATATCTCCTTTATACATTATACATTTATAATCTAATACCATATATAGTCTTTCTATTCCCACATCCCCATTTTCTCTTACTCTATGACATTACATATTTACTTACACAAATATGTGTCTAGCACGACATGATCTAAATATATTACTGCTAATCTAGATGATGTCTCCTCAATTAGAAGCTCTACAACCTTCTTGTGATGGATTGTGGTACAATGTGTGTTGATTATTCAAACTTTGCCTTTTCCCTACCAACAATGGCCAATGGAAAACCTTCCATCTATCATTATTAGCAACAAGAAAATAGTCTATGTCCAAGAGAATTCCCTAAGCAAGGTCAACAATGTCATGATAATGCATCAACAGAAAATGATTGACAACTAAGTTAACAAGTTTAGAAAAAACCATTCATTTTTATTAGATTATATTGCATCAAACAATCATAATCAGTTATTTGCATAATAAATATAGCTTGAAACATTAACACCACAAATATCCTGTCTTATTATTCTTGTCCCTAGTTAATACTAAGATAAAGTGCTTTAAACCAATACCCACAATCCTCTTACAGCTCTTACAAAGTAGAAAATAAACAGATGAAATAAATTTTTAGAAGTTTGGAAAGTGTATGACATTAATCTATAAATATTATATAGCACAACTACAAGACTAAAGCCTATTTAAAACATAGAAATCTTTATGTGCCATCTTTTTTAGAAGCAAGTTAACAAAACCTACAAATAGTAAATATTGCAAGAGGAAAGCAAAAAAATTAAAATAAATCTTGCAATTATTTTGTGGGATCACGTATAGACTCGAATATTGCTACATAGAAAATTCTTAGATTCAAATATTGAAGGATGAAACCCTTTTAGTTTTTTTGAGGGCACTCTCATTTAGAGATTGCTTTTGTGTTGAAAGCTTTTGTATTCGGAGCATCAACATATTTTAACTATAGATTCGATTCATATTTATATTTTGTTTCTTTAATAAGATTTCAACATATATGAATAAATTTATTTAACTCCAACATATTTGTATTGTTCCTTCAATATATTGTTACATCTTTTAGGATTGTTGATTATTTGAATAGTATATACCATTGTTCATCTATTGTATGCTCTCAACTCACCCTCACAAGATTTTGGTGATAAAAAAGTGTTGCATAATCATATTTACTCATCATATACTCTCACCTCACCCTCATGAGATCTTGATGATTAGAAAGTGATAAATATTTCTTATTAAAATTTGTTGAGGTCATTACACCATTAGAGAAATTGACTTTTTTAATCCAATGGTGTCTTCAAGATAACTTTTAATATTACTATTTCTTAGTAGTCAATGAAGAGTTGTTATCAGAATGAAATAGATCACATATGTTCATTATCAATAGACTCATTCTTGTACAATACAAATTATTTTAATATATTATGTCATTCTCATAAAAAGATGGGATCAATCTTCCAAGACACAAATTTGATCAAAAAAAAAATTAATGATTGTTATTATCCCAAAAACATTTTAAAACAAAATATCAATTTTCAATACCACAACAAATAAAATTTAATGATCATGTCATTGAAAGAGTCTGTGTCTTTTACGTCGAGGTGAAATTCCATTTCGTCATTTAAGTTGGAAATAAATATTTCCACTAGTTCTTGTTCAGGTAATTGAAGAGAACGTCTGCTAGACATTTGATGCCATCGTTGCAAAAAGACTGAAAATAGCTCACCTAGTTTTTGTTTAGTGTTACATAGATCAGCCATGGTGATATCATGTTCCATGTTGTGTGAGTAATGTGCCAAGAATTTCTGGACTAACTCTTCAAATGTCCTAATGCCACCTGGTAATCGGGAAAACCATGATGTGGTTGTTCCTCCCAAGCTTTGGGGAAAAAGGCGCATTAGGTATGTATCCTCGTATGCCACTTCGAGGCAAGCTGAATGGAATTCTCTAACATTATCATGAGGATCTCCTTTTCCCCTATATTTTTCAAACTTGGGTGTTTCAAACCCTCGCGGAAAAGGTGGCATATGAAGATTCCTATCAAAGGGATAAGGACAAATGTCATTGAGTGAAAATTGATTTGTTTTTACACCACTATGAAGTTGTTGGGCGATATTTTTGACTTGTTGCCACAACATGTCTATTTCACTTGGAGGAGGAGGAGGAGGGGGATTACCTTGATGAAAGTTGTATCTAATGTGTTCTCGACCTCTTTCATCCTCATTACGACTTTGGCGTTCTGATGCTTGTCTTAGTTGTGCAACATCGAAGTCAAAGGGTAGTTTAGCCCCTTCTTGAGCAAGTTTTAAAAAGTGAGCATCAGCATTACTCTTGAGTATCTCATCAAAAATTCTATTGAAGAGAGGGTTGTGTTGCGCCCTTTCTATTACCGCAGGCGTAGGAGTGCCTGGATTTTCATCATTTACATTTCCTCCAAGGGCTTCTTGAAACTCATTGATATTTTCTTCCTCTTCCTCTTCAATTTCTTGTTGTCTAGATCTTGATCTAGTATGAGCCATTTTGTTTATAAGTTTTTGTTGAAGTTTGATGAAAATGATGATGAGTTGGTGATGAAATGAAAGATTGATGTTTGGTGAAGTGTTTCGCATATGAATCTCTAGCACTAAAGGTAGATGGTACCAAAGTTCTTTCTTGAATTGCTTGTTGTGTTTGATTGACAAAGTTTGATGTGATAAGGTTTAGAGAGATTTGAGATGTATTATAGACTCAACTACCTAGTAATGAGAGGATTGCACTCATAGACTAGTTTTAACCTGCGTAGAAATGTCTCTTAGGATGAGTTTATCCTAGATGTCGAGACACTCTAAAAAGTGATGTATTTGTGTTTGATTCAAGCAATATTGAAATAGAAATTAGGACAAGAACCTCTTAATGTTTTGAGAGTTGAAACGGATTGATGATGTGAATGTGGTAATGGATGAAATGTTTAACTTCAATAGAAACTTCATGTTACATAAGGAACAAACACGTTATATGTGATGCAAATGTCTAGAAAGAAGTCAGGATTGATCTTTCCTCCTTTGTTTTTGTGATAACTCAAAGCTCGATATTGTGTAAAAGCTTTACGGTTCAATGACTCTGGATCAAATTCATTTGATTTCCCTTGAAGATAAAGATGCATGTGACGTAAGAAGGCTCTATAAGAGACAAAGATTTGTCTATTAAGATAGAAGAATTTCCTCTTTTTGATAAGAGTTTTTGAGCTCAATGATATTTTCTTCAAGTTGATGTGTTGATGAAGATTCTTCTTTCTCAAGATGTGAAGAATGGTCATATAGTTTGATACTCTTGCTCTTTGTTTTTGATCTTTTGTTGGCATTTGGAAATGTTTATGTTGGATGAATACTTTTTTTTTTGGAACTGATTTTTTGGATCTTTCTTTGACAAGAAAACAAAGCAAGCACACAAACACAAGCATGCTGCCTTAAAAGGCACAAATAAATATGGGTCTAGATCAACCCAATCCTTGGACTTTTTATGACCCTTTTCCTTTAAGTGTATTTTTAGGTGTTTTCCAAAGCCTGAAGTCAGCTCAATTTGTACTAGTCTTCACTCAAAAATGAAAACACTTCAAACACTTTTTATCCTTAAGGTCAAATGGCCAGTTGCGATAAATTCAGCCCACATCTTGACATTTCTTTGACTTTGGTACTACATACCTTATGAATCCCGTCGTGGCAGATAAGGATGTGATATACTAAGTCTTGCGCGAGCATAACAAATAGATGATCCCTATGATGGGGGAGTCACCACTTTCATCAAGCCACAAGTGACTTTTCAAAAAGCTATGTTTTTACTCAAGGAAATATGTATGGTGAGTGTCTTGGGAGCAAAACCTTCTATGCTCTTGCATTGAATTTATCACAAATATCCTCAATCAATATAACGGGTGGGCTACTACTTAAAGATATTTAGTAATGTTCGATGTTTTTGGACATAAGTTCATTCTGCAATGACTCACTTAAGAGCCTTGTAACTTGTGGTGGGGCCCATTTGTCCTTTCGGCAAGTTACATTGTAGGAATAACTATATCCAAGGCTACAACTTTCGCTCTCACCTGATTTTTATAGTGGCTTGAAGGATTTACCGTGTGAGGTCGTTCCCAAGAGTGATGTGTCTCTTGGCAGGTCTCTCTTAAAAAGAGAAAACTTTGAGTGTTACTAACACTTTTCTCTTGCACCTAGGACCATGAAAGCCAAGGGAGAGGATAGTGTGTGTTAGAAGTAGGACCACTCGACAAACTCTTTTGTACAAGTGTGTCAAAGACAAAATACACTTGTTCTTTTTAACTTGTCATTGCAATGATTTGTTTTATCTATTTGGAGATGTTGTTCCAACAATCATGATGTTCTTTTTAACTTCAAAAGCAATGTGTTTGAGTAAACTAGAATTTGAAATCCTGGTCAACTGAAATAAAAGCATGTATGCATGAAGTAAATCATTTTTGCAAAATAAGACAAATTGATTGTTCTTTTTATTTGCACCAAAATTTTGAAGTGTTGATTGTGATTTTTGCTTAAGTTTGATGCAATAAAATGAAATTTGTCTTGTCTTGTTTTAAGCACCAAATAAAGTGAACCTGACTTGCAAGAAAGAAAATTTGTGTTGTTGAGTTTTAGAGCACCAAATGCAAAATTGATCCTAACTTGCAAGAAATGAAATTTGTGTTGTTCAGTTTTAGAGCACCAAATGAAAAATTTTAACTTTTAAACAACAAAAGGAGGTAGTTTAAACCTACACAAGAAATGAATAGTTAGGAAAATCCGAACCTATGGTGGGCTTCTACAAGCCTAAGAAAATTCACTTTTTCGGTTACATGGCCTTTTTTACAACGTTCTGTTACAATAGCACTACTTTGTGTTCAAACAAAAATGCTATTTAACACAAACGCGCTAAAACGAAGACAAAAGCGCTAAAATCAAAATTTTAATAGCAAAAACAAAAGCGCTAACTAAAACATGTACAAATGCACTACTTAAGCCTCAAAAGCGCTAAATTTGAGACAATACCGCTTTTGTAAATAGAATAGTGCTAGAATATCAAATTGCAATAGCGCTAAAACACGATCAAAAGTGCCAGAGTGCAACCTGTGTCAAGCTAAACATTCAAGCAAGTTAGTTTTGTTAAAAAAAATTGTTTTTGGGTGTTCGATTCACGTTGGGTTCACCAAATGGTGCTCTGCGAAATGGGGGAAGGTTAGACTAGAACCTGTGGTGGAATAACACACAAAAAACCAAGAAATTGTTAGTGTTAATCAACCAAAAACTAATCTAAGCAGACATATCAAAAGAGACACCAAAAACATGAAAGAATATTTAACTAGGAAAGTAAATATAACAAGGCATCTCCAAATGCCTCCTAGCATGCTCTTAGGTCCTTCTCCTTTGTTCCTCTCCTCTCCAAGTTCCAAACTAGTGTAGCTCTCAGCAGCTTTTTGTACTATGGATGCTTATGGAGATTCAAGATTGAAATGTTTTTTCTAAAATGCTATGCAAATGTGAATAAAAGCTAATATTAGATTTTATGATACTAAAATGATTTTATTTTAGACCAAAATAACAAGATATTAGTGGTTTATGCTAAATGCTCTCTAAAATTCTCTATAACTTAGATGCATACAAGCTTTCAGGATCTGGATTATGAAGAAATGGGCTCTATTTATAGGAAAAATGGAGCAATGGATGGTTGAGATTGAGTAATCTCAACAAGGGTCAGGATTGAATGATATTCAATCTATGTGAGGGCTTTCAACCCAATCCCAGGATGACAAGTGTCAATGTGAGATAGGTTGAGAGGAGAGGGAATAAGCATTAAATGTTTGACATGACCTGAGAGTTAACTTGGGAGTTAAGGTCAAGGTTAGGTTGAATGAATAAATTCTTTATTCAAAGAATAAAGCTTTTATCCAATGGATAAACTCTTGTGCAAAGACAAAAGGGATAACCATGGTCAAAGCAACAAATGCTTGAGGAGACACATGAATGCAAGTTGAATTAACCATAAATGGTTATGTAAGAGCCATTAATGGTCATGTAAGAGCCATTAATGGTTTGGAAGACTTTGGAGGTTAAATTGTTTGAACACACAAAGCATTTATTGTTTTTCAAAGACTTTGAAGTCTTTGAGAAGTGACTCCAAGTTGCTTAGGAATGTGACAATAATTAGGGGATGGATTAGGTTAATTAGGAAGGGGTTAGAAGAATCTAGAAGGGGTTTTAGGAATGCAAGTGGATTTGGTGGGTGAGGGAAAATAAGATTTTTAATTAAAATAAAATGAATTTATTTCAATAAATGTGTGCAAGTTGCATTTGTAGGAAAATGCAAGTGGGGGGGATAAATGATTTAAATAAATTTTTTATTTAATTTATTTAAAAGAGGAAAAGGGGATTAAATGAAATAAATATGATTTATTCATTTAATTGATTGTGAATTTGGTTTAATGAATTAATTAAAATAAATTGAATAATTTATTTAATTAATAGGAGAATATTTGAAGATGAATTAATTAAATATTAATTTAATTGATGGCTAGTGGATTTTTAATCAAATAAATACGAAATATTCATTTAATTAAAATGGACAGATTTATGTGACTACAATAACTATAGATTTGATTCATATTTATATTTTGTTTCTTTAATAAGATTTCAACATATATGAATAAATTTATTTAACTCCAACATATTTGTATGGTTCCTTCAATATATTGTTACATCTTTTAGGATTGTTGATTATTTGAATAGTATATTCCATTGTTCATCTATTGTATGCTCTCAACTCACCCTCACAAGATTTTGGTGATAAAAAAGTGTTGCATAATCATATTTACTCATCATATACTCTCACCTCACCCTCATGAGATCTTGATGATTAGAAAGTGATAAATATTTCTTATTAAAATTTGTTGAGGTCATTAGACCATTAGAGAAATTGACTTTTTTAATCCAATGGTGTCTTCAAGATAACTTTTAATATTACTATTTCTTAATAGTCAATAAAGAGTTGTTATCACAATGAAATAGATCACATATGTTCATTATCAATAGACTCATTTCAATACAAATTATTTTAATATATTATGTCATTCTCATAAAAGGTGGGATCAATCTTCCAAGACACAAATTTAATAAAAAAAAATTAATGATTGTTATTATCCCAAAAACATTTTAAAACAAAATATCAATTTTCAATACCACAACAAATAAAATTTAACATTAAATTCCATTCTTCATCATTATTCTAGAGATCAAATTCCCTATACATCTTGTTTACTTTTTAAAACAATATACTATGCTATATCTATCCAGCCCCAATAAATTAAATAAATTAATTTATATAAGCAATATTCAATTAACTTAGATAAGGAAGTGTATTTTCCTTTCCAATTTAATACTCATAAAAATGTTTCCCAACAATTACTTAGTCTAAAAGTATGTCTAAAGACGCCATGATTGCATAGGCGTTGGCATCAATGTAACATAGCACTCTATACATATTTTGGCTTTACTCCATTTGGATTTTGTATGTTCCAACAACAAGACTCTATTCATTCATGTCCTTTTCACTAAATTAGCTGGGAATGTTAACACCACAAGTCCACCCAAGCTCAAACCCTAACTCATGTGCACAACATTTTCACCTTTGTACGGATCAATTTAATGGGAATGTTTGGCTTGCAACTTCACCCCCACCCCAAATATCATTCATTCATTATGTGGGGTTGACATGGACATGAAGCATTAGGCACTCCTCCACAAATGTCCATTGACTAATTGGAAAATTATATGTTTCTTTTATTTTTAAAAATATCAAAATGGTTATTTTGAAGGGTTGTAGTTTAATTGACGAGGACAATGGTATATTTTATGGTTATGATATTCATAAATTTCAAATCTTTCCAAAATGTGATAGATCCATTTAACTCATAAATGATTTTGATTAGAGTAGATCCTCCTAATCATAACAACTTAATTAAAAAATGACTTATGATTTAAATATAGTATCTCTCATAATATTATAATCTATTATATGAAAACATATATACTAATATTTAAACAATTCATTTTTTTTATATAAATTTTTTAAGTGTCTAAGAAGTAAGTATAGTATATCCTTAGCATACAAATTAATTGCATTTTGAGTGGTAAAATATAAGAGCTTATCCTATTGGTATTTTTGGTTGTAAAAGAATGTTTGACAACTAGATAGTTGGTATAATTTATGAGTTTACCACATTGAAAATTATTGTTGAATAATTCATGATACTAATGATATTTTGACATGTCTTTTCGTTAGATATTTACTTTGTATTATATTATCACAATGAATATTGTAAATTATTTTATATTAAACTATAATGATTGTGATGTACTTGTTTTTTTTTAAATAGGGGTAAAAACTTTATTGAAATTTAGAAAAGCTGAGTACAAAATAGCAAAGGGCCAAAGCCCCAGGTACTATAAGAGATTACAGAAAGAACAAGAACGAGAACTTCATTCCCCAACACCACTTTCATCTTCAACAAGAATCTTCTCCAAATCTTGACATAGCTCATAGGGCAACTGCTCCCACTCATCAATCCTTCGGTCATCAACATCTTCTGATGCCCATTTAGCCAGACAATCAACTGCCCTATTCCATTCCCTTGGAATATGGGTAAACGACACCGAATCCATTACAGAGCTAACCTGTAATATCTGTTGTACTAACACAGATAGTTGCCAACTAACCTCAGACATCTTCCTCTGAAGGAGCAAATTAACCAGAATTTGAGAGTCAGCTTCACAGATCACCTTCCGCCACCCTAGGGCATAAGCTCTCTTCAAAGCATATAGGATAGCCAAGCCTTCCATCCTATTAACAGTCTGCACCCCCTCATTAGCCGAGAAGATAAAGACCACAGATCCAGAAGAATCCCTACCAATCCCACCAATCCCAGCTGGGCCTGGATTACCCCTAGAAGAACCATCCGTGTTAATTTTCAGAAAGCCAGCAGGAGGGGGGAGCCATTTCCCCATCCTTTGAACTCTATGTTTCACACGCCTACCTCTCCTGGCGCAAGCTGAGGCTGGAGATATCCCCTGTATACCAAACCTATTAACTATCTCCGCATCGCCTTCCTCCATTGGCAAAATAATCTCACTCTTAGCTGTCACAGTTTCCTGGACCATTCCCATAATTCTAGTCCAAACCTGTTGAATCCCCAATTGTTCACCCCGAAAGATTCTACGATTCCTTTCCAACCAAACTTGCCATAGCAAAAAGATAGGGCCAGCATACCAGACATCCTGCAAGAAGGGAGCCGAGGAAGGGGGCCTTCCCAGTCTCATCCAAAACTCAGCTAGGGAGGATGCATGAAAGCACTGACTCTTCCAGGCATCCCACCAGAAGTGCCATAGTTGCAATGTGAATGGGCAGCGAAAGAATAAATGTGGAGAATCTTCCTCCCCCCCACCACATAGAACACACCTAGAAGGGCCAGCAAAACCCCTCTTCTGAATATTGTCCCAGGTCAAGCATCTATTCCAAGCCAAAGTCCAAGAAAAGCAATTACATTTTGGCCAAGAGAAATTATTCCAGACTCTCTTCCACCAATGGACTTCCCCACCAGCAAATTGTTGAGAGAGCAGCGCCTGATAACCAGAAGACACAGTGTAAGTACCTTTGGGATTAGGGGACCAGGCCAACACATCACTATCCATCAGGGCGCTACAGCTACGACCCGAAAGGATGTTATGAAGCTCAGCACACTCAACTTCCAACCCAAGAATAGGCCACTCTCTTGAAGTCTTCCATCTTGCTTCCACTACCTGCCCTTGAAGGGAAAATGACTTGAAGTCACACACCCTAGTCCAACCAGCTTCGCAAAACCTCTGGGCCAATATACTCAAGTGAGGATATTGGGAAACTATGGGGGGGTAGCCATCCCAGGAGTCATGCCAGAACTGTGCCTCTGTCCCACTCTTACAAATCCAGAAGAAACCACCCTTAATGAGCGCCGCCCCCTTCTTGAGAGTATTCCAAATCGTCGAACCTTTCCCTGCCAAGCTATATCGAGGGATATCACGCTGGGGGATCCCAAAAAAATACTTATGAGACAAGATCCTAGCCCACACCCGATCCTGTTCCACACACCATCGCCAATACAATTTAGCTGCCAGAGCAATACCAGAAAGCAAAGATTGACGTAATCCAAGACCACCAAATCTTTTAGGACTACAAACAGTCTCCCACTTAATAAGGCTCCACTTAGTTGATGACAAATTACTAGCCCATAAAAACTGTCTGGCTAAAGAATCAAGGCTCTTAACAAAGCTCATCGGCGCCACCTGAATCAAACATCTGTAGAGGGGAAGAGCCTGTACCACAGATTGAAGTAACTGGACCCGACCAGCAAAGGACAGCCAACGATGAGTCCAGTGGTTCACTTTGACATTGAACTTATCCAGAATGACCTGCCAGGAATCCCTAGACTGCCTGCCAGTAGAGATGGGGATCCCAAGGTATAGCAAAGGAAGACTTCCAATTTGGAACCTGAGAATATGGGCAATTCTTTGTTGAATTGAAGGCAGAGTGTTGAAGAAAAAAATTGAAGACTTGCCCTCATTAATTAACTGACCAGAAGCAGCAAGGTAGACATCTAGCGCTCTGCGCATGTTAGAAGCCTCCCTAATAGTAGCCAAACCCATCAAAGTTGTATCATCCACAAACTGTAGGTGAGATTGAACAGGAATACCCCCTCCCCACTGCCAGCCCTGAATAAAGCCTCCTTCAACATTCCTTTTAATCAACCGACCCAGACCTTCCACCAAAAGAAGAAACAGGTAAGGAGAAAGAGGGTCACCCTGCCGCAAACCCCGAGAGGCCCCAAAGAGGTTGGAGTGCTCCCCATTAATCAAAACTGAGAAGGAAGTCGACCCCACACAACTCATAACCCAACAAATCCATTCCTCCTCAAAACCAAAGGCACTCAAGACCTTCTGCAGGAAGGACCAACGAACTCTGTCATACGCCTTGGCCATATCCAGCTTGATGAACATAGCTTTGGCTTTAGAGCTGGCCATGGAATGGATAGTCTCAGTAGCCACCACCACCCCATCCAAAATCTGACGACCTTCCACAAAGCCACTTTGCTCTTCGGAGATTAGCACAGTAAGCCCCTTTTTCAACCTTTCAGCTATCAATTTAGATATAATTTTATAAGTTACGTTGCAAAGAGAAATAGGGCGAAATTGACTTAACCGGTTAGCCCCCTCCCCCTTGGGAATGAGTGCCAAGAAGGTAGAGTTCAGGGCCCGGAGCATTTGCTTATTCTTCTGGGATTCTTGAACAACTGCCAATAAATCAAACTTGATAATGTCCCAAAATTCCTGGAAGAACTCAATCGGGAAACCGTCTGGACCAGGAGCCTTACCTTTTTTCATCTGGAAAACTATTTTTTCTAACTCCTCCAAAGTTATGACACTCATAAGATATTGTTTCATTTCCAAAGAAACCAAAGAAGGAATACAAGAAAGGACCTGGGCCTCTGCAACAGAGTCTCCCTGTGCTTCCTCTCTAAATAAAGAAGCAAAATACTGCACTGCTTCATCAGCGATACCCTGAGTAGAAGAAATAACCTCTCCCCTATCAGTCACCAGAGATGAAATAGCATTACCATGTTGTCTGGCTTTCACTGAATTGAAAAAGAAGGCAGTGTTCTTGTCTCCCTCCTTAAGCCACTCAATCCGAGCTTTCTGTTTCCAAAAGATTTCCTCTCTCAACTCCCATTCCTCCAAAGCTTTTAAAGCTCTGGCTTCTTCCCGTAACAAGTATTCAGACACTCCCTCCTCCCTAATCAATCTGGTAATGCCATTCAACTCGACTTGAGCTTCCTGTTTTGCCTGGTAGATGTTTCCGAAGCATTGTCGATTCCACCGCTTGAGCTGATACTTAACATACTGGAGAAGCTTAGCAAAAACATACATTTTTGTACCAAAAGTCGGCCTGCCAACCTGCCACCATTCGGCAACGCAACTATAGAGGTCCGGGTCACGAAGCCACATAAGCTGGAACTTAAAAGGCGGCTTCTGAGGCAGACGAGCTAAAGAAGTGACAAGCTTAATTGGCCAATGATCCGAGCCTCTCCAATCCAAAATTTCAGAACTGGAAGACCACAATCCACCCACCCAAAAATAGGAAACCATGAAACGGTCTAAGCGTTCAGCAATGCACCTATCACCCTCCCTTCTATTATTCCAAGTGAAGCGGCCATTGCTAGGCTTGATATCCACGAGATTGAGTGCTGAGATATTATCTCAGAGCAAGAAAGAAGAAGGATCCAGTCTTGTATTACCTCCTCGTTTTTCCGTTAGATCAAGAATAGCATTAAAGTCCCCAGCAACAATCGATGGCAAGTAAGGAAATAAACTACGAACCAAAAAAATATTATTCCAGACCAGGAGTTTACCTTGGAAGTCAATAGGAGCGTAGACATTAGAAAAGAGAACAGATTCCCCCGACTCAGTGCACAAAGCAACCAAGGATAAGGAGGACTTAAAGGAAATCCAAGACACAGGTTGGATCTTTCGTGGGTTCCAGAGACATGCCACACCCCCCGAAGATCCCTGAGCTCCAATACACTGACATAGACCATTCCTCCATAGCTTAGATGCAATACTCATCATGAATTCCACAGAAACCTTAGTCTCCTGAAGGAAGAGAACATCAGGAGAATGAATCCTAACTAAATCCCAAACAGCCTTTTGTCTAGGGCCGCTGTTCAAGCCCCTTACATTCCATGAGATAACTATCATTTCGAAGGAGTCGAAAAGTGGGAATCCAAGGTCTTCACAGAACCTGACTCCACCAATGTCTCCCCAATCATCTTGATCTTTTCTAAGTCCTTCTTTCGTCCCAATTTAACATTTTTCTCTGAGACCCCCTTCTTACCATCTTTTTGGAGAATGCCCAGATGAGGAGAAGATTTACCTCGCTTATCCGACTCTGGAGCTGCAGTCCGTGCTGGAATAGAAACATTCTCTACCCCTTGCCCCAACTCACCATTTGGCTCTAATATCATCTGAACCCCTGTTTGCCCATCCGTGACCATAGGCACAGTAGTCTCTTCATGGGAATCAACAGGAGGAATGGAAGAAATAGTCCCCATTCTAGAATCCCCTGCCTGTTCATCCTCAATAATTACTCCAGGATTAACTTCTGGCTGACCCAATTCATCCAAGATCTCGAATCTGTTAAAGGTATCTTCTTCCTGACACTCCCTTAGAGTCCGCTTCTGGCCTCTGTTCCGATTACGAGCCTTAACCCGAACAAAGCCCTCAACATCTTTATCCTCCCCAACAACAGGCTTCTTCCCTTTGTCCATACTAGGATTATCATGAGGAGGAGGCGAAGTTTGCTGTTCCACTGACTTGGCCTTTGGGCATCTTCTCACAAGATGGCCATATTCATGACATAGACAGCATCGAAAAGGAAGGGTCTCATAGTCCAGTTGTTGCACCCAGGAATATGAGCCCGCACACATCTCTACCACATCAGGCAGTGGTCTACTCAAATCCAGTTCCACACAAATTCGAGCAAAGGTCATAACTTTCTTACCCAAGGTTTGTGATGAAGGACCCACCGGCTTCCCGAGCATCGATGCAAGCATATGGAGAACATCCTCGCGACAGCATTCTATAGGAAATCTGGGTAACCGAACCCACACCGGAACCCGATTTGGAAGCTCCTCAGAAGGATTAAATCCTGCATGCCATGGTTTGACGAATAGCCCCACCTGGTTATAAAAATAGGGTCCACCCTCAAAAACCCTATTCCGATCAGCCATACAAAGAAACGTTACCATGAAAAAATTATTTGCTAGCAACGTAACCTCCATTTCACCCTCTGGTTCCCACACTTTCTGAGCCCAGTTTTCCAGGAATTGGAGAGAAACTCTTAAACCCAGGAACTTGCAATACAACGAATGTTTAGAGTAATATTCGACATCTTCAGCAATCATTTCAAAGGGAATTACCAATTTGGGTCTATCTTTGCACCTTTCAAGACATCCGTTAATCTTCGTGATTCGAGATCCCACAGGCGAGCCTGGATCCGTAGCCCCTGTATTCTGAGAGAAGAGGGCATTTTCAAAAACCCTTGCTTCCTGACCTGGCAAATTCATAGCCACTGCTTCATGAAATTTTGAACTAGGCACCTCCCTAGGCGTCTCCCCTTTGGCCATTAGCCCACTCAGCCCTGGATACCCCACCGCAAAGGGATCTGATCGGGCCCAACACAGCCCTGACCCGTCACAAGAGCGCTACAACCAAATCGCTCAACTCCCGCCCGCATGCACAGCCCACACAGGCTCGTCCCAGCACAGAACGGCGGCCAAAAAAGATGAAACAAAACCTGCAACAGGAAAAAACAGCTCCCCCCCTACCCACGCGATCGTACACCCCCCCTACGCAGATGCAGACACAGCAAGGAAGAGCTAGGGCACGATTGCCCTAGCCCGGCGACGGTAGATAGACGCTCCCATCGCACCTCAAAGATGATTCTATTGTGATGTACTTGTTTAATTGCTATTGTAGTTATTATTATTATTATTATTATTATTATAGTTAATCTTATTTTTGTTCTATTTTAAAATTTTTATTTGGAGAATTAATTTTGTTGATTTAAATTTTCTTTTTTATTATTCTAGTTTCTAAAATTTTATGTTTTTAATATATTTATTTTAAATTATTAAAAAATTTATAATTAATTTTAACAATGTTAATATAAAATATTCTAATATACACTAAATTTATGTAAATAATAATAAAACAAAGAAGTATATAAATTGATGATGGACTGATTTAGTTTTTATCATTTATCAAGTTTAATTTTGGCCTACAAAGACTACTATATTTAAAGTTAATGTTGTTATCATTAATTTTATTATTTTTAATGTTAAAATAAATTTATTGCAAATTATAGTATTCAACATTTTATTATAATAATAAAAATTCTAAAATATTTTTTTCAAACTAGATTTTATAAAATAAGATTAAAGTTGGTGAAAAGTGTATTTTTAATTTATGTTGATAGTTGCATTATATTATTATTATTATAATATTGATAATGTTTTTGATAAAAAAACAACCAAAACTAGGGGGTTGACTCGGAGTACATAGCAAGCTTGAAAGAGAGCATTAACAGCTTAAACATAACAACCAAATGACAGAGCATCAGCCAATCCCTATCTTAACTATCAAAAACATAATCCACCTACTACTATAGAAGATCACAAGATTGATGGCAATCTTGTCCATATAACGTCTGAAAAAGCAGATATCCACAAAGAAACTAGAATTAAACCAACCCTAGTAGTAAGCATATTGTTCATACAATGGTATTTGAAAAAATTAAAAAGAGTCTTAACAAGCCACACAAGGCTGATGATGAAATTAAACATAACCAAGATCCAACAGATCCAACATCGAAACCTTAAACAAAAATGGAAAAAAACACCCATTAATCATTTTTTCCAGTCACCATGTGTTGGGAAAGCAACAGATCGGTCCAATCATCTGCAAGGAACTCAAATAGATCCTTCGTGGTGTCACCTCCCAAACCTCCCTAGTTCTCTTTATCTTGATGGAGAAAACATAGAGTAGTGGCCGAGGAATGCATGACCTTTAGGGCAAATTTCACAATTCTGTTGAATTGTATATCCAGAGAGTCAAGCTTCTTTTTCACACTGTTCAGATCCTCATAATTGCTTTACAACCTGCACATTGAAAAGCCTCCACCTTTTCACCACCATCAACAACAGTCTGAACGTCCTCAAACTTTCTCCCATCTTCCTCACAGATCTGTTTACCTTTATCATGGGGGGGGGGGGGGGGGGGGAGTTGCAGATAAAGGGCAGGTGTTCTTACTTTCTTCCTGCAAAGTCCTAGGGTCAGGAGCATTGGTGTCCAACTTAGAAGACTTTGAAACCTCTGTAACCTCCATGTCATCCTCTGCCTTATCACTGTCCTCCTTCTCCAAGTCTTCCATATCATCTTTGACATAGTTTTTTCTCACAACAAGTTGTTTCATACGGGGTTTACCAGCGAATCTATTAGACCTACAAGGGGTCACATCATCTTCCGCGTCAGACTCAACTAAAAGGACCTTGGGATCATTTATGGGTTTTTGGAGGTGACTTTGACAGCAGAAGGGTTACATTTGTTTTTTTCCCCAATTTTAGGAGGGGAAATGAAGGGGGTGTGGCTAGGGGATTGACAGGGGGTATTGGGTTTTTTGAGGTCTTCTTATTTCCCTTTTTAGCACCAGTAGGGTCAACAAAGGGGCCCAGTGGAAATTGTAAAGACGAAACATTAATCCCTAGTGAAGGATAGTGAAGTTGCTATCCTGACTCATACATTGCTGAACATCCTTAACAGTGGACTCCAAAGCATGCAGTTAAAAGTAGGAAAAGGAAATAATATCATGGTTATGGAAATGATTAAGCAACGAGAAGTGGTAGTAATAGAAAACCCCATATCTACCTTCAAGGGTAAAATACTTCATGATAATTTTACACACTTGGTCCCACGGATAAGGAAGACAATATATGTTGAATCCCCCTCACAAATTAACGGGCTCCTCACCCTTTTTGAAGAATCTATTCATGTTGGTTTCGTTAGTGACCCTACTAGTCTTCTTCCATTTCCTTCCCTCGGTAGACAGACTCGTAGCCTGGGCAATGACATCCTCATTAATTTCAAAAGAGATATCACCCATGACGACTCTCATGTCGTTCCAGCTATTAACAAACTACATAGAAAGACTTTCGTCAAACCCAGTCATGGCTTCCATGAATGGAACAATGCCCCCTTCCTTGACATACATCCACACACAAGGATCATTATGGATGCACTCATAAATAATGTCTGGCTCAACCCGGACTAAATCCCCCCCCCCATATCAGTTTCTTCCATAGTGATGTTGGTAAGCAGTGTTGAACTGATTATGGACTTGTAGAGAGAGAAACTAGCGTGAAGTGCAAGAATGGCCAACAAAATTTTAGAAGAAGTGAGATAAAAATAACAATAATTATCAATTGTGGTTCTTCCCAAGGCAAGTACCCACCAGCTCCGATAAGCATGCGAAAGGACAACTCTTATATCCTCCGCCAACTTGCATAAAGCTTCATTTTGGAAAAGTCTCCAACTCCAGTTAAAGCAATAATTATTGTACTTGCTAGGGTCTATCATATTAATGATTAAAGGATGTAGCTACAAACCATCAGTATCACAAGTATAGGTGGCCGAGCACGTCATCTCCAGGTCAAAGTGGCACAGTGTATGGGGACCACCGTTGTCCACCTTGGCAAAACCTGAACAATTCAAATTTGAATTTCCCACCTTCATCATGGTCCCCTAGATAGACCAGTATATTCACCCGTAAAATAAACCGTAGCAATTCATTGGTCAGTAAGGTAATTTTGATCTCTCCCTATGAGGGATTTCTGTCTATCAGAAAGCGATGCCAAGTGTCTCTAGCACCTCATACCCTTCAACTCAAGGCCTGCCGCAGCCAGGGAGTCCGTCACCAAATTGCCCTCTCTATAAATATGTTGAATATGAAATTCCTTTAGCCAAACAATCATAGACCATATGTCCTTGAAAATGTTGCGAATCATCTAGCTAATCTTGGAAACACCTTTGGTCGCCTCAATGATCATCTTAGAATCCCCCTTAATGACCAATCTTTTAGAGTCAATAGTGAGAGCCAATTTAAGACCCCATAAGAGCACTAAGGCTTTAGCCATGTTACTCGAGGCTGAACCAAAATTGCTAGCATAGGCCAAAACCAAATTGCCCAAGCTATCCCTTATAATTCCACCTCTTGTCACAATCCCATTGTGAGTGGCTCCATCAAAGTTGAGTTTAAACCATGAGGGGGAAGGGGTTGACCATCTAGTGTTGAATCTCTCCAACCTTTTAGAATTGTCATATTGGAGGAAGTTGTCAGGCAAATTCCATATCCTAACCCAACTGCGATCCATCTCCAAAGGGGCATATTGCGGCTTTTTCCATTTGTAGACTAGAACATTCTCCCTAAGAAATTATGGAAAAGGGTTGAGGTGAATTTTGGTAAAGCGGAGAAATGAGGAGGAAACTACTACTAGGCAATATAGAAATGTTAAAAATAAAAATCTAAAGATAGAATAATGAATAAGATAGAAGCAACTTGGAAAACGAAGAAACATTTATAAAAACAATAGATGAGAAATCAAAGAAGAAAAATAGTGAACCATTTATCATGAATCAGCCCTAAACATGAATAAAATCAAAGAACATAGAATAGAAAAAAAAATTATTGGTAAGAAGATCACTTTCAAAAACCAATGCAAAATTAATTGAAAATATATATGTTTCTTTAGTTTAAAAAATAAAAGATTTTAAGGACCGTTCAAGGCTTGTAATTTAATTGATGAAGATAGATTTTTTTAAATGTGACATATCCATTCAACTCATAAATGGTTTTGATTAGACTAGATCCTCCTATGATAAAACCTTAATTAAAGAATGACTTATGATTTAGATGTAGTATCTCTCATACAAATTAATTGCATATTGGGTGGTAAAATACAAGTGCTTATTGCATTCATAGTTTTACTTGTAAAGAGATTGTTTGACAACTAGATCTAGTTAGTTGGCATAATTTATCGATTTAGTACATTGAAAACAAGTGCTAAAATTGTTTGAGGCATATCTTTTCATTCGATATTTACTTTATATTTTGTTATGGAAATGAATATTGTAAAATATTTTATATTAAACAATAATGATTGTGATGTACTTGTTAATTGCTATTGTAGTTATTAATAGGTTTTATCTTATTTTAAAATCTTGATTTGAAGAATTAATTTTATTAGCTTTAAAATAAATTTTATTATTCTAGCTTCTAAATATTCATGTTTTTTAATATATTTATTTTAAATTATTAAAAATATTTATAATTAATTTTAAGACTGTTAACATTAAATATTTTAATATATATTAAATTTATTTAATAAATAAATAAAACAAGTATATAAATTTATAATGATGATGATGTGTGGGTTTATTTTTTATTGTTTATCCAGATAAATTATGTCTACAAAGACTATTGATATTGTAGACCTATAAAAATGACCATATTCCTAAATGAATATTTAATGTTCTTTTATTCTCATTCCTCTATTTAGTTAAATCTAATTTAAATAAATTATCCACATTCTTCTATTTGATTAAATAAATTATTCAATTTATTTATTTAAATTCACTTAAATCTTTCACATCATTTAATTGAATAAATCATTTTATTTAATTAAATCCCTTCTCTCTACTTTTAATTCAATTTACATTTAATTAAATAGTTCACCCCAAATAAATAAATCTAATTTATTTAATCCTCCACTTGCAACCACAATTCAAATAAAGCAATTTATTTTAATTAAATTATATTATTCCTCACCCACTTGCATTTTCCTACATCTCCCACTTGCCTCCTAAACCCGCTTCCTAAATTCTTCTAGAACCCATCTAATCCTAATCAATCAGTCTAAATCCTTCAGTTATCCCCTTTCCCTAAATTTGAGGATGTCACTTCTCAAATTTGGAGTAAAGTCTTCAAAGGCATTAAAGCCTTTATGCCTTCAACAAGCTAACTTGTTGAATACCCCCAAATTTGGAAGGACTCTTACAAATTTGTCCCCAAAGTCTTTCAAACCATTAATGGTTGACTAACCCTTTGTGGCATGGTTAGAGACTTTTTGCCTAACTCAACCCTCATCTAACCCAAGGGTCTCATCAAGCATTCATTGCTTTGACCATGGTTATCCCTTTAACCCTTGCACAAGAGTTTATCCTTTGGGTAAAAGCTTTATCCAATGGATAACCCTAACCTAACCTTACCTCCTAAGGTAACCATGAGGTCTTCTCAAGCATTTAATGCTTCTTACATCCCCTCTCAAGTAGTCTTATGTTGACAATTATCACCATTTCATTGGTGAGAATTGTAAACATAGATTGATAACTTTCAATCCTGACCCTTGATAAGCTCATCCAATCTTGACCATCCATTGCCCTGTTTCTCCTATAAATAGAGCCCTCATTCCCTCATTCTAAGGATCCAAGTCTTTAGTATTATACTTATACTCAATTTTAGCAAGCATCTAGCCTCTCTTTGCAATAGAAATAAATCTAATAATCATTTTAGAAGCATTTCTATCATCTTAGTTAAATCATATAACTAGTATATCATGTTAGGATAATATTTTTACTAATCTTGTCATCTTATCATCTAGTTTAGTTCATTTGTTAGAATCATGCCTAGATAGGATGCATTCATACTAAATTTGATCTAAAATATCCCTCATTCTTACATTTGTCATCCCTAAGTCACTTTGCTCTGTGATCTAAGAGAAAAGGCATTGGCTTGAGGGATCTTGTGAGATAGAGAACAATGGAACACCCCTTGGGAAGTTGAGCTATTCCACATAGCTCCATAATTTGCACCAAGAGTCCCATTGGTGTGTGGGCAAGTCTTTGAATAATTTTCATAATTTTAGTTTCATTGAACCGCTTTTCCCGCATACATTTCTGATGCCCAGCATGGGGCATAACCCCATTAATCAAATCAGTTTTTAAATATGACCAACTTTTCAGGTACACGGGAAATGAGAATCGGTGCATAGGGAACATCTCTTAGCGCATCCGGTTAATACTTCAACGCATCCGGTCTACTGTTTAGCACGTTGGACTCATTCCTTAGCATGTAGGAACCCATATTTAGCGCATAGCATTTTTAAATATTTCTTGTAGCTTTCAGTGCCTGAACTTAACAGCCCAGCGCATCTGGCAAACAGTTTAGCACATCGCAGGTTTTCTGTAGCGCATCCAGTGCATTTTGTAGCGCATCACAGATAGAAAGCGGGAAATAATTTCTAACAAAAACCTCAAATTAGACTTGTGGAAGTCCATGAAACCATCTTTTTTGCTAACTGATTAACTGGTTTTCTGCAGGTGACTAACCGTTTGATTGCAGGTTGGGAGGTTTATTTTTACTTAAGGATTGAAGTAGTTTAATTTTATTTTTTTTACTAACTTTGCTAAGTTAGTTAAAAATTAAAATTTCTTTCATTTCTTGTTTAACTAAAACTGAACTCACCTTTTACTTTGGATACCTAAAAAGAACAACAACAAAGAATATTTCTTGATTTCTTAGGAGAAAATCTTCATTTTGGGCATCTAATAAGAACCAACAAAATTTTATTTTTGCAAAGAGATTTAAAAAGAACCTCACCATCCTTTGGTGTTTAAAAGGATCAATTTTAATTTTGCAAACTAAAAGAACCTCACTTGTCAAATTTTATTCCAAGTAAAAGAGGGAAATTCTTCCCCTTTGTCGATTTATTTTTGTTGACCAATTCGAAATCTTTGCTTTGTTGACCAAGTTTATTTTCACTAGATTAGAAAATCACTGATTTGGGGAAATAAAATAAACACCATGCTTTTGTGGAGCAATATATCTCCATATAGACTTTAACAAATCATTGCGATAAAAGGATACAAATAACACTTGTGTGCCTTGCTTCGAAAGTGGAAGGTATATGCTCTCCCCTTAACTGGGTGATCAAAAAGCCAAACCACTCTTACACTTTCAATGTTTTAAAAGCATTTAAATCCTTTAGTAGGCCTGCCCTCCCGAGGAGTCAACAACTCTTAAAGCCATTCTTTGACTGATGTGAGGGGAACGACCTAACTGGGAAACGAATTTGATGCCAAGTGTTCCAACCCATTATAATCAAAAGTGGAGGGTGACGAAAGTCCCTTTCAACGGTTGCACGCAGCGATTAACCTTCCCCCAATATCTTTATGATATGTAAAGCCTTTGTTCTAAAGGTTGGGAAGCCTCCTGAGGGAGTTTATCACTGACAACCGAACAAGAAGCCTGATTACAAACCTTAGCATTAGAAATTTTGAGCCGAGTCAATATCCAGACATTTGCAATATCATAGTGCAAGGGTGGGGAAGAATCTGCCCCCAAGATTACTCACCATATATCTCCCAAGATAACTACTCAATTGTGAAGCAATTCACTTTGAGTTAATTTCTGGCAAAAAGCAAAAAAGTGGGCGCCCCCTAGGGGGTGACAAGGATGTTTGAGCTGACGAAGTATCGAGACTAGTGGGCTATGGTATTGTCGATGACCCTTGAATAAAGAGTCTGACTAAATTGTATTATCTGTATCAAAACCTATTAAAACACTAGAGATTTGAACACATCCTCACAGAATATACACTCTTTGTTTAGACTAAGCAAAATGGTTATCTCTTTTATGTTGTGTTTTTATGTTATACTTTAGAAAATCATCCATCACAGTTGAGAAAAAGTTTATAAATCATAGAGAAACTAAAAACCAAGGTAGTTTAGCGCATTAGAGCAACATCTTAGCACTTTGAAACCATCTTTTAGCACGTACAAACTTCAACATAGCGCATCAGTTCTGAATTTTAGCGCGTAAACAATCCAAGCATTCAACAGTTCAAACCTTAGCGCTTGTTGAAAACAACCTAGCGCATTGGAGAAACAACTTAGCATTGTTGCAATCAAACATTAGCACATTGAGGTCAAAAGATAGCACATTGGTAGGACATATTAGCTCATAGCTTTCAAAAACAGATCAAAAGCAAGCAATCCGAGTTAGCATGTCAAAAGGGTAGCTTAGCGCATTGAAGATATTTGATAGCGCATTGGGTTTCTGGCTTAGCGCATAGCCGAAATTGAGAAAACAAAGAGCAAAACATAAACTTTTTTGAAAATTCTAAAAATAGTTTAGGAAGCAATTTTCCTCACTTGGACTCCATCAGACAGAAATTCAAAATTAGAGTATCAAAACTATTCCAAAAGAAAGATTTCCTTAAAAAAAAGTTGTCAAAAGCCAAAAACTAGTCAAAGGATTAACACATCTTTCCTACATCTTTCCTATTAGAATCAGGTAACACCATCACATGTATTGAAAGGTCCTCCAATCAAACGGATTTTATCCCAAAAACATACTTGTTTCAAACTAAATTTGTCAAATCAAGTTTCCATATCGGGAAAGCTCATATTCCATAACATTTGACGCACTTTGTCGTGAGGGGGCATCTAAACCTTCATTTGATAAAAGTGGACTTAAGTTTCCAAACAAGATATCTTGAATCCAAAACAAATCAAAGAAAACCATTGATCACTCGTGCATGACTAATCCTCATATTCTGAGAAGAAAGAGTATTTATCACAAAACCAAGTTAAGGAAACAACAACCTAGTTCTCATAAACTTGCTAAATGGAATAGGTTTTTATACATCAATCTCCAACTCTTCAAATCTCATCGAACATTCCTCCGTCATATGCGCTTGTATCTTCAAGACAAAATAAACGAATTTGACGAGGAACCATTGAGGAGTAGAGAATTCTGTCAAAAAGCGACATTTAGCCAGAGCTTGAATCGCGGAGGAAAAAACAATTCGGCTTTCTTCCCAGACATTTGCATTACTTACAACATACCTCGAGTAGAGCCACCAACTCTTGAACAAAACACAGAAGAGGAATTTGTTCCCTTCATCACATAAAGTTTCTATTAGATGTCCGCTATCACTCGCTCTCAACGAAACAAATAAAATGAAACACAACCAGAGTCCAGTATGGGGCAAAGATTATCAAATCCCTTCGACTATCCAAATCTAGAAGACACGGAGATCACTAAAGAACTTCTTCAGGAATGCCAAGAAAGTGCCTCATTTCAAAGACTTATGGAAAGACTCATAGAGGCTAACAAAGAAAAATACTTACTCATTCTTGCAAGCAAAGGAGTTAGGATTCCTAAAGACTTTGATACAAATACTTTTAGAACAAGGTCTCGACTCTATACTTATCAAGAACAAGAAAGAGAAGAGGACACATGTGACCCTGAGCAAAACATACCTAAGCAAAAAATACCCAAGCAAAACATTCCTGAGCAAAACATACCACTACACACGCCATTCCAAACTAGAAATAGTGAGAGGGAAGAACTCTTCCCTCGACAAACAAATGCACCCTTGGTTGCTCTTACACAACAAATGCAAATTCTGCAAAAACAAATGCAAGACATGCAACAAGGATCAACAGTACGATATTCCTTGAATGAAATTTGTCCTTATCCTTTTGACAAAAGGTTAAACATGGTACCTTTTCCCCCAAATTCAGATATTCCCAAATTTGACAAATATGATGGGAAAAGTGATCCACGTGATCATGTCTAGGAATTTTGTACCATGAGCTTGGAATTTGCCCATGATGACACTTATTTAATGAGATTATTCCCAAGAAGCCTGGGAGGGCAAACAATGGAATGGTTATCCAAAATCACACCTCCTATCAGATCCTTTGATGAATTAGTCAACAAATTTATCACTCAATATTCCTACAACATTCAACATGCCATCACCATGCTAGATGTCTGCAATACCAAACAAAAGAATAATGAAACATTCATGGTGTTCCTTCAATGTTGGCGATGAATGGTCTCGAGATATCCTCGAGATGTGCCTGAAAAGGAAAAGATGGAAATTTTCATTAACAATTTGAATAGCAAGATGAGCTACATACTCAAGCTCCAATGCATACCATCTTTTGCCAAATTGATTGAAAATGGCATCCAAGTAGAGGAGGCATGTGTCAAGAAAGGAACATTGAAATTCTTCAAAGAAGGAACAAATTCATCCAACTCTCATTACAATAACTAAAATAACAATAACTTAGACAAATCCAAGTTCTGGACCAGAAACAAAAAATACTGGAAATGAAGGAGGAAACGAAGCTAATGATGTGAAGTCCAAACAACCAGTGTTAGCTTTATTAGGAAATCCTCAAACTACCAAGAATCAAAAGGGTGCTAACCAAAGCACCAATACTTATACACCCAATACCAATCAAGATCATCTCAATACAAACAACACCAACAATGCCCAAAACAATAACACCAATCAAGGACCTAATACAAACTCACGAGGTAACACCAACAACTTTCCAAAATGCATCTACACACTATTAGGACAATCATTGGAGTCCGCATTCAGAGAGCTCCTGGAAAACAAAATTATCTCCTTACCAGAAATAAACAACTTTGAACCACAAGTCAAACCACTTTGGTGGAATGACTCACACTTTTGTGATTTTCACCGAAACAAAGGACATCAAACAAATGATTGCATGAGGCTGAAAAACATTGTTCAAGACATGATTTATAGAGGCGATTTAACAGTCGATGGCCTCAAGACAAATGGTGACCATGGGGCCTTTGAGAATCCTCTTCTAAACTACAACAAGGATGGAGCTTCAACCTCAAATGATATAAGAGCTCGTATCAATCACATATACAATAACACCATCAATCATATATCAACCGATGACAATCAAGTAAATATCATTACAATCAAGGACAAATGTGAACTTGAATCAATCAATGTAACCACCCGAGCTCAAAAATATGTCTTGAAGGGGCATACATCAGCAACAAACACCATACCCAAGATTCAATATGACCTGGTCAGTCAATTGTGCAAAACTCCTGCTCAAATATCTATACTTGAGTTGCTGAAACTTTCACCAAAACACAAGGACATCTTGGAACAAGCACTATTGGAAACAAATGTACCCCAGGATCTGGATACTGACAAATTCCAAGCCATGGTGGCTCACATGAAAGGGCGTCATAATCTCACCTTTTCTGAGCATGATAATATTTCATTAAGCCATCCACACAATACTCCACTCCACATTGAAGTCTTGGTCTACAAACATCGAGTCAAAAGAGTATTAATAGATGGAGGAGTTGGACTCAGTATCTGTACCTTAAAACTTATCCGTACATTAAGCTTCTCTGAGCAATCTATTGATCCACACAAGAAGATCACTATCAAAGCATATGATGCTGAAGAAAGATCATCCAAGGGAATAGTGGTGTTGCCAATTCAAGTAGGACCGATACAAAAGGACACTATGTGCCAAGTCTTAGACATAGACCTCACATACAATATTTTATTGGGTCGGCCTTAGATACATGAAATGCAAGCAGTACCCTCAACTTATCACTAGTGTGTTAAGTTCCCATACAATGGACAACAAATTTATATATCAGTATATCACAACCCTTTTCAACATTGTAATGCTATGGGGGCAGCCCAAGATAGTTTGGTTCCACATAATAGAGAAAAACAAATTTCCTCAGCACCAGATCTTCAACAAGAAAATCCTAAATCTCTATCTATGGATTTCAAATAGAAAATGAAAATCAAAGAACAAGGCATGGGAGAATACTCTTTGGAACCCGTGTGTTTAATCAACTTACCAGTAATGCCTAAATCTCATGGGCTACCTTCAACATCAACACAACCAATCACCAAGTTTGATGGCAAATTTATTCAACTAGGCACACTAGCTCATGAATTAGAAGAAAAGTACATCCTTAGTTGGCTATACAAGGATGAAGAAGAAGCCAGAGCAGCTACTATGGAAGTCGCTATAAAAACATAGTTGTATGGAAAGGGCTACCTGATCATGCAAAAAATGGGATACACTAGCAAAGGACCTATCGGCAAGCGTCAGGAAGGTGTCACAGAACCATTGGATCCTCCTTCATAGTTTTCTAAAGACAAAACAAGATTGGGCTATGAACACACTCTACCCCCAAAGAAGACACCAAATAAATATCAAAAACCTCAATGGAAGGCAAAGAATAAATATAAGGAAGAATCATGGCAGGAGGCACTATTTGGATTAGTAGAAATAATACGAAAGGAACGTGAATACCAGGAAAAAGAGAAACAACATGAGAAGTCATCCATTCAACAAAAAGAAAAACTTTGTGCAGAAGTACATAATGCTCAATAACCTATTTCAAACAAAGAAGAATCACCCCCTAATAACATCACTACTCCCCGAGGAGAGACAATATATGAGCAAATGCAAAGAGTAGAAGTAGGATCTGATACAGAATCAGAGAAAACTATCAGACTAGTATCAATCATCAAAGACCTATTTTCACCCTACAACATACCAGTCCACAACACTAAAAGAATCTAGGATAATACCTCTAAGACTGATTCAAATGAATATGAATGGGGTAGTTATTCCAATGTTACCGAAGATATTGCTGCAAATGCTAGTCATACACCCCTTTGTCAAGAAGAACAAGGCATAGAGCTTGGACCACTTGAATTTGGTCCACAAAATATCTATGACGCCAAGGAAAACAAGCATCAACATTACGAGCAAGTCTACATGGAAGATGATACCATTGAAAACCTCAACAAAATCATTAACTTATTTAATATCCCGACCAACCTTGATGATACCTCCATCTTAACACTTACAGCAGTTGAACTCGACCCACCCAATGACTCTTTACCACTCATCTTTCTTGACCTCATAGATTGGGATGAACCTGAAAATCATCACATGCCAATTTTCCCAAATGATGATTCCATTATCCATTACTTGTGTACTGTCAACCCGGAAACAGACTCTACTAGTGAACAAAGTAATGACATCTACAATCGGGGGAGTGCCAAGTCTCTCAGTCGCAAAAATGAAAGAAATAAAGGATCTACTGTTGAAAACCAGTCAATGGCAGCACTAGATCACAAAAAAGTAAAAATAAAGGACGCATTTGCAAGTGAAAACCTTTTTGAGGAACCTAAAGATGGGAGACTTGACACTCTTCCTGAACATTATCAGGAGTGATCATCCATATTGATTGAGCCCACTCAATCAATCAACATTGGTACAACAGAAGCAGCAAAAAACATACACCTAGCAAAATCTTTGACAAAGGAAGAAAGATCAGAGTTTATCCAATTTTTCAAAGAAAAGACAATAAATTTTGCCTGGTCATAAGCAGATATGCCCGAGATTGATCCACACTTAATCATGCACCACTTATCCATTGCTCCAGGAGCTAAGCTAGTTGAGCAAAATTTGAGGAAGATGAATCCACATGTAGCACTCATGGTCAAAGCTGAGCTAAAGAAACTATTAGACATCAAATTTATTCAACCTATCGACTATGCTGAATGGATTTCCAACATTGTGCCAGTTTCAAAACCAGATGGCAGTATCCGAATATGCACCAATTTTAGAGATGTCAATAATGCTTGTCCAAAGGATGACTTTCCCTTGCCCAGTATCGACATAATTGTAGGCCTCACAATAGGACATGTAATGTTATCACTAATGGATGTTTTTTTTGGCTATAATCAAATCAAGATAGCTCCAGAGGATCAAGATAAAATAGCGTTTACCTGTCCTTGGGGAATGTACTGTTGGAATGTCATGCCTTTTGGCTTAAATAGTGCTAGGGGAACTTATCAACGAGCAATGACAACAATATTTCATGACATGATGCATACCTTCATGGAGGACTATGTGGATGATTTACTAGCTAAGTCATTTACTCGAGTAGAACATCTAGGCATATTAGAGAAAATTTTGAAAGGTTGGAGAAATTTCAAGTCAGGCTCAACCCTAAGAAGTGTGTCTTCGGGGTAACATCAGGCAAGTTGTTAGGCTACATTGTCTCAGAAAAAGGTGTTGAAGTAGATCCAGCAAAGGTACAAGCCATTATGGAGATGCCACCACCTAAGAACATCAACCAACTTAGATCCTTGCAGGGACGACTCCAGTCAATCAGGCGATTCATCACCCAACTAGTGGATAAAAGTCTACCTTTCAATCATTTGCTACATAAGAATGTACCATTCAGATGGGAAGCCAAATGTGCAGAATCATTCTATCAAATCAATCAATACCTAATGAACCCACCAGTTCTAGTACCACCAATAGCAGGGAAGCCACTTCTTCTCTACATATCAACAACAGACATATCATTGGGGGCACTATTAGCACAATAAAATCAAGAAGGCAAGGAATGAGCTATCTATTACATTAGTAGAACTTTGAATGGATATGAGCTCAATTATACATTCATTGAGAAGGCTGGTTTAATAGTAGTATTTTCTTCTCAAAAGTTCTGACACTACATGCTAGCTCACACAATCAAGCTAGTAGCAAAAAATGATTCTCTAAAGTACTTACTCAGCAAAGCAGCTCTCACAGGCCGATTGGCTAAATGGGTAATGATTCTCAACAAATTTGATATCCACTACACAGAGCGTCGAGCTATCAAAGGACAAGTAATTGCAGATCAATTAGCTAATGCACCACTACCAGATAAACAATCAATGGAAATTGAATTTCCAGATAGGGATGTTCTTGTTATTAACACCAAGCAATGGACCCTATACTGTGATGGTTCCTACACTCAGCATGGCTCAAGTGTCGGCATCTTGTTCATCACTCCCGAAGGACACACCATACGAAGATCATATAGACTGATGTTTCCATGCACAAATAACATTGTTGAGTATGAGGCACTAGTTACAGGGATCGAAATGATCATGGAATGGAGAATCACAGAATTGAAAGTCTACGGAGATTCACAGCTAGTCATAAATCAGATCAACAATGATTATCAGATGAAAGATGACAAGTTTCTACCATACAAATGAATGGTGGATGATTTCAAACAATATTTTGTACACATCACCTTCGAGCAAATACCAAGGTTGGAGAATAGAGAAGCCGATGCAATGGCTACTATAGCTTCACTGCTACAAATTCCAGAACAACAGAGTCGTTACAAGTTTCTGGTAGAGCAACTGTTTTCCCTAGCCTATGACAATTCCACATCCCATGTTATCTATGCCCTAACACGTTTAGACTCTCTGTTATACGGAACAATATATGACTATCTCAAAACCAATACCCTACCCATTGGCCTATAATGAAATAAAAAAATGTAACTTTATCCGACAAGCCGCCCGTTACACTCTGACTGTTGATACTGTTTACCGTCGAGGTCTAGATGGTACTCTTCTTTGTTGCCTTGATCATAACGAATCTGACTCTACTTTACAAGAGCTTCATGAAGTTATATGTGGCACACATTCAAGTGGTCCTACTCTTGCTAAAAAACTTCTAAGAATGGGATATTACTGGCCGATAATGGAAAAGGATTCTTATCATTTTGCAAAGAAATGTCCTAAATGCCAAATCCATGCCAATCTTATACATGCACCAACATAGGAACTACAACCATTTACAACATCTTGGCCCTTTTGCCAGTGGGTATTGGACTTAGTAGGTAAAATACACCCTTCATCTTCAAATGGACACAAGTTCTTTATCACTACAACAAAATAATTTACCAAATGGATTGAAGCAGTCCCCATGACCACAGTGACTGGAAAACAAATTGCCTCTTTCATTCTTAATTATCTGATCTATAGATATGGCATTCCATGTTCCATCATCACGGATAATGGATGACCTTTCAAAAACCAGGATGTGCGAGAACTATGTGAACAATTCAAGATCCAACATCATTTCTCTACACCTTAATACCCATAGGGGAAGGGTCAAGCCGAGGCATCCAACAAAACAATATTGAAAATCCTCAAGAAAACAGTAAATGATGCAGGAAAAGATTGGCATGTGCAACTCAATCCCGCACTTTGGGCATACAAAACTAGCATCCGCACACCTACAAGAGCTATGCCATATTCATTGGTGTATGCATCAGAAGCAATTTTACCCCTAGAGGTAGAGATCCCATCTCTCGGAGTATCTTTGAAAGGCCTCATTCCACATGAAGAGTATTGCGTAAACCGACTGCAAGAGCTAGAACTTCTAGATGAAAAGTGACAACATTCCTATACTCGCCTCAAAGCATATCAACAACACATGTGCCGAAGCTACAACCACAAAGTCATCCCTAGGATTTTTAAAATCAATGATCTCATAATCAAAGAAAATCCCCGAAATCAACAGGATCGAGAAAAGAAAGGGAATTTTGAACCTAACTGGTTAGGTCCCTATGTCATCATATCAGCCTATGGATCAGGCGCCTATCAGCTAACAACTTCAGAAGGAGATGTGCTCAATGAACCAACCAACAACATCCATTTGAATAAATACTATACTTGAGCAGTCTAATGCACAGAAAAGTCAAAAAAATCAAAAACATCAAAAACTACAAAAAAAAAAAAAAATCAGAAAAAGCAAGGTATAATAAAAACAACTGGTGAAAACCTGGCAATAGGCGCTATTGTGAGATGACAACTCCTCTATCTATCTATACTAAAGAACTTTTATATCCACAATCCAGCACTATCGGCCATCGCCCAACACTTTATCAAAGTAGCATTATCTAGGATATACTTAGTGTAGTCACTATCCTAGTTTATTCCAAAATCATTTCATCATATCCCACGATGGCTCAGTAATCACTGTACATATCCACATCAGGAGGTAAATTTAGCTAGGGGCAACATTGATCAACATTCCGTCCTAAGTCAAAAATTGCAGCAGACTAAGAGCATCATGTCCAGCAAACAAATCAACAATCAAGAGAACAAAACATTGATTGCTTAACAGATCCACAACACATGATGGATGATTTTCCGAAGTATAAAATGTTTGCATTTTGCATGAAGTTTTGACTATTTTTTCCCTTGAACTCTTTTAAACTATTGGATCCCCTAAATTTTCTGAATGATGCATTGAGCTAGAGAAAGTAATTAGGGCTCCAATATTTTTAGTTTTTTGATTGTGAAGCGATCACTTGTACTGTGCAAATACTTGTCTCGTGACATGATTCAAGGCATATCACTGAAGACATGGTTCCACTTTGCACATACAAATGGTTTAAACTTGTCTGTTTATACACAAGCCACACTCAGGTCATCTTGGTTCGATTATACCTCGACATTTGTGCCATCTTGCGAAATCAAAAATCATGCTAATTTTTCTCAGGTCATTATGTTTCAATTATGCCATTATGCTTGTATAAATTTTCAACATATCCCAATAGCTTAATGATGATAAACACAAAGAAAGCAACAACATGTGACTATACAGGAATGACAAATGAAAGAATGAGGATGATCAATTAGTTGCATAACATTTAAAAATTAGTTGCATATCATTTTAAAATTAGTTGCATATCATTATCATACATCTCATTTTCAAGATACATCTCACATATCATGCATCATGCATCATCACATCATATCCATCAAATATCAAATCACATGCATCTATCTAAACATTGCATCATCATCATAGAATCATCAAGATCATATATAAAGCATCATCCATCAAACACATCACATGTGGATCAAAGAAAACGGTGTCGTATATACATATCTAAAAAATGATCAAGTATACAAAATATGTCATGTTTGTCCCAATTACAACAAAACGATCAAAATACAATAGAGACAAGGCCTCTTAGGTATGACTATCTCCTGAGGGTGACGGTCTCGCAGCAAATGTTCCAGCACCTGGATCTCTTGGTGGATCCTGACGAACCGGCTCTGTCACACCTCTGCTCTCTATCCTCGAAGCTGTCTACCTGGATCGACTAGATCTCATCATTGTAAAACTGGGAGCTCTGCGCTCCCTGGGAACCAGATCCTCATATAGCCACTGATAGTACTTAGCCTCCTTGGATATATATTGCATCTCCCTCAAAGTGTCTCTCATCGAGTCACCAGCCACCACTCTCTCCAGACTATCTGCCCGAGCCTCTGCTCGACCCAAGCACTCCAAAACTATATCACCCTCTGTGGTTAGCTGTGTAATCTGAAGCTGATGTGCCAGTAACTATGTCTGCAGATGTTGCACTGACAACTATAAGGATCTAATCTGAGCATCCTCTCGGTGAGTAGGAATCCGAATTTGGAGGGGTACTTATGTTGTGGTACCCCTGTCCCTCTCCCTATCCTCAGTACTGGTGGGGGTAACACATCTGACCTCCTCCTCTGGGTAGGTCGTTTGAAATCATCTGTCCCACCTACAACTTCTATCACCTCCCCTGCTCGCCTACCACCCCCAGCTCCAATCGCCAAACCTCCCCTACCTCTATCCTCCACTACCCGCCGCACTACTCTCTCAACCTGTATCCCTCTATCCCCACCAACTACACCTCTATCTCCTCTCCTCCCCTGATCTCCTCTCCCTGCTCTATCTCCACGCTAACCTCAGCCACCTCCTCCACCATCTACATCATCATCGCCTCCACCATCCCCACCTCCCTCATCAAACTCCTCTCCCTCCTCTCTCCGTCTCCCTAGCTTCTCGGGCTACTCATCCTCATCGTCATCAAAAGCGGGAATCATCTCTGTTGGATCAGATATCCTGGCTACAAAATGAGCCAAAAAAAGTGTTGAGAACTCCTCAGTCATCCCCGCATCCACTACCCTATAGGCATAGTCCCATATCTAGCCGGCTAGGTGCATATACTCCTCAACTGCCACAACGCTATCAATAGTGGGTCCCCACTCTGACATAGCCTGCCTCTGTCGAGCATATAAGAATGCTCCCTGTGGTATCCCTTGTTGTTGTCCATACTTCTGCTGAACTTGGCTATGCAGGAATCTCTCAATAACAAAGGGTGTCCGCCCTATCAAAAATTGGGACATGTAGACATAGGGCATCTCTAGCCCATCCTCCTCCCACACCTCACACTCCATATACAATCTCCAGATAACCATATCGATATCATCAAGCACCCTCCTTCAATGCTCTAGTTTGCCCAGCTTACACTGGACAACTATCCCTATATATCCATATGCATAGGCCCGTCCAACTGGCCTATCCCTGTCTGCAAGTGGCCTTGTTGTGGGAATGTGCTCCCACGCCCATACTTGTAACAAAGTAACCCCAGCTGACAAACTACTATACCTCAAGTATACCACCTGATGCAAGTCCCTGTATAAGTGGGCCAACATAGCAGACCCCCATGCAAACCGGCGATCCTGCATCACCATGTCCTCCAAGACCAACCCCCATCCCACTGCTAGTCCCTTCGACCTACGGTCGGGACATAAGAAGCCACCTATGAAACCTGCCAGTACTGATGGTAGAGGGGTATAATCCAAATCAATAAACTCCTACTAGGGGATCTCATAACCACAAATCATATCATCCTACAAAATCTGACGAAGGGCCTTTGTCCCACCCTCCTCAGTCTGTGCATATGGCAATAGTGCACCTACCACAGGAATCTGCAAAATCTGATAGCAATCCTCAGGTGTCACTGTAATCTCACCTGTCGCCAAATGAAAGGTGTTGGTGTCACTATGCCACCTCTCTGCCAAAGCTGTCAATAAACCCTGGTTAATGATATACTGGGGCATCTCTAACAAAGAGGATAATCCACATCTCTAAATGATGTCCCTGCCTACCTATGTCAATCATGGAATGAAAGACCATGGTATCAGAAATCGCTCTTGTGACTGCACAACCCCAAGTCGCTCCTGTCACAAGCAAAACATGTCCAATATCAGTTCCACTATCATATCAACATCAAATCATATCAACTTGAAACAATGCAAATCCAATCAAGTTATCTATCAAATCCATATCAACTTGAAAAACAAATCAAGTTTCACATCATATCCAATCCATATCAACATCAGATCATATCAACTTGAAACAATGCAAATCAAATCAAGTTTCAAACCCATATCAACTTGAAAAACAACTCAAGTTTCACATCCATATCAACTTGAAAAACAACTCAAGTTTCACATCCATATCAACATCACATCAACATCAACTTGAAACATTGAAAATCATGAGTCGCCTTGCAAAATTTTTAGTTGAGTCCTTTTCTCCTTCTTTTTCCAGAATCTTGTTAAAAGTTTGTTGATTCAATCCCTAATCCTCCTGTATATCATTTCTAAATCCTCAGCATTACAATCCAATGGTCGGTTTGAACCTCATGAACCCCTCGAACCATCCTGAAAAGAGTTCATAGTGTTCATTTAGGTATCGCAGGTTCTAAGCTGTGTCTAAGACATTTTTCAGGCTAACATTCATATCAAGTGTTTTGAAGCAGCTCTATTTCATGTTCATGGATGATGTTTCATATACTCTTTCTCTAGACTGTGAACCGTTTGAACGTAGTTCAAATAGTTCAGTGATGTTCAAAATGTTCGATGAAATTCAAAGGTTCAACGAGCAACCAAAATGGAAAGGCAAAGCAATCAATGAAGCATATGGGTGCACTTTGTGTTTTTGAACCTCACAGGTTCAAGGTTCAAGGTTCAAGGTTCAAGCTCTGCAAGTATGATAGAGTTTAAGCAGTTCAATTGTTCCCCAAGTATAGATGGTTCGACAGGGCCAAGTTCAAAAGTTGTCACGATAAGACAACTCAAATACTTCAGATGGATTTAAATCCCATATGAATTATCATTTTTCATCTCGGCTATATCTATAATTATCAAAATCTATAGAAGGTCGATTCTAATTTCAAAGAAATCAGTGTGTTTCAGAGCAGAAGATGTGAAAATCACTAAGAACATTATTTTGACAAGTCTGATTTTATGACAGTCATATAAACCTGCACATAGTAGCACATATCTTTTGACTCGGACATTATTTTTGAAATCTCTCCAGTCAGAATGCAGAAAACAAGGTGTCAGCCAACATATCCAAAATTGAGAAATATCTAACAGTGGAAACAAAAGTTATGGCCCCCGCACCGAGACAGATTTTGACTGTCACAAATATTTTCAGTCCGCCCAGCATAATGAATATTTTCATTTTGACTTAAAATATTCAAGTGCTACCTGTCCAAATATTCTTATAAACTTTAGATAATTATATTTCTAATGTTTATAAATATTTTATGTTATAAATAAGAGTAATGGGGAAAGTGAAAAGCATAAGTTAAAAGGTTTTTCAAGATTTAGTTATAAAACTGAATAAAGATCTCATGTAGCTATTTATTGCGAGCGGATTGAGGGAGTCAGGGTTCTTCTTCTTTTCTTTTCTTCCAATAGCCTGTGGGTGAGAGGGAGTAGATTTTTATTTCTAAGGGAGGAGTTAAAGCTTTTCTAAGCAATGTTTTGTACAAAAAATATCAATCTTTGAGTTGATTTTCAGACATGAATAGAATGCAGATGATATCTTCAATATTTGTGTTGTTGATATTCTTCTCATGACTGTAGCTAGACTTTGAGCCTTTACAGTTGTTTATTAATGTATTTTCTACTATAATCAATTATGTATGTGGATTTATTACAAGTCTATGTGCTTGAAAGTAAGCCATATTGGAGCAACAACATTTTATGTTAGTTTTTAGTCCAAATGCTATCCACAAGTGCAGACAATTAAACTTTGATTTAATGGTCTTCATTTATATCTGTTTTGTAAATCTTTGGCATTCATTTTCATGGCTATGGATGAATGTTATTTTCCTTTATTGCTTTCTGGTTAAAAGCATATCAGCAATTTAATTCCTTGTAAATAGTCTAAGAGGGAGTTGTACCTCTCAATTCAGAGGAAGATTATCACTTCAATGATAATCTATCCAACTGTTAGTTGTTTTTGTCCTTCATTCTGGGCATTTTGAGTTTATTTCTATAGTTATTTTAGAAGGACAAATCTATTCACTAACACATATCAAATCCATATCAACACCAAATCAACATCAACTTGAAACATTGAAAAACAAATCAAGTTATCTATCAAATCCGTATCAAAAATCCATATCAAAACACCATATCGAACAATTTATCAAAACAACACGCAGTAGGCAAACAGATTGACTATCGTACCCATCCAGGAAAAATTGGCAGACACCTACTTACCCCAACCTATCTTCATTCATCTAAAAAATCCCTCAACAAATTCTAATTTCCACTACATTTTTTGCCTACGTGCTAAAAACTTTTATCTACGTGCTAAGCTGCTAGCTATGCGCTACCCAAAATATGCGCTACCAAATTCACCCTATGTGCTAAACTATTCCTATGTGCTACCTTGTCCTATCCATGCATCGCCACTCTGACCCTATGCACTATAAAAACCTATGCACTATCCTACTCCACCCTTGCGTTGTCGATTTTACCCTATGCGCTAGGTTTTAACTATGCGCTATCCTATTCTACCCATGTGCAACCTTGTTGACCCTATGCACTAGGTTTCACCTACGCACTACCCTTTCCCCCCTAATCGCTATCTTGTTATCCCTCTGCGCTAAAATTCCTAGATGCACTATCCTAAACTGCCTATGCGCTACCCAACCCAGCCCGGATGCTATCCTAGTTTTTAACACTCTACGCGCTACCCTTTTTATCGTATGCACTAAGGTGTAGACCCTACATGCTAAACCGTTAAATTCCATGTTAAAAAATGAAAAAAATGACCAAAAATGACAAAACAAAAAATAAAAAGGGGCAAAAATTGATGACTTATCGGTGGTCCATACGTGGCAGGCCTCCGGTATGGACGAACGTGCTCGAATCGATGAGAAGCATGGGGAACCGACATTTTGTCTTTCTCTCCAAATGTCACTTTCTCCAAAGTCAACAAGCACAAATGATACAAATAAAACTACTTTTTACCTTTTTATAGGGTAAACGGAAATTAGGGTTTAGCGGTGGAACATGTAAATTGCTCATGGTCTCGCTTTTAATCCTAACAAACATCATTATCAAGATATGAATCAAATTAACATATTCAACATAGACCAAATTTTAAAATGCGATGAAATTTATCAACAATTATCAAAATCACATCAAATTTTTATTTATTTTTATTCATCTCCCGAGGGGACATTATCAACATCATTTATCAAATCTGGGGCACAATATGAACATCTCGATACACGACATCACACTAATAATGATCAAATTTTGACGACACATCAATTTTCTTTGAATCAACAGATATATTTAAAGTTAATGTTGTTATCATTAATTTTATTATTTTTTAATTATAAAATAAATGTATTGGAAATTATAAGGTTCTAGAATCTATTATAATAACATTATTTTTTCAACTGAATTTTTAAAAATAAGATAAAAAATGGTGAAAAGTGTATTTTTTTAATTATGTTGATAATTGCATTATTATAATATATACAAGGTTATTGAAAAGAATCAAGTTTTAGGTATATGAAGGCTAACATGGTTATTTTCCCTCTGATACCAATTGTTAATGAAGAATGCAAACAAACAATTTGCAGAAAATAATAGAAGTGAGAAGATAAACAAGAAACACACAACATAGATTTTAACGTGGTTCAGCATGATAGGCTACATCCACTATGAAGCAGGGGAATTCTCATATTAATTTATTGGGCAAAAGAAAAAAAAATATCAAACAAAAGGAGCCTAAGAATTGAAGTGGAAAAGTTAATTTTAGAAACAAATTCCCATTATCTTAAAGAATGTTCCTTCTTTACTAGATCAGTCAATTATTAGCCCTTGAGAGTGAGACTTCATCTAATTGAGTGCTTGAATAAGAAGAGAGAACAAAAATTAATAGAACATGGTGCATGGTTGATGAGTAGAGAAGGAATGTATAAAAAAGGTTAGGAACTAAAATTCAACCCAACAAATAATAGAAATTCTAGATCATTAATGTGTATTCACCTATATTTAATGTACCCTTAGAATATTAGGATCCTCAAATTTTAGAAAAGATTGAAAACTTAATTGGCTCTTCCACCAAATTAGAAGAGAAGATTGAGGAAGTTGAAGTGGGAATCTATGCTACAATGAGAGATTATATTGAGATGTCAAATCCCCTAGTAAAGTAAATTGGATTAATGATGAGATCTAGGTCATGGTTCTAGATGGTGGAATTATAAAGGTTGTCTATGATATGCCAACATTGTAAAAATGTTGGCAACACCAAGGATGATTACAAAGGAAAGAAAATAAAGTTGGGGGGAAATAAGAAGAAAAGATAAGAATAATTCAAGCATAGATTAGGAAAGACATGAGGATGATGTGTAAAAGAAAGAGTGACGGGTCTGCAACCTAGGGTTTTCGATGTGGTTCATGCATTCAGGCTTAGTGATAGGGTTTCCCTTATGCATGTGGAGGAGATGGTAAGACCTCCTCCATGGTGATAAGGCCTTTATTGTTTTTCTTCTCTCATGCAACCCTTCTCATCTGCATTTATTGCTCCTTTTCTCCTAGTGTAGGTAGGACTGTGGTTCGTGTAGTCATACATGTTTCCGTATGGGCGAGGATTCAAGCGGGTCGATCATTAATTCAGCTCAATCACTGATTTCAAAGGTTGAGGCCGATGGTATTAATGGTAGAACATTTAGAGATGTCATTATTGGCTCAGTTGTGCAGGTTCCTGAAGAGGCAAAATTCATTCTGGTAAGTGCGACCAAACCAGATAGCGATGGTGGAAGAGAAAACCGTGGTAAGGACCCTTCCTCTCCTTTGCCTACCTACCTTATCCATTTTGCCTAACGAATCGATGGCTAAGGCTATCAATTTGGAAAAGGCTAGACTTCAAGATATAGCTATTTTTTTGTGACCACTGACATAGATAAATGTCTGTCTAGGAAAGTTATGAATGATTGGATGAAAAATATTTGGTTTAAAAAATTAGGGTTTAAATTTTCTTTTTGCAGAATGAATCAAAAAGGTCTTTTCATTATTATTTTCAATGATAATAAATCTCAGGAAGAAGTCCTCAAGAAACAATTATTGGTTGTGGGGAAAACCACATTTAGGGCTCTAAAATGGTCTTTTGATGCAATTAATGAGGAAATATTGACGCTCTCATGCCCTCGATGGATTCAAATCAAGAATTTTCCACCCGTTTTATTGAATTTTATTCCTCAAATCGTGGAACCCATCGACAGAGTGATAAGGATTGACCACTTGTCAAACCTGGTTCCCCACCTAGGTGCTCGAGTTCTAGTTTATGTCAATCTTGGCATAGATATTCCCAAATTCATTGTAATTAATATTGGTGGTGAAATATTCACCTGTCTTATTGAAACCCTAGGTGGTTTAAATGCTTTCTTACTATGTAGGAAGGAAGGGCATATCAGAAGGTTTTGCCCTATTCTCAATGCCAAGAAAAGGGCCTCTAAAAACCCTAGTGATTATGTTTCTAAACCTGATATAATGGAGGTAACCCTTCCATTTGGGTTTCCAATCTTGGCGATAATCCTCCTCTATTAGGCAAAGTCGACTCCCTCAGAGAATCCATAAAAAAGGTTGTTGTTGGCTTCCTGAAGAGAAACCAATTGAGCCCCCTGTTATTGATAAATCTATCGCTTTTAGTTCATTAAATGTCGATCCTCCTCCTCCTCATTTGGTTGTTTCAGAGGCCATTTTGCAATTGGAGGAAATGAAGGACATAGGCTTCCACGTGGTGACTAGGATGAACAAGAGGTCTAAGAGGAAAAATGCACAACAACTTGCATTGGAAAAAATTAGAGTGCATTAGCATGATAAGAAGTGCCCCTCCACGAGACTCATGGAAGAAGATGCTCTTGAAGCTCCACCTGAGATTAAATTTTCTGAAGATAACAATAAGAATTTTCTCATTAAATCCATTATTAGGAATTTTGAGGGGTTAGAACAAGATACCAGTGACTTGGGAAGGATGGAGATAACCTCCCCTCCCCTCAAAAATCCCTCCAATTTTTCAAATTTTAATCAATTTTAGGTTCTTGTCAGCAAACCTAAACTGACCAAGGAATTGATTGTTTCCATGGATTCTCAAGGGGAGGGAGATTTCCCCCGTCTTTCTCAAGCCATTGATACTATGGAGTCTACCCCCCTGAAGCTAAAAAGTTGATTGATCTTGACAGTTTTTTTTATGAGATCATCCTAGCTGACCCAACAGTTGGCAAACCCAACCCTAACAACCTTCCCACTCTCCCTGAGTTTGGCATAACCAAGGTAGATAACTAGAATGATGATTCTTCAGTGGGCATTCATGAGTCTGAAGTAGTGACTAATCTAATTTCCAACTACTCAATCACTAGTGGTGATGGGGTTCGGGATAGAGGAGCTTTGGATGAGGAGATTTCAAAAGCAGAAGCAAATATTAAGAGAAAAAGAGTCATACCTCTAAGATCCAAGAATAAAAACTCTCCTCTACATAAGAAGTCCAATCAGAAATCCAACATGCCAAAGTGTTTTAGCATCATCAAAGCTACCAAGGAAGACAATTAAGATCTAGTTGACAAATACATTTCATGGAATATCTGGGGGTTGGAATCTCTCGATAGGAAGTACATTGTTAGAAGAATGTTTAATCAACACAAAGACCTAGACTTTGTCATGCTTCAAGAAGTCAAAGCCATTAATTTTTCATTGGATGTCAACTTGAATTTTGTTTGGAAAGATGCTTTGAAGTTTTGCACCAAACATGACAAGGGGAAGGGGGGAGCCGTGATCCTCATCAACCCCGAATGGAAAGACTTAATCATCTGCTCTAGAATATCCCTTTTGTAACAGAGCAATTTGGATCTCCATTAAAAATGGTGATGACACCTTTGGTATATGTATAGTGTTGGCAATTGACACTCATTGGATTCATATGTTGTCATTGATGGCAACATGGCAACATGGTAACTTGGAAACAAGATTCATAAGGAAGCATATACCGGCATACACTGACACTAGGAGGTATTCACTGGTAGACACCGGCATTGGAGTATCCAAGGTTACACTAGCATCGGCATCCAACACTTTAGTGAAGCCGACATCAAGCTTGGACCCGAAGGAAGTTTTATTTGTACTAAATTATTTTGTAATTATTGTATAAGGCCGACATTGTATATCTTTTTTAATGCATTGTAAGCCGACATAAGGCATATTTTTTGTGAAGGGTACTTAGGTCAGTTTGTTAAGGTCATTATAGATATAGATGAAAAAGATTGTAATAAGGATATAGGAGAATAATAACAGAACTATATGATGCGAAGTATATGTATTTAAATCATTTATATGTGAATGTTATATCATGCAATGATCTGTAGATAGTTTGGAAAGCATTCTTGGAGGAGAGGAGATATCGATAGAAGTGTTCAATGTTTATGAACCAGGACAAAGCAGAACTATAACCAGAACTCTTTTTGGCATAGCAGATGCATTTTGTGAGTTTATTATTACTATCTTATTTCAGCAGAAGCTTGTAATCAGTGAGACTTTTTGTGATGAGCAGTGTACTCTAAGCAGTGTGTCTTCCTGCATGTGCAGGCCCCCATTTTGTGTAATATCCTTTCGTATGGCTAGTGAACTAATATGGTGGGTCACAAATCCCACCGTGGTTTTTCCTCTTTGAGGTTTTCCACGTATAAGTTATGTGTGTTATGGTGTTCATTTATGTGGATGGTTTATTTGCTTCAAGTTATATGTATCTTCATTTACCGGTTTATATGTGTATGTTATAAAAGGGTAAAATCATATCTTACTGACAAAACACTGATTCACCCCCCCCCCCCCCCCCCCTTGCAGTGTTCTTCGATCCCAACAATTGGTATCAGAGCCTAGTTCCTCAGAAGAAGTTTAACAACTTGAGGAAGATCCTGAAACCAGAATCATTGAACATGGTTATGGAGAAGCAACTTGAGATGGCTCTTGAGGATTATGATGTTGAAAGGATGTGAATTGAATTCTGCTAATTAATTCATTCTTGTCTTGCAAGAAAGGTTATCATTGGCTCAAGGTAAGAGAAAGGAACTTTTGCAAAACCAGGATGATGAAGAGAAAAATGCACTTAAGGAACAATGTCAGAAACTGAGTCAAGCAAACATGCTCATGAAGAATGAAATGCAAGACCTGACTATGAGGTTATCAAAAGATATTGAGGACATAAAGAAGAAGGAAGAAAATCTTGTTATATCTCTAAAGAACAAATTTGATGAATGTGGCATATTGACTCATGAGAATAATCTATTGAGAACTGATTTGGCACACTCCCAAAACAATGAACAAGAACTTGAAATACAAATAACTACTCTGAGAGATGATCTGACTACTACAAGTGAGTATAAAGAAAAATTTAGGATTAGTGTTGCACAGTTGGATGACTTATTGAAAAGACAAAGGCAGAATGATGATTCTAGAGGACTTGGGTTTGTACAAGGTGAAAGCTTCAATACTGCAAATGAAGATTAGACAACCGGTATGCATAACTCATCAAACCAAAGGAAACCAGTAAGGCAATCTAATGCTTATAAATTCAATGATAGATGCTTTGTTTGTAATAAATTTGGGCATATGGCTAAACAATGTAGAAATAGAGAAAATCAAAACTACAATTATGTTCCCGGTCAATGCACAAATTGCAAGAAATATGGTCATAAATCAGAAGATTGCAGAATGAATGTCAATCGTCATGCATGTGGAAAGTTTGTTCATTTGGCTAATCAATGTAGGTCAAGGAATGACACCGGATATGTTAAGGAAATTCAAAAGAACAATGTCACATGTTATGCATGCAACAAAATAGGTCATATCGCTAAGTACTGCAAAAGCAAGACTCAACCAGTTAGCAATGATAAAGGAAAGTAGAAGGTAGATGAAATACAACAAGATCACACCAAGAGATGGGTTAGAAAGTCCGAAGAACCAAGATGGAGATGGATCTACACCAGTAACTCCACCGATAGAACTGAGCATTCCTGCACCGGCGGGAAATTCCACCGGTAATTGAGGCATACACCTTAGGGATTGGAAAATCTATTGCAAATCTTGCATATTCCCCGGAGGTAATCTGAAAGAGATCTGGAAGAGATCTGGAGAGTAGGTTTACCTGACATAAGTTTGTGAAACTGACATCTGGTAGGGTAGATTGTGAACCATTTATGACAGTGAAGGATTAGGGTTTACTTGTTGATAAAAGGAGAAAGTGAATTCATTTTCACTCACCTAGCATTCAAGCAATCCAAAGCGAAGCAAAGGCAAATTTCAGGCAATCAAGAGCGAGCAAAGGCATTCTGAGAGGATTTCCAACAATCATCAGAGAAGCAATTAAATCTTCACACTGATGATCATTTTCATGTATTTCTTCAAAATGGCATCTGGATCATCACCTCCTACTTTCATTGCAAATACCACCATTGTTGAAGTTAAGGATAGGTTGAGACCTGTTTTCAAGGAAGTTCCCTAGCTAGCTAAGAAAGAAGACTTTATGGGCGCATTCTCTAAGGTTCCCAACAACATGATGTATGTTAAAGATGTAAGGGCATATATTTACTGCACCTTGGAGGATCTAGGTACAAAAGAGATTAAGGACATGTATCAATTTGTGATACTGGGAGACTCCAAAACTATCAAGCCGAAATATAAGATCATCGAAGATCTAGGGTTAACCAATATCCTATACATACCAAAATTGAAAGGTGAGGTGATCAGATATGTTCTGAGCAGGGTTCACAATGATTTCATCTGGCTGGATCGGCCCTACATGATCACAAAGGAAGCAATTCAAGCAGTCATCGACTTACCCAAAGTCGGACAAGAACGTGGCAAGAAGATTTCCAACACTGCGATTGAGAAGCTCACCGTTGCAACCCATGATGGAAGATCTATGAGGGTCAGCACAATCAAAGACATAGATGTGAAATTTGTCAGCATGATAATCGGCTATAAGGTAACTCAATCTAGTTGATTGAACTCTGTTGCTAGTTCCTGCATCCATGCTGCTTATCAAATGTTAAAGAATAATGAGAAGTATGATTTATGTGAATGGCTGAGAAGTGAGTTAATGATAAATCTTGGAAAGATTAGGAGTGTTAAGAAAGGAACTTTTAGGTTCGGCAATCTCATTGTTTGTTTAATTCTTTACTTCATGAATGAGCTACCCAGTTTAGGGAAGAAGCATTGGGTTGATGACATACCAGTAGGTATGCAAATCAAGGAAGAAATCACCAGTCTTGGTATCAACAGGGATGAAAAGATTTGGGGATATTTCAAAACATTTCAGGAAAATATGAGACAGAGGGAAAGAATATCAAAGCACATTGTGGAGAAGTACTCCACTAATATTTGCTTTATGGTGAAGACTGATGAAACTCTTATGGAGGTAGTAGAACCTAGGACCATATGGGTCATTGAGCTTGGATATGAAGTGGATGATAGCATTTTTGAACTTTATGCAAAAATGTTGCTTGAAGCTCCATTAGATGATAAGACAGAACACTTTAGTACTGCTGAAGAAAAGGCTCTTGAATTCAAGATTGGCTTCGACAAGAAAAGAAGAGAGAAGAAAATAGATAAGATGTCTGCATATATTCAAGATGTAATCCATAAGATAGACACTCAACTGGGTTCTGGATCCAAACCAGCAAAGGAACCGATAATGGTTAGTGCTCCTGAGGCAAAGAGGCCTAGAAATTTCATTTATTCTATCACTTCTGATTCTGATCTAGAGGACAATGAACCTCTAGAATTCATAAGAGTACAAAGAAATAAATTTGACTAGCCTCCGATAGAGGAGAAGAAGGTGGAGCCAAGGAGGAAGCTTGTGAGAAAAGTGACAAAACTTACTGCACCCCCACCTCCGACAAGGAAACCTATTCAGAAGAGGAAACCAGTCACATCCACTCTGACAACCCACAATAAGAAGAAGAAGAGTGATGATGCTACTGAATCTAGTAAGGCTACAATGACCTGTGCTGAATTGATTGATGAAATAACCAAGGATGGAATGTTGAAGAATGTATCCATTTATTATGAAGATTTAGAGGATAATGAGCAAAATGAGATTGAAGAGGCAATTTTGTTATACATGGATATATATAAGAAAGCCTTAGTAGAAATTTTGAAAGAAATTCCTCTATCACTGTACAATAAATTAGATGCTAGAAGACTTGATGCAGTCAAGAGGGATAGAGAAATTAAGGAAGTAGAACTTTTGGGTATGTGTGGTTCAATAAACAATGAGGAAATGAAATGATGCATTGATGTTGCAAACAAAACAGTTTTTAGTAGTAAATCTTGACAAATCAGCCTAATGATCGATGGAGTAAATGAGGTAGTTAATGAGACCAAAGATGGTTGGACCAAATTCTTCCAAAAGAATCCCGATTTTCTCACCTCCCTTAGAAGAATTTATAAAAGCAACAACTTATACCATCCCAAATAGATCTAAAGGGAAAGGTATTTTGGATAGTTCAACTCCAATTTTGAATAAACTGGCGGAAACTATAAGTATACATACACCACCGACAGTAAAGGAGAGTGTACAATCAATACCGATAGAGACAACTTTTGAATAAGGTAATGTACAGGGTACTGACAATATTGTGGATAATACTCCACCAACAATAATTGACATTGCACCAAGTGTCAAAGCCACCAATGCTAAGGAGGATAAGGTAAAGGGAACTAAGACTATACCGACAGTTAATAATGATTCCTTGGCAAGGGTTTTGGAAATTGACACTTCTCAAGTTGAGAAGAAATCAATCACTGAGTTAATGATGATGGCTACTCAAAAACTAATAAAGGAGGGATCAACAGATAAAGGAATAATAGATCACTCAATCACAATTTTGCACAAACTTATTCCTGATTGTAAGATTGAAAATGAAGCAAGCCTTCTGGAAAGCTTAAGGCATTAACTAAGCATATATCTAATAACTTTCAATCTTTGTAGCAAATTTCAGACTGACAGGCACTCGAGAGATTTACTATGGCTAAGAGAGCCGCTTTTGATCATATTATTGAAATAGAGAAGAAGAAAATTGAAGGTAAATTGATACTTATTGATAATTGTTTGAAATAGTGTACAAATATCTACAGGGTCTATTTTAATATAGAGACTCTTACATCAAATGTAGATAGCAGATTAAAAGAGTCACATGATAAGGTTGCCAATATTGCAAATTCTTTTGATGAATTAATCTCACTAATAAAATTTGTTGAAGGACAAATTTTGTGTTTGGAGGACCAAATTTATTCTTTTGAAAAGGAAAGAGACAAGATCATTCAGAGAGAAAGGAGTCTTAGAGGATTGGTGATTCAAAGATTGGATTCACTCGATGTACATAAGAGGGAATGTAAGGATATGATTGCTAAACCTACACCGACATAAGTCATAGAGAAGGAAACATTTGCACACTTACTGAGTGGACTTGTATCCATATCTGATACCTTCAAAATCGACTGGGATACATATTTATAGTTTCTAGAAAAGGCTTACCTGAAAATTTTGAAATTGGTCAAGCTCCGGTAAAGTAATCTTTATTTATTTATTCTTTCAATTCTTTCACCGGTCTTTGGCATTGATGCCAAAGGGGGAGTGTATATATTGTGAAAAATATCAGATAGAAAAATATGGAAAGGATATCAGAAAGGAGTGTATTGCTTAGGGGGATCATACTTCAGGTTGAACCGACAGGGAATCCATTTTTCACATGAGTGTTGCCATCAATGCCAAAGGGGGAGATTGTTGGCAATTGACACTCATTGGATTCATATGTTGTCATTGATGGCAACATGGCAACATGGTAACTTGGAAACAAGATTCGTAAGGAAGCATATACCAATGTACACCGACACTAGGATGTATTCACCGGCAAACACCGACATTGGAGTATCCAGGGTTACATCAGTACTGGCATAGGCATCCAACACTTCAGTGAAGTTGACATCAAGCTTGGACCCGAAGGAAGTTTTATTAGTAAAAATCATTTTGTAATTATTGTATAAGGTTGACATTGTATATCTTTTGTAATGCATTGTAAGTCGACATGAGGCATATTATTTGTGAAGGGTATTTAGGTCAGTTTGTTAAGGTCATTATAGATATAGATGAAAAATATTGTAATAAGGACATAGGAGAATAATAGCAGAACTGTATGATGCGAAGTATATGTATGTAGATCATTTGTATGTGAATGTTATATCATGCAATGATCTTTAGATAGTTTGGAAAGCATTCTTGGAGGAGAGGAGATGACGGTAGAAGTGTTCAGGGTTTATGAACCGGTATAGAGCAGAACTATAACCAGAACTCTTTTTGGCATAGCAAATGCATTTTGTGAGTTCATTATTATTGTTTTATTTCAGCAGAAGATTTTAGTCAGTGAGACTCTTTTTGTGATGAGCAGTGTGCTCTAGGCAGTGTGCCTTCCTGCATGTGCAAGCCCCCATTTTATGTAATATCCTTTCATATGGCCAGTGAACTAATATTGTGGGTCACAAATCCTACCATAGTTTTTCCTCTTTGAGGTTTTCCACATATAAATTATGTGTGTTATGGTGTTCATTTATGTGGATGTTTTATTTGCTTCAAGTTATATGTATCTTCATTTACCGATTTATATGTGTGTTATAAAAGGGTAAAATTATATCTTATTGGCAGAACACTGATTCACCCCCCCTCTCAATGTTCTTGGATCCCAACATACAATCTATGCTCCAAATTATTATAGGGAGAGAGACAATCTATAGCAATGGCTCGTGTCCTTGCCAGACATCCCATGGATCATGGGAGGAGATTTTAATATGATTGAGCATCAGGAGGATAAGATGGGAGGCACTAATTTGGATTGGTAATACAGAGAAAACATTATTTGGGACAAGATAAAAGGAATGAAGAGACTATATGATCCTTTAGAAGGCATGAGATCTAGACTCACAAAGGAATTTGGTTTACCTGGTGTAACTACCAAAAAGGGCATAGTAGAATCTATTTTAGACTTGACAGATTCTATGCCAATAAGGACTTTTTCTCCTTTGCCCCTAATTAACAAGGTTGCCTGGTGGGGGCCTGACCATCCTCTCTATCTAATCATCACCCTATTATTGCCCAAATTTCTTTCAGGGGTGGTATCAAGGAGAAGATTAAGGGTAATAACAAGTTTATTCTCAACACAAAATTGTTTGAAGATCAAGATGTTCTTGCTGCTATCCACATTATTAGGCTCTTTAACAGATGGAACACCTTTGTGATCAATTGGAAAAACATCCTTAAGAATTTGGGAAAAAAGAAAGCTAAGGATGTGAGGCAAGTTGAACTTATCCTCACTTCCAATCTACACAAGGAAGAAGAACTGATCCAAAATGATTCGATTAATGTTGACCCCACCCATTTGGTGGTTATGGCTAGAGACAAGCTTAGGAAGTTACAACATGACAAAGCAATAGGAGAAATGGCGAGAGCTAGAATGCAATGGTTGCATTAGGAAGATAAAGGATCTAAGTTTTTCTTTAAGTTTCTGAAGTAGAAACAAACTAGTGAAAGAATTGATGTTGTGGGTGGAAGACCAAGAGATCTCTAGTGGGGAAGGCATCATGCCAGAATTCTTGATCTTCTACCAAAAGATTTTTTCATCTGAAGACTCACCTACCTCCCTTCTTGCCAAAGAGAGATGTCATTCTCTCATTCCCAAGCTTATTTCACCTAAAGAAAACCAGCAACCCAGTCAACCATTTACAGTTGAGGAGATCAAGAGAGCCATTAACTCACTTCATAATGATAAGTCCCCAGGCCCTGATGGGCTTTCCATTGATTTCTACAAAGCCAACATCAAATGTATTGCAAATGACTTGCTGGAAGTTTATAGGGAAACCACTAAGAAAGGTTTCCTTGGGGATGATATCAATAGAGGCCTTATAAAATTACTTCCTAAATAGGAGGACAAGGTTCTTATTAAAAATTGGAAGCCCATCACCCTCCTTAATGTTTCTTATAAAATTCTAGCCAAAATGCTAGCTATCAAACTGGAAAATATCCTTCCTAGATTCATTTGTGCTACTCAAACATGCTTCATTAAAGGAAGAGACATACTTGAAAACTTGATCACCTGTTGGGAGGCAGTGGAATGGGCCAAATAATTGGATCGAAGGGTAGCCATGTTTCTTCTAGACTTTGAAAAATCCTATGACAGGGTTGAATAAAAATTCATCACCATGATGCTTGAAGAATTTGGTTTTCCCAAGGTATTTTTTCACTTTGTCTAGGTTCTCTTCAAGGATGCCTATTGATAAATTGAAGTCAATGGATCCATCTCACAAGCCTTTCAATTAAGTAGGTCTATTAGGAAAGGTTGTCCTCTTGCCCTTGATCTTTTTGTTATTGCCTCAAATGCTTTGTACTACTTGTTAAGAGATGACACCCTATCTCCTAAAGTTAAGGGAATTACTCTGCCTGATAAATCAAATCTGCTTAACATATAGTTTTTAGATGATACTACACTATTTCTTGAGCTATCTGAGAGTAATATGGGTTCTTTATCTTTCAAACTTAATATGTTTTATGATGCATCTAGTGCAAGAATTTCTTAGTCTAAATCTACCCTGCTCAGTTGGTTTGATCACCCTCTAGACCGACTTTCTCCGTATGGGTTTTACTAGGGAGGACCTAACAAGATTGATAGATACCTAGGGATTTCGTTCTCTATTTCTCCTTGTCTTAAAGATATGTGGAGTTGGATCAAAAGCAATATTGTAGGGAAACTCACCAAGTGGAACAACCATTACCTCTCACTAGCAGGGAGAGTACAAGTCTGTCAAAAAATTATCTTCATATAGTATCTACTACGCCTCGGTGTGGATGTTCAGTAATTACCAAATTAATGATATATAGAAGATCATCAGAAACTTCATGTGGTCGGATGGAAAAGGGAATAGAAAGGTACATTTTGTTAAGTGGCAATGGTGTTGTATGGGCAAGGCAATTGGGGGATTGGGGTAGAAGGACCTTAAATTTCAAGGGATTGTAATAGAAGCTAAGTGGATATTCCATGCATTGGATGGTAATGAGCCATGGAAGATACTTATCAGGAATAATATCAGGTTGGGAGTTCCTAAAATTGCTAAATCCTATACATCTCTTCCTCTTAGTGACCTTTAAGTTGGACGTTTCCCTGTCTCTATTGCGGCCTCATCGGTGTTCAAGTCAATTTGGAGGGCATGGGAGAGTGTTAGGCATAATATAGCTAACAGTTGGGCCAGTAGGGATGATCTCATATGTGGGGAGAGTTCAATTTGGAGGAATTTATTCCACAATGGAAAACTCCTAGCTCTTACTCAAGATTGCTCGGCCAAAAATTGGGCCAATAAAGGCATCTATTGCTTCAAGGATATTTTTTTGAATAATGATCTCATCTCATGGGATGACCTCTCTAGAAAGTATCAACTCCCTGCTTCTAATAAGAGGACTTATAACGACATGCATAATGCCTGTGTTTCTTTGTAGCTTCCCAAAAGATGTGTAACTATTAAAAATATGTTTGTATATTTCTCTTGGTCTGATGGTACTATGCTTTGTAAGTTGAAATCCCTCTGTCTATAAATCTCTTAAGCACAATGATAGTATTCTAAAGTGTATTAATTCTTACTAGTATTATAATTTAACACTTATGCAATGGGGTAAGTTGGTTTAAAATTCTTTGGAGCAGCTCGTTGGCTACCAAAAAGACGACATTCAAATGGTTGCTAATGCTTGATAAGCTTCTTATCAAGACTCAACATAATAGAGATATTATTTGTAACATATGTATAGTTAAAGAAACTGCTAGACATGTCTTCTTTGATTGTATCATTGCCAAGGAAATCTGGCTAATGTTTGGTTTTTCAATTCCATTGCATGTTAACACTTTTGATATTGTTACTGGATATATTAAAGGCATTAAAAAAGATAGCAATCTATTTTGGAACATGTTATCTTATGAATTTCTTTGGTATATATGGAAAATAAGAAATGAAGAAAGGTTTCAAAGTAAATAGAGGGTCCTTACTGAGTCTTTTCGTAGACTCACACATTACTTTGTCTCCTAACGGGTGAATTTGGTGATCAGACTAAACAAGGAGAAATTCTAAAGGTTTTTGATTGACAGCCACACCAGGATCTTCATCTATGAGCTCTCTCACCGATACACTTGGCATAGACTAAACGCTGAAGGTACTCCTTTTGTCAATGCCCTAGACACTCTCCTGGAGGAAATCAGGGGCAATAGAGCCTTGGTTTGACAATAGATGCTATACTTAGCTAGAACAAGGGATGATCAAAGGATAGTCTAGATGGAAGGCCCACTGGGATGGGTGGCATGGATGTAAATTTTGTCATATATATTTTGAAACTCAATGTACACTTTGTGCACAACTATGTACCTAGATAAACATATATTAACATATAATTAGTCAGTCCTTCTTAGTTAGGATTCTAGTACGATCAACATACTAAAAGTTTGATATGTTGATATGATTTTTGTGAGGTTTCTCAGTCAGTTATATACTCAGATATGTACTCTCGCTTTATTTTCTATAATCAATAAAAAAAAAGACACGAGGATCCCACCATAGGCATAGAATGACTAGAAGAAGATTCACTAAGGAAGGTATAAAGATAAGATGGGACAATAGAGAGTTTGTCTTAAGAAGATTTTATTTTTATTCTCTCTTGAATAATTTCACATTTCTTCATGCAAACATCATATTGATAGAAGAAACAAAGAAAAAAGGGGAAGAAAGAAGACGATGACAATGAAAATGAAAAATAATGGATCTGTATTCTATAGAATGGGATGTTGTGCAATGTCTCCTAATTAGTTATACTTTAAATTAACCTAAATTTGCCCAAATCTAAAATAGGCAATTAAGTTTATTGGAGTACTTTTGTATACCGTTTTCTTGCAACACAAAATTAGAGAACACATATGAAGGAATACTTATATATTGAAACATATACAAATGAATTAGATTGAGTGACACAATTATTTAATGTATTGATTACCATTAGTATTATATTTGTTAAAAAATTAGATTGTAGGTTAGTTTCCATTCTTTATTATCCAATTATTAGTGCACTAGGGTAGGGTAGCTAGATAGGGTGTCCAAGAGACCCTCCACCCTAGGCCCAAGAGCAGATGCTACATCTCTCTTGGCTCCATGTGGTAGGTGTTAAGCATCCATCATGGAGTGGCATACCTAGTAAGGTGTCCTGTTGTTGTTCCCCCTCATCACAACCACCTCCTCTCTTAAGCCCAAGAGAAGATGCTTCATCCCTCTTGGCTCCATGTGGTAGGGGTTAGGGATCCACTATGGAGTGGCATACCTAAGAGAGGGTCTCATGTACATTAAGCAATGAGTTTGCAATTTTTAAGTCTTGTAGGGGTTACAATTTTCCTTAGTTTAATATTATTATACCATCATATTTATCATAATAGATCACCCAAGATGAGTAAAAAATGAGCAGATTAGATAATACATGCAGTAAATGATCATAACAATGATTTGCTATCAATAATAGTATGCAGAGAATATTATCAGAAATATGCACAATACTTCATACCACAATATAGTCTCATCTTAACAATAGTTACGGATTTGATCGCCTTATTATGTTCACCTCTTCCAGCATTGTTCAATGCCTTTCCTTTATTGTTAGAGTAATCGGGTCTTTACTTGATTAATTAAACAATATTTGTTTAATTCTTTAAGTTCCCTATTATCTCTTTTTACACTTAAGCTAACATTAGGTGCATAATAATTAATTCTTTTATTAATTATTATGTGCAAGCCTAGGTTTTCCCTTTTAGAGTTTCTTGACCTATTAGAGGTTATTTTTCTTTTCCTTGTATTATTATCACATTACACATTTTGTGAATATTGAGCTCTCATCTTTTGAGCATATTTTTCTGTGTTTTTGCTTTTAGTTATTTTTGCTTCCTTGCTTCTCCTTATAATAGATTATTTAGCTTGCAGAAGATCTTTAGGCTCCTATGGTGTTGTGTTTCTCAACTCTCACATGGTATCAGAGCTTCAGATCTACAGCTATATATTCTTGTTTTGAGAATTTTTACATTGGAAGCAGATTTGGGGTTTCAGGAAGTTTTTCTTTTGCACTTAGGGATAGGCCTTTTTTTGAGCACTTTGGGCCTAAACGGACCTCACCATTGTGCTCAGAAGGCCCAAAAACCCATATAGTCATATAAAACTTGCCTAGTTTTGACTCTTGAGCATCTAGGGGCATTTTTTTCTTCAGTACCAGGGCAACGACCCTGGCATGCAGTTCGAGAATTTTTTTTTCAAAATAAATTTTTTTTTCCCTGCTTACGACATGCAGGCCGATTTTTGATTTTTTTTTTAAGAAAATCAAAAAAATCAAAAGGCGAAAAGAAAAAAAAAGGGTTTACAAATTCTTTTTTGGAGTTGGCATTTTTCTAAATTTATTTTGGAAGAACAAATTAGATTTTTGCATGAAATATCCATTGTAGATGGAATATAACATTTTTTTTTAAAAAAAAAGGGGTAAAAAATTATTCAATCAAAGCAAAGATACAAAGCAGAGGCCATAGGCCCACCAAGAAAAGAACACAACAGAGCACCCAAAAGACAACAACAACAAAGCCACTACATATACTTGCATTCCAAAACTAACCTATCTAAGATCTCAATATACCCAGAAGGTAACTCCATATTCTTAGAGGCCCACTTTGCCAAGTAGTAAACCACTCTATTCCACTCTTTGATAATATGACAAAAGGAAACAAAATCCAAATAAATGTAGAGATGTAAAATCTATCTAACCACATAAGCTAATTGCCAACTAACATCCTCCAAGATCTGATTATTCAACATATCTACAACCACCTAAGAATCCAACTCACAGATAATCCTTCTCCATCCCAAAGAGAATCCTCTCTCAACAAAAGTCTTGATAGCAAGATCCTCCATCAAATTGTTAGAATATTGACCTTTATAAATAGAAAAGAAGAAAACAACACATCTATCAACACCTCTTCCAACACCTCCAATACCTACATGCCTTGGATTCCCATGAGAAGAGCCATCTGTGTTAATTTTAAAGACCCCCATAAGAGGAGGTAACCACTTTCCCTCTTTACTGATCCGCTGCTTAGCATGTTTGCATCTGTTGCCAACAACACTACCCACTTTATTGTTCCCCAGTTGCATATTCCTTACAATAGCATAATCACCAGGATCAACATTTTCGAACATGTCACACTTTGCCGAGATAGTCTCTTGGAGCCTATTGACAATCTTCTACTGCAACTGAAAACTCCCAAGTTGTGAATCACAAAATACCCTTTGATTCCTTTCCAACCACAGGTTCCATATAATAAGGGCAGGCCCAATAACCCACGCCACCTGAAGAAAAGATGTCTTCGCTAGAGGTTTCCCAAACTCTCCCAAAGATTAATTAAAGAGGAAGCATGAATACAGGCATGTTGCCAAGCCTCCCACCACTTGTGCCAAATCTCCCCAGAAAAAGGGCATAGAAAAAAAAAATGGGAGCAACACTCCTCACTATGCATACAAAAATATCAATTAGAGGGCCCCTGAAAACTTCTCTTACGAAGATTATCCCATGTGAGACATTTCCTCTGAGAAATCAACCATAGGAAGAAATTACATTTAGGCCAAGAAGAGCTATTCCATACCTTCTTCCACCACCTGGGACATATGTCAGGCCATGTACTTGCCTATCTAACTTGGCATAACCTTCAACTATAGTATATTTTCCTTTTGGGTTGGCACCCCAAGCCAAAAGATCCTTCTCTTTGAAAGAGCTGCATAACCTACCTTCCAAGATTTTAGCAAACATAGTATGATCCTCATCAGAACCACCCAAGGGACACTCCCAAAGATCCTTCCAACAAGACACCTCCACCTGACCAGTACACCTAACCCTTTTAAAATTCTCCATCTTAATCCATCCCGCATCAGTGAAAATGTTGCAAAGAGACTAAAGTTGTGGATGACTAGAAAGAATAAGAGGATGACCATCCCAGGATTCTTGCCAAAAGAGAGCTTCAGAACCTCTATTACAAATCCAAAAAAGGTCATCTTTAATAAGTTGAGAACCCTTTTTAAGAGTGTCCCAGATAAAAGATCCCCTACCCAACAAACCAAAGCGAGGCACCTCCTGGCCAATAACACCCAGAATATACTTGTGGGTTAAAATCTTGGCCTGGTCTTGATTTGATTGTTACACCACCTCCATTACAACTTAGCTGCCAAGGCCTTGCAAACCAAAGCCATTGACTGAAGACCAAGTCCTCCAGCATGCTTCAGTCTACATACAGACTCCCATTTAACTAAACTCCACGTAGAAGAAAGAAGACTTCCAGACCAAAGAAATTGACGAGAAAGAGCATTGAACTCTCTCACAAAGTTGGAGGGGGAAACTGCACAAAACACCTATACATGGGAAGAGCCTGGACCGATGTCTTCAAAAGAGTCACTCTCCTAGCCAATGATAACCACCTACAAGTCCAATGACTAACCTTGCTATGAAATTTATCCAAAACACCTTGCCAAAAATCTCTACGCTGAGTCCTCAAGTCCAAAGGAATCTCAAGGTACATCAAAAGAAGAGACCCAATCTAAAATCTAAGGATCTTGGAAATTCTATTTTGAATAAGTCGAGGAGTATTAAAGAAATATATGGAAGATTTATCCTCATTGATTTTATGACCTGTGACCTTCAAGTAGATTTCCAAGGCTCTCCTAAAATTCACTGCCTCATTGACTCTGGCCCTGCCCATCAAACCCGTGTCGTCCACAAACTGAAGATGAGAATAGGGAGATATAACATCACTCCAACTCTATCCTTGAATAAGACCATGTCTCACCTGGGAAGTAATCAATCTGCCAAGACCCTCAACCATGATAATGAATAGATAGGGAGATAGAGGGTCCCCTTACCAAAGTCCTCGAGAAGCACTGAATAATTTTGAAGGCTCTCCATTAATAAGAACTGAGAAGGAGGTAGAAGTCACACATCAAAGCACCCAATTCACCCACTCTTCTCCAAAGCCAAAGGCCAAAAGGATTTTTTGTAAGAATTATCAATTCACCCTATCATAGGCTTTGGCCATGTCAAGTTTAATAAATATTGCTTTCTCCTTTGAGTTTTCCATTGAGTGGATCGCCTCCATTTCTACCACAACATCATCTAGAATCTGTCTTCCCTCAACAAATCCACCTTCCTCAGAGATCAGGGTACCAAGGAATGGTTTGAGCCTTTCAACAATCAATTTAGTAATTATCTTGTAGACCATATTACATAGAGCTATAGGCTTGAACTGATCCAAACTATTAGCCCCCTCCTTCGTAGGAATAAGAACCAAGAAGGTAGAATTCATTGATTTAAGCATTTGCTTATTCCTAAGAGATTCTTGAACCACATCTAGAAGATTGTATTTTATAATCTCCCAAAATTCCTTAAAAAACTCAATAGGAAACCCTTCAAGGCCATGAGCCTTACCTTTTTTCATATCAAACACAACTTCCTCCTCCAATTCAAGTAACAAAATAGGATGCAAGAGGGCATTATTCATTTCAATCGAGACTAGAGGGGGAATACAATTCAAGATGGCCATGTCTTCCACCATAGCTTCAGGATCCTCTTTGGTGAATAAACTTGAAAAATACTTGACGGCTTCCTTGGAAACTCATTTATAAGAGGAGAGATGGGTCCCTTCTAAAGAAATAAGAGAAGTAATATAATTACCATATCTCCAAGCCTTAACAAAGTTATGAAAAAAAGTTGTGTTTCTATCACCTTCTTAGAGCCAATCAACCTAAGACTTCTGCTTCCAAAAAATCTCTTCTCGATGCTCCCACCCAGGCCTGGAATTTGACAGTCACCCCTACCTGTCATATGAATTTTTGATGACAGTTTAGTCATTTCAATGCCTTTCATTTGACATTTTAAGAAAAATATTAACTGTCAAAAAATATAAAAGTAGAAGACTGAAGCAATGAAAATCAATGCACATCTTTCTTGGGAAGAAATGAAAATCATTATCTTAATGAGAAAATAATGATAAATTAGTAATATATGCAAAAATCTTAAATTTACTAAATAAGTTTCTAAATTAATACACTAATATATATTATATATTAACATTAAATGATAAAATATTAATAATTACTAATTTAGTAATAATAAACATTTAAATTTTAAAATTATATATATTATGATAAGTTTATATAACAATCTTATTAAATATATTTAAAAAATTAAATTGACTAAGTTTCTAAATTCATATATAAAAAAATAGAATATATTGTAAAAATTCATATTAAAATATTTTATCAATTATATTCTATCATTTCAATTATGACAAGTTTCTAAATTCATATGAAAAAATACAACTATTCTAAAAAATCATGTTAAAATATTATAAAATTAGAAACAACTACATTCTTCCATATTCTAAATCCTTCCATTTTGAAATATTCTAAATAATTTGTATTTTTATAATAAACATTCTAAACTAATATATATATTACCTATTATATTTTTTTACGGTTTATTTATAATTTGAAGTGTCATCTATACGGTTTTAGAAAAAAATAGCATGTCAATGCATACGTGTTACTAATTTTTTAAGCTGTCAAATACGGTTCAAAAGTGAAAAAATGGCCATTTTGCCTGTCAAATTCCAGGCCTGCTCCCACCCATATAAGTCCTTAAGAGTAAGGGACTCAGCTTTACTAAGCTCAGCAGTCATCCCTTGATCCCTTATCTGACGAGTGACATCATTCAGCTTGGACTGAGCTACCATCTTCTGCACATGCAGATTCCCAAAGCATTGTTTATTCCACCTCTTCAACCTATATTTCACATATTGTACTCTCTTCTCAAAAACATACAAAGCCCTCCCATCGGTAGGGATCCCTTCATACCACCAGTCAACCATGAGCTCCTTTAAATACTGATCACGCAACCACATCAATTGGAATTTAAAGGAAGTATTTTTGGAGACTCTAAAAGAGGTAGCAAAGAATATGATGGGCCAATGATCAGAGCCTCACCAATCAAGAACTTTTGAACTAGTGGACCACCTATCATTCACCCAATAGCAGGAAACCAAAAATCTATCAAGCCTTTCTGAAATAGCCTCAACACCACTCCTCCTATTATTCCATGTAAATACACCATTAACTGGCTTCACATCAATGAGATTCAAGAAACTAATATTATCCCTGAGAAGAATTGAAGAAGGATTGAGCCTGAGTGATCCCCCTCTTTTCATCCAAAATTGTAACCGCAATAAAATCTCCAGCTAAAATCCAAGCGAGAAAAGGATCCAGGGACCTAACAAAATTAATATGGGCCCATAGATGTGTCTTACCCAAAAGATCAGTAGGAGCATAAATATTAGAAAGAAGGCACCTTTCTCCTGACTCAAAGCTAGAAGCAACCAAAGAAATGGATGACGTGCTAGAAATCCACCACATGGGGGAGACCTTCTGCATGTTCCAAAAGTAAGAACCCCCCTGAACTACCATGAGCATCCACTCCCTGCCAATGGCCCTGGGGCCAGACAGGCCAAACCATTCACTGAGAGATTGGTTTCCTGAATAAAGATAACATTAGGAGACAGAGATTAAATTAATCCCCGAAAAACTTTTTGTCTAGGGATGTTGTTCAACCCCCTTACATTCCATAAGATCACTATAATTTATAGGGTTGAGAGAAGTGGGAAACAATGGGCCTCACAGATCCCGACTCAACCAAAGTATCACCAATAAGATTAACCTTTTCCTGGTCTATTTTTTTCCTGCTCTGTAAAGGTTTGTCAAAAGAACCCTTTTTAAGGGGATTCTATAGTAGACCTAAAGTAGGTGGGGCTTTATTACTCTTTCTAGAATCTGAGGCCACCTTAATGGAAGGGGGATTAGAAGCCATGATAACTGCATCCTCAAGAGCCTGTGACCCATTGAGATCCCTATTATTCTGAACTTTCAAGGGCATGCCCAAAACCATATGTTCATCTTGTTGGTCCCCCATAGATAATACTTGACCTTCTTTCATTGAGTCCACATCATGTTACCCATGTTGAACTAGGGCACCGAAAGACATTTCAATTGGAATTCCTTCCTCCTAGAACAAATCATCTATAATATCAAACCTATTTAGAGTGACATCATTTTGCTTGTCCAACCAGGTTCTCTTCTTCTCTTTGCCTTTATTCAGAGGCCTAACTAGAATGAAGCCTTCCTTATCTACAGGACCATCGGGCATGGGGATCTTCCCTTTATCCTCTGCAAGAACAGAGTGAAGAGGATCAGAGACTGCCAAGGAAGGATATTTATTTTGGGGACATTTCCACTGTAAATGTTCATACTCATGACAAATTATGCACCTAAATGATAGTGTCTCATAATCTAGCTATTGGATCCAAGAAGATGAACCCAAATAGATTTCGATAGATTTTGGTAGAGGGTTATTTAAATCAACTTCTACACAAATGGGAGCATAAGAAATTACCTTTCTATCCTAAGTTTGTGTAGCTGAGCCCACAGGTTTTCCAAGAAGCAATGAGATTGAATGAAGAATATCTTCCCTCCAGAATTCTGGCGGAAGCCTCGACAATTGAACCCACACAGGAACTCCAGAGGGGAGCTCCTCAATAGAGTTGAAGTTGATATTCCAAGGTTTGATAAAGAGTCCCACTTGGTTAAAGAAATAAGGGCCACCCTCAAAAGCCCTATTCCTATCAACCAAGTTGGAAAAAATTACCAGAAAATAGTTATTGGCTACCAACAGTAACTCCATATCTCCTTCGAGATTCTAGACTCAACGCGCCCAAAAATTCTAAAACAGGTAAAGAGAGGCAAAGACCCATGAATTTACATATTAGAGAATGATTACTCCAATATTCAACATCCTCTGAAACTTTCTTTGGTTAAGTAACCAAAACTGGGTGATCTGAAGACCTCTCCAAACATTCATTCACCTTTTTAATTCAAAAATGCCCTTTTGAAGAAGAACCCCTTCCCCTGACTAGGGTTTACCTATGTGTTGTTGGTAATATGAAGGAATTTATTATGTGTTGCATTGATGTTTTTTCATTTATGTCAACACCAATTGTTTTGGTTGTTTACTGGCTCCCGGTCGAAGGATTGGATTGGGAAGATTATCAGTTGATTGTCACTGGTGTGATCTGAATGAGGGAATAAGTTTGTATGAATGGTTCATATGCTACTGAAGTATGTTTCAGTCAGTTGGTATTGACTTGATGATTAGATGTCATCTTATGTTCTAGGAAGCCTGCTTTGTAAGTTCGATAGGGTTTTCACCGACAAAGCTTTATTGAAGATCTTTGATGTAATGCTAAGTGGTGTTGGTACAACTTCTAGAAGGGATTTAGGATGCTGATGGTGATTGTGTTCATGCCTCAACTGATTGGTGTCATTTCTTTGTCATGTGTGGGTCTAATTTAGGTCTGGTGCTATCTAGGTTGTGGACCAATTTCATGAAACGTGGTGGTGGATCCTTCTGATGCGCTTCCGGGATGTTTTATTGATTGGATGATGTTTGTTTGTCCTTAGGATGACATGTTTTATGATTTTATTTTAGGATTATGTAATGGATCTATTGAATTATGATTTGGGTGGCCGACCTAATTGTTTAGGTCCAGGGCTTGTATAAATATTTGTAAGATTACATTGTAGATCATAGGCAAGGAGCGAATAATGTAATAATGATTTGTGCAGAGGATTTGGTCGATCATAGGTGATCGAGTTGGGTTTATGTAAGAGGTTTTAGACCTCCGGTATAGAGATTAACCAGAATTGTAATCTGCATGTTTGATGCTATCATAATGCAATTCTTCTTTTTGGATTGTTGTCCAAATATTTTGAGGTGGTTGACCTCTTTTGTAGTCAGTGGGACTCCATTGTGATGAGCAGTGTGCTCTAGGCAATGTGCCTTCCTGCATGTGCAGGACCCTATTGTAATCATATACTTTCTGCAAAAGTATCATCTGATTGTGGGTAGGTTTTCCCATCGTGGATTTTCCCTTTACTAAGTTTTCCACGTACAAATCATGGTGTTATGTGTTATGGTTGCATGGTATTGATTCTCTGGTTTTCAATTATGCTTTAATGCTTTATCAGTTATTCTAGTATCTATTTTTTTATATTCCAGTAAAAGGTTTTAAGTGCTTTAATTCACATAATCCATTGACAACTAATTCACCCCTCCCCATCTCAGTTGTCCATTGGTTATCCTAACAATTGATATTGGATCCCAGTCTTGTTTTTGTAGAAGCCTAATCGCTTGAGGAAGATCCTATGACAATTTATAGTTCAGCTACTGTTTATCGGAACGACAACCCTAGGCTTGATAGAACAAACTATGGAGTATGGAAATTTCAGATGGAGACTCATTTAAGATGCATTGGAAAGGAAAATTGGGAAATAACTCATAAAGGTTACACTCCTCATGATCTGACATACGATAATCCTGCATTGGCAGACTTGGAAAAGAACATTGAAAATGACTGTAGAGATAGAGAAGCCCTCTTAAGTGCCTTATCAGATCGGCAGATCATGAGATTATCACATAAATCATCAGCAAAAGCTATATGGGACAAGTTGGAGACTCTGAATGAAGGTGATCCCACTATTAAAATTGAAAAAATTGAATGTTACCGGGTAAGATATGAAAACTTGAAGATGGAGAAAGATGAAAGAATTTATGCATTCATGGAAAGGGTAAATGAAATTGTATTAGGAATTCAATGTTGTAGTGGATCACTGAGCGAGGAAGAGATTGTTTCAAGAGTATTAAGGGTTTTGCCACCAGCATATAAGATGAAGGTAACTACAATTAATGAGCTAAAAACCATGCCTAATTCTTCTGTCAATAGAGATACTCTTGTTGGGAAGATATCTTCTTTTGAGCTTGAATAATTTGGTCCTCCAGGAGCTACAAAGATTGATATTGCATTTAAAGCATCTACATCATCAACCGACAAGCAAGATTGGAAAGTTTTGTATGCAAAGGAATTAGAAGAGATTAAGAAAGAAGATGAAGAGCTTGAGCAACTTGAATCCCTATTTTCTAGAAGGATACCTAAAGGTCCGAGACGAAGTAAGTATGAAGGAAAATCTCCTTTTAAATGTTTTGCATGTAATAAGATAGGTTATTTTGCATCTAGATGTCCTGAAAGGAATTCAAAATTGGAAGAAAGAGCAAGAAGATCTTTTGAGCCTAACCCTGAATATCAGATCAAGCATAAGTACAGGAGAAATAAAAATAAATCATTCTACTATGCTGATAAGGAAGGAGTAACTGATGACTCAGAGGAAGAACCGACAGGAGATTCATCTAGTGGATCTGAAAATGGAAGAGACTGGGTATTTTATGCTATAAAGGAAGATGATCCAGAACCAATTATCAAAAATGAGGAAAAGGCCCTTGCAACAAAAGTTGAAGACAAAAATGAATGGGTAATAGATAGTGGATGTTCTCATCATATGACATGAGACAAAATAAATTTTCTAACCTTGCAAGAATTTGATGGTGGTCAAGTCAGATTTGGTAATAATAAAGAATGCATGATCAAAGGAAGAGGAACCATTTCATTGGATAGTAAGCATGACATTGAAAATGTCTATTATGTTGAAGGTCTGGAGCATAATATATTGAGTGTAGGACAGTTGGTAGATAAAGGATTTCAATTACAATTCAAGGATGGAAAGTGCAAAATCATTAGCAAATCAGCATTGGAGATTGCAACCGGTACACAGACAAAAGGTAACATCTTTCATTTGAACTCCGATGAAAAAATATGTTTGATTACACATATTGATGAAAGTTGGCTATGACATAAGAGGTTGTGTCATGTAATTTTGATTGCATTGTAAAGATTAGTTCAACTAAGGTAGTTAGAGATTTACCTAAGATTGTGAAGCCTCATAATTCGATATGCAAGGAATGTCAAATGGGTAAGAAAATCAGAACTTCTTTTAAGAGAATACCTGATAAATTAATAATATTCTTGATTTGCTTCATACCAACCTATGTGGTCCTGCTAATACAAGAATCTTTCAAGGAGATAGATATTTCATGTTAATCATTAATGACTATTCTAGAATGATGTGGGTTGTTTTTCTAAGGGAGAAATTTGAAGCCTTTGAGAAATTCAAGATCTTTAAAGCTATGGTTGAGACATAGACAGGGATGAAAATCAAGTGTCTGAGATCAGATCAAGGTGGTAAATTCACATCTGGTGAATTCAATAGCTATTGTGAGAAGAAAGGCATTAGGAGACAATTATCTGCACCTCAGACACCTCAACAGAATGGCATTATGGAAAGAAAGAACAAAACCATTTTGGATGCAGCCAGAACCATGATGATGGAAGCTAATTTGCCTCATATCTATTGGAGAGAAGCAATAAGTACATTGGTTTATACAATCAACAAAGTTCATATCAAAGGAGATACTGTTGAAATGTGGTGACTGATCAGCAAAGTAGTGTACACTCAGCACGTATCCTTGTCGGGGTCCGGGCAGGGGTTCGGGGGCGACAGCCCCTAAGAAAAGCGAGGGTTCAGGGGCGGCAGCCCCTTGAATTTTTTTTTTTTGCCGTTTTTCGTTGATGAAAACCGACATTGTAATAAAACCCTAAAAAGGCCGACTTTGTTTGTTGCCCTAAAAACTTATGTTATAAGCGGCTGGGATGCTTAAGGCATTGTAAGGTTGATGTACTTTTTTGCTGGATAATAAGAAAGATTGGACGGTTGTGTATGGTGGACATAACCCATTCTGGGTGAACCACGTTAAATCTCTGTGTTATCTGTGTCTTGTTTTATTTCTTTATCTTTTGTATTTAAATCTGCATATAATTGTTAGTTCATATTTGCTTCGGATCTGCTTGAAACCCTAACAGATACTGATAATACACCTTATGAATTATGATTTGGTCATTCCCCTACTCTTAAGTATTTCAGAATCTTTGGAAGTAAGTGTTATATCAAAAGAGATGATTCCATTGGAAAGTTTGACCCTAGATGTGATGAAGGAATATTTCTTGGTTATTCAACTAAGAGCAAAGCATATAGATGTTATAACAAAAGATTGCAGAGAATTGTGGAGAGCACTAATGTGAAAGTGGATGAGCAACACAAAGACCAAGCTAAATCTTATGACATATAACTGATAGTGGAAATGATCATAACTAATCTAGTAATGCCTGCACCGGAACAAAATGTTGAACCAGTTACCCCGACATCATCAAAAAACTCAACTGTAACTGAAGAGCACCACAAAGAACCTGAAAACTAGAAAATGCCAAGGTATGTAAGGCTAAATCATTCTGAAAATTAGATCATTGGAGACAAAAACAAGGAAGTTATGACAAGAAGAAGATTGACAAATCAAGAGGTATGTTTCATTTCTCAAATTGAACCAACATCAGTAATTGAAGCTTGTAAAGATGAATGTTGGATGAAAGCTATGGAAGATGAATTAGATTAGATAGAAAAGAACAATACTTGGACTTTGGTTCCCCGACCTAAAAATAAGAATGCCATTGGAACTAAATGGGTTTTTAGAAACAAACTGAATGAGGATGGACAAGTTGTAAGAAACAAGGCTAGATTGGTCTGCAAAGGATATTCTCAGAAGGAAGGAATTGATTATGGTGAAACTTTTGCACCGATAGCCAAAATTGAAGCTGTTAGACTATTCATTGCTTATGCAACCTATAAGACCTACAAGGTCCATCAAATGGATGTTAAGTGTGCGTTTCTGAACATAGAACTTGAAGAGGAAGTCTTTATTGAGCAACCTGATGGATTTTTACTGACAAATGACAAAAATATGGTTTGCAGATTAAGGAAAGCCCTATATGGATTAAAACAGGCTCCTAGAGCTTGGTATGCAAGGTTGGATAAGTATCTTTTGAAGCTTGATTTTATAAAAGGTAATGCTGACAGTAACCTATATTATAAGATCACAAATTATTATATTTTATTTATTGAAGTATTTGTTGATGATACCGTTTTTGGAGGTGAAGAAAAATTGTGCATGGAATTCTCTGATAATATGAAGAGTGAATTTGAAATATCTATGACTAGAGAAATAAGATTTTTTCTAGGTTTGTAGATTACTTAGACTGACAAAGGCATCTTTATCTATCAAACTAAGCATCTAATGGAATTATTGAAGAAATTTGGTATGGAAAATTCCAAACCGATTAGTACTCCCATGGTTACAAGTGAAAAATTGTCAATTAAAGATGTATCCCCTCCAGTAAATCCTATAAGATATAAATCCATGATTGGTGGTTTGCTATATTTAACTCAGACTAGACCAGAAATAATGAATGTAGACAATATTGTATCAAGATTTCAAAGTAATCCAAGAGAAAATCATGAAAGTGAAATAAAAAGGATATTTCGGTATTTGCAAGGAACAATGAAATATGGTTTATGGTACCCTAAAGATGATGACTTTACTTTATATTCATATACAGATGCAGATTGGGCAGGTGATGCTGATGACCGGAAGAGCACATCCAGTGGAGCATTCTTTCTTGGGAAGAAGTTGGTTTCATGGATCAACAAGAAGCAGGCATGCATTTCTTTATCTACTATTGAAGTTGAATATGTTGCAACCGCAACTAATTGCACTCAAGTTCTATGGGTGAAGTAAATGTTGAAGGATATACAAGTGAGTTGTAATGATTTGGTTGTTATTCATTGTGATAGCTCTGCAGCTATTGATATATCAAAGAATCTGGTATTTCACTCTAAGACTAAGCACATATCAATCAAGTATAACTTTTTGAAGGAAAAGGTGGAAGCAAAAGAATTCAGATTGGTTTATGTGAACACTAAAGAATAGGTAGTAGGCATCTTCACTAAACCTTTGTCCCGAGAATCATTTGAGCATTTGAGAGATAGATTGGGGGTTTCTACCCCTGTGGTAGAGACTTAAATGATGTAGATGTGCATCAGTTCAGTATGCATTATCAGAGATATCTTTTGCTCCGAATTGATGAACTAATGCTACTACTCAGGGGGAGTAGTTAGCCTTGAGATTTAGAGTTTTCATATTCTATTTGATATCTATGTCATATCTTTGGCATTATTGTCAAAGGGGGAGGAATATATGTGAAAAAACATTGCTATTTATTTTTCAGATTGATTGCACTCCTTAGGGGGAGTGTGGCGGTGAGTTTGGTGGTATTTGGTCTTTTGATTCAGATTTGGTTCATAGCTTCATTGCTATATCATTTTATGGGAGATTGTTAGTTGTCTTCCATAGGGAGAGACTTGTTTGGCATTTCTTGGCACTTGGATGTTTTTCACATCTAGTGTTTCCATCAATGCCAAAGGGGGAGATTATTGGAAATATGAAGGAATTGGTTATGTGCTGCATTGATGTTTTGTCATTGATGTCAACACTAGCTGTTTTGGTTGTTTACTGGCTTTCGGTAGAAGGATTGGATTGGGAAGATTATCAGTTGATTGTTACCAGTATGATCTAAATGATGGAATAAGTTTTTATGAATGGTTCATATACTTCTGAAGTATGTTTCAGTCAGTTGGTATTGACTTGATGATCAGATGATATCTTATGTTCTAGTAAGCCTTCTTTGTAGGTCCAGTAAGGGTTTCATTGACAGAGCTTTATTGAAGATCTTTGGTGTAATGCTAAGTGGTGTTGGTGTGTCTCCTAGAAGGGATTCAAGATGTTGATGGTGATGGTGATGGTGATTGTGCCCATGCCTTGACTAATTGGTGTCATTTCTTTGGTGTGTGTGGATCTAATTTAGGTCTGGTGCTATCTAGGTTATGGACCAGTTTCATGAAACGTGTTGGTGGATCCTTCTGATGCACTTCCGGAATGCTTTATCAATTGGATGATGTTTGTTTGGCCTTAGGCCGACATGTTTTATGATTTTATTTTAGTATTATGTAATGGATATATTGAATTATCATTTGGGTGGCCCACCTAATTGTTTAGGTCCAGCACTTGTATAAATATTTGTAAGATCTCATTGTAGATCATAGGCAAGGAGAAAATAATGTAATAACCATTTGTGCAGAGGATTTGGTCGATCATAGGTGATCGAGTTGGGTTTATGTAAGAGGTTTTAGACCTCTGATATTGAGCTTAACCAAAACTGTAATATGACATGTTTGATGCTATCATAAGGCGATTCTTCTTTCCAGATTATTGTCCAAATATTTTTGAGGTGGTTGACCTCTTTTGTAGTTAGTGAGACTCCATTGTGATGAGCAGTGTGCTCTAGGTAGTGTGCCTTCCTGTATGTGCAAGCCCTTATTGTAATCATATACTTTCTGTAGAAGTATCATCTGACTATGGGTAGGGTTTCCCACTGTGTTTTTTTCCTTTACCGGGTTTTCCACATACAAATCATGGTGTTATGTATTATGGTTGCATGGTATTGATTCTCCTATTTTCAATTATGCCTAATGCTTTATCAGTTATTCCAGTATCTATTTTCTTATATTTCAGTAAAAGGTTTTAAGTGCTTTAATTCACAAAATTTGTTGACAATTGATTCATGCCCCCCTCTCTCAGTTGTCCATCGGTTATCCTAACATGTGCTCCTTCACACATGCATTCAGCGATTGAGATGGATCGACCATTTCCAAATCTCCAGAGATCACCTGAGAAGGGGGTAATCCTCTATTCTCTATGAATTTAGGGCAAAAAACCAAGACAAGAAAAGGTGAAGAGGGGCGAGATTCCCTCAAACCCTAACACACAGCACACCACCCACAACACGACACGAGGCACACGATACAGACTGAGGAAACTACCAAACCCCATGATAGCAAAGACAACTCATCCACGGGGAAGAAAACTCACGCACCACTGCAAACTTGAACGCCCCCCCTCCCCCCCCAATCAGAGAAAGAGACAGACAAAGAAGAGAGCGAGCTAGGACATGACAGTCCTAGCCTAAAGCAGCCAAGAACACATCACCATCCTCCAACATCACAAACCAACAATAAACATTTTAACTAATCAAATGGAATATAACATTATTCATGAAGCTCTCCTTTCAATTTTCACCAAGAAGAAAAGATGAATGATTTTTAAATTGGAAATAAGAAAAGCTTATACAATAGAAGTGCTTGACAATTATTGATGATAATTATGAAAAGCTTGGGCTTATTAAGAATTAGTTTGACTTGGATTTAGAGTTGCATTTCTAACTTAAGATTCTTGGAAATTATGAATGGAAACCCTTATGGTTTATTTGAATCCTCAAGAAGACTTAGTCAAGAAGGTCTTATTTCTCCTTTTTGCTTTATTGTAGTGGTAGAAGGATTGGGAGGAACCATCCAAGTAGCACATACCAACCAATTATGGAAAGGAATCAAAATCACTAGCAACATAAGTTCTCCCACCAACAATTTGTAGATGATACCATTATCTTTAGTGCTCGGCAAGTTTAAATAAGGAAATACAAATGAAAGATACTAAATTAAAAAATATACTATATCCTTGGAAAAAATAATAAATAAAAAAAATTAAATATTTTTTGTTAATACAAGGCCAAAAATTCATAGGGAAACAAATATATGTTTCGTTCATACAAATTTGGAAATGTACTGAACAAATATCTAGACATTCCTTTATTTAATGGATCATGCCAACATTTGTACCTAAAGAATCTAAAAGATAAGTGCAAAATAAAAATGGCTTTCTAAAAAATAAAACGATTGTTCTTTACAGTAATGATCGTGATGTTAAAAGATGTTTTATCAACAATCTCAATATACTTAATAACAAGCCTAAAAATCCATAGAAAAATAAATGAAAAAATAAGGAAAAAGATAAAAAAACTTTCATTTGATAAGGAAATTCAAACACTAAGAAAATAATAATTCCAATGGAAAATAGTACATGCTCCCCAAAAGAGGCTGGAGGAATGAGACTAAGACATAGTGAATTCCAAAATTGGATCTTATAGAAAAAAACTAATGTGAAATATTTTTTCAAAACTAAATCTAAAATGTCAAAGACTATACAAAGAAAATGCATTGCTACCATTGATCCCATTCACATTCTCATGGTGGATAATCATTCTAGAGGATCACACCTTTAGATTTTTAGCATCTTTCATGTAGAAAGGTTATTACAAAGTACTTAACTTGAGAGTTGAATAGTTGACAAAGTGCAACATTTTGGATAGATTCCTAAAACGGATACCCAAAACAAGATGAAAGAGGGGATACCCAAAACAAGATGAAAGAGGGGAGTCAACTTTAACAAGTGCCATATTGTTTGTGGAATGGGAAGTAAAGGTAGTGGATTATGTACAAGAAAACATGAGTGGTTACAATAAATGGGGGATTTTAGATGAATAATTAAACATTTTAAAGAAGAATTATTGAAAATAAGAGTATTTAATAAGGAAGAGTAGGATAAACTAAAATGAAACTTTTTCAAAAGAGGTGAACAAGTATTAAGTTGGAAAATAAAATGAGTATCCAAAGCAAACACAAATTGGCCTTCGTGTTTATGTTGAGACATGAACTACCTTCCTAAAGATTGTTCTTTTACATGGCCATCCATTCACAGGGAAATTATAATGATTGATAAGTTATAGAAAATGGTATCTAGGTGGGGAGGTAGAAGAACTAATAAATCAATTCCTAGTTACATGTTCTTGGCATTGGTTATGTAAGATTGTCTAGAGCATTTCTTAATGGTTTTAATATTTTTGTTAACCATGGCTAATTATATAAAAATGATAAATATTATATTGTGTTAATTATTGCACTATTTCTATTAATTTGGGTAGTTTAGAAGGAGATAAATAGAAGAACATTTTTAGACAAAGAAATGGAAGGAAAAAGGTTTTTGATTAAGCAAGAAATGACCACTGAAGAAGTCACATAGGTTAATGAAGAGCTAATTCTTCAAAATAAGAAATACTCTTTATACAATATAATTTTTTTTGGAAATAATCAAGAGCATGTTGTATTATTCATATTAAGTAAGGAAAATAGGATCGAATAGTTTCAAATTGAAGGAAACTTATAGATAATTATAGATTTAATAAAGAAAAAAAGGATTGCCTAATTGGAAAGTAATAAAAATATTGAAGGTTGTAAAGCCTATATCCTAAATTTACCTTAGTAGACTATTTTAATATAAAATGTATATATAGAGAAACAAATAACAAATTAGATTTCATAACCAACTAAGCAATTGATAATGTGGTGGATTGTATCACAAGTTAAAAAGTTGAAACATAGGAAGGATTTGAAAATAAGTTCAATTTAGAAAAATAATAGCAAAGAAATCCTTATATGTGTAGGGAAGGATAGTTGATAATGATCACATATAATAAAGATAAGAATGCCATGTTGTGGTAGTTATAAATGAAGGTTTGATGACGAGAAATAATAACTCAAGGAGTTGAAAGACTACACGGGGGCTTCACTTAGTGAACCTGGGTTATATCACGTGTGTTCATGGCATACTGAAGAATCCCCCTATGTTCCAAAAATGTTTCCCTAAGCTCCCTTTTTGTCACCCCCTCCCAATACACAACCTGAATTAAAAGCCTCCCTATTTTCACCAGATATTGCATTTTTTCTTAGCCGAATTGAAAACCCCCCTATTTTCATCGATAGGCAATATATTGTACCCTCATTTTTAGGACATTAAACCCCCAATATGAAAGCACATGATATAATATTGCCTAATCAGTGAAGCCCCTGTGAAAGACCATGTCATAATAATTATCAAAGTGTCAACATATTGAAATATATATATTCTGCTCTAGAAAGTTAATAGATAGTAATGTTCCTCTCATGTTAACATAGTGCCAAATTGCATTATTAAGTGGTATAGTAGAGATTACACTAAAAAATATCTTGAAAGATGAATCAGATACTATCATAAATTTTCATATAATGACTATTGGATAATGATCTCATGTTGGCAAAACATAGATATAGTGTGAATTCAAACACATTGTCAATGTTCACTAGTGTGCTATTATACTTTGAAGAGGACAAAGAGGTACTCAAGAAAATGACTTCTTGATTGGTAAATTTGTTGGGAGGATTGGATTTGATATTGTAGGGAGTAGTAATTAAAGCAAAATTTCTATTGATAAATGTCATCATGACTATCTATGAAGGTTTGGTCATAAGGCCATGGTGGCCATTCATAATATTAGCATTTGAAAGAAATCAATTGCAATGAATGAAAAGGGCTAGTGCACCGTAGAACATCTCCAACAAATTGTATGGATTTTAACATCAAAGGAGATTCAATGGGAATATACATTTGGTGAAGAACTTGCTTGAGAAGAAAGTGGGCCATAACTAGATTAATGACAATGTTGTACATCTTTAGAATTATATCATATGACATTTTCTAAAGTTTATCCCTTTAGACTAAATTATGGTAGGATAGATATATGAATTGAAATAGAAATTGTTGCCTTTCTAAAGAAAAAAAATTATAATATATCTCTTTTTAACATAAAAGACATGGTCCTGTGTTTACAATTCACTAACCCAGAAAATTATATTGATAGTTGTCATTGTAATACAATGAGAGATTGTAATAAAGTATTGGATAACAAGAACCCTTTAACATAAACTTGACAATCATTTACATGTTGTACTGGTATGCACACACTATTTTCCATAGATTTGTGCCTACTTTGAAAGAAATTCTTAATACATATGTGCATTGATGAATGATGCAATTTGTGCAAAGTTGGTTTCATTTCCCTAGCCTTAACTTATCTGACTATATTTTTCCACTTCTTATCCATTTTTGCACACCTTTACATATAACCTCCATTTAATATGAACCATGCATGCTTAGATATTCATCCATGACCATTTTTTGTCATCTTAAAAGCATTCATAGAGCAATTAATAGTGAAACACTTTATCTTAACACATTAAAATGAATAACATATATATGCCCATCATTCTAGGTCATTTGCTCTTTTTAATCTCTTACACATATTCCAAGGATGACCTTAGTGAATATGTTCCCTTGTGACATAACAAAAACTCTTTTCAGATATTTCAAAATACTATAAATTACCAAACATCATAAAAGAAAAGAGAAAACAAAGATAGCTCTAGTGATACATATTTAGCAAAAGTAAAAACTTGGTAAGACAAAATATGTAGATCAGATGATTTGATTTGTAACTACAAAGTAGACCCAATCTCACAAAGTCAACATGGGATGGAGTTTGGATCTAAGGCAAAATCCAAATCAATACACTTAAAAAGAGGTAGCAACTCATTATATGACCATAAAGCTAAGAGCTAAGTTATTGTTTCATTTACATTTCATATTTTATTATTTTAATCTTAAAATATTCATAATTTTATAAAAATTACAAACAAAAATTAATTATTAGTTTGGATTGATTTGTGTTGTTAGAAACATTTCATTTAATTAGTCTAGATTAAGTTCATAAGAAAATTATTTTCTATTACACATCATTCATTAGAGTAAACTATACATGTATATGTATATGTGTGCATACATACATAAATACATACATACATACATGCATAGAGAGAGGGGGTACATATCTACACTATGTCTCTAGCATATATCTTGGAATTATATTTCTAGCATCTTTTAAATGAATACATCTATGATAATTTATATTAGTATTATTTTACACTAGAATATTAATTATTATTTTATGTTTATTTTGGTTTAATAAATTGTGAGGCAACTTTTTAGATTTAGAATAAAATTTTCAAATTGATATAGAAAGGTAAATTATCAAACAAAAGTTTTTGGAATTTGATAATATGAATGGCTTAAATGTTTCAACCAATTGTGAGGTAAAAAATGAAATTTGTTGCATAGATTTTTTTTTTTAATAGTATTAGATTTGGATTCCTTCTTAATTTGATTGTGTGATAGTTTTTGCATCAACGTTTAATGTGATCCATCTATCATAGGATGAAAGAGTGCACAAGTAGAAGAAAAAATTGTAATAGAAAAACTTTTATTTATAAGACAATTGTAATAAGCTTTTTACACTATAGTTATGAGAATTCTTGTTATCCAATACTTTATTACGATCTCTCATTGTATTGTAATGACAACTATCAATATAATTTTCTGGGTTAGTGAATTGTAAACACGGGACCATGTCTTTTATGTTAAAAATAGATATATTATAAACTTTTTTCATTAGAAAGGCAACAATTTCTATTTCAATTCATATATCTATCCTACCATAATTTAGTCTAAAGGGATAAACTTTAGAAAACGTCATAAGATATAATTCTAAAGATGTACAACATTGTCATTAATCTAGTTATGACCCACTTTCTTCTTAAGCAAGTTCTTCACCAAATGTATATTCCCATTGAATCTCCTTTAATGTGATCCATCTATCATAGGATGAAAAAGTGCACAAGTAGAAGAAAAAATTGTAATAGAAAAACATTTATTTAAAAGACAATTGTAATAAGCTTTTTACACTATAGTTATGAGAATAGCAAACGCGATCAGCATTTCTAGAGATTTAGAAGCATTTAAAGCAAAAAATGCATGCAAAAACATTGTTTTTTAAAATGGATAATTTTTTTTTCATTTATATTATTTTGCTAATTGTTTGGAAGACACATTTTTTATTTTATTGGGATTAGTTCTGCATGTGATCTTTACCTTGTTTTTTAAGAAAAAAACCACTGATAGATAAAGATTACTTTCTTATTTTACATAGATTTTTAAAAATATAGATATACTAAATAATGTCTACAATACCAATTTATCTTTATACAACATATGCAAATTTAATGCCATTATATGCATTTTCATAAGCTATTAATAATAAATATATCTAAAATTAAATTCATTCTCTCTAACATCTTTTCCCCATAATTAACTGAAATTTACTATAAATAAATAAAGAAGAAAACAACAAGTATTAAAAAATTTGGAGAAGCGGGGACATCGAAAAGCTAATGTGGTTGTGCTATATTTGGGGTTGGGAATCCGTTTATAACTGGACTCCGTCGTCGCCTAGTCTTCGAAAGTTCCGCAAAGCAACCCTCCAAATCAATTAATAAATAATAATAAATTCGTATTTTCTTAACATTGTTTTGCAAGCTCACGGCCAGCCTGTCCGCAAAGCGACAAAACGCACATAAATACCCGATTCCGCCAAAAATATCCATAATTATGCCGGCCCTGAAATCTCATCCGTCCACGTGTCTCTTTCAGCTCACTCAACCCGTCGATTTTGCTGGTCCCCCCGAAAAGTACGCCGTAGTCGTTATATTAGCAAGCTAAAGTAACGCAATATATCAACGTATCCGGTTTTATGATATCCTAAATCTAAAAAACGCGGAGTAGAATGTTTTGTAACTGTAGTTAGCGGGAGTTGACTTCGCTGGAAGTAAGTGCTCTGGCTGTTTTAAGGTGGATTTGATGGAGTTAAATCTGTAATGCAGGTTGGGGTGTGCTCAATTTTTATTAATTTGATTCTGGGTAGGTTGTGTTTGGCTGTAGAGGTTTTTGTTTTAATATAAAAAATTCAGTTTGTTACATGCGGAATTGGATTGAGTAGAGAGTATCTATGGTGGATGTGGATGATGATGAAAAAGTAGAGATTTTTAGAGGATTTTAAGGACTTGGGCAATTCATGCAATGGAATTTGTCACTACCCACATGCAGATGTAGATCATCGTTTTCCAGGAGTTTAACTTAATTTTTCTCCTCCGGAATTCTCCTTTAAATCCATTTTTCTCTGTGCAGAGTGCCTGGGGACGAGAGGATAACTTATAAGATGAGTCACAATACAGTAGGTTTATGGTTTCCAAGAAGATGAGATGAAGATACCATAATTGGCGCTTAATTTCATCTCCACCGCTGGTTATATCTGGTGCCCCAACAAAAATCATAACATAGAGGGTAATTATGGTGGCTAAGATGATCAGGTGGAGACCTTGGCCTCTTCTGGTTACCAAGAAGTATCAGCTTAACTTGGTTCTGCATAGCCTGGAAGCTCTTGGTGGTGGTGAAGATGAGAATGGCGGGTTGAAGGAGAGTTCCAAATTGATGGCCCTTATTAAATGGGAAGGTCCAAGGAGGAAATTGGGTTATAGGTTTAGAAGTATACAGAAGAACTGCACAAGTTTTCATGGTATTGGAGATAATGGAATTGTGGAATGGGATGAGATTTTTGGCCATGTTTGTGTCCTTACTCTGCTTAAGGACAATGCCTTCAATAGGTGGGATGTTCGAATTCAGATCATCACTGTAAGTTCCATTTTAACAAGTTTTGATGATCATCAATTCTTTTTGTTCGGTGCATGTCTAGCTACAGATCTAGCTTTTTTATTTTACTTTTTGAGTGGAATGTGATAGTGTTCATGCATGTATATATTCAAAAGAAGAAATCAATTGTCATTGTTTAGGCGTCAGGATCTGTTTTGATTGGGCATTGATATTGATTATTGAACCAAATTTCAATATTAATGTAGATGAATTGGTATGCATGTGATTCACGAGAAAAAATTAAACATCTTTTTCATGGCATGGGCCCTATTGATATAAGTAATCTTGTTAAAAAACTGAGGCAAATGTTATTCTGAACCAAAATTCACAGGATGTTTTAGAGGAATCAAAAACCAGACAATCTGTTGTTGGAACAGCTTTGCTGAACCTTGGAGATTTTGCTTCACCATTGAAAAGCACGAAGGAGACCACCAAGATTCCCATATCTTGTTGCATTGGAGGTGTCACAAAAGAAGCAGCGCTTGTGGTAAGTTTGTCTTCATTTTATACCAATCCATGCAATTTTGTTTGTTGTATGTTTCTGACTATTTGCTTCAAATTTTTATAATTTATGCCTATTCAGATGGCATCATTTATTTTCCTTAATGATATTTTAGAGAAATGTTGTAGATTAAGCCACTATAGAGATTCTAGTGCATGTGAAATTTGTTTCCTCATCAGGCTTTCAATTTTCATTTCCTGTTATATGCAGCTCACTCTAGATTTTGAGGAACTTCAAACAACGGAGATAGCATTTGACCCCGTTCAGCGGCTTTTGATTCCTTTGTCATGCATAAAAGGGCCTTGTATCGCAGATGCAGATTTTATCGAAGAACCTACAAAGAGATCGGAGAAGGATTCTTCAGATGAGGATGGGAGTAATTTTTCCAAACGGTCACCACTCAGTAGTGAAGAATGTGAAAGTCCTGAATTATATGACTCGGATTTAATTGATGATTGTGAAGATGTTGTAGTTGAGGAAGGAAGCGTTTCAACCTTTTACGGGACCTTTAGTTATGATACTCTTGCCGCAGTCAATCTTTTGGCTGCAGCTGTGTGTCTAGATTGCAAGGAAGATCACCTTGGGGAGAATGAACTCGTTCTTCCTAAACTCACTGAAGAGACATCTTCCTCAGATTCAGATCCTGCTACTCCACCAGTTTTGAAGCGCAGCCTTCTTTCTTGGAAAGCTAGGAAGTTTGGTTTTAAATCACCAAGAGCAAAAGGAGAACCACTGCTGAATAAAGCATGTAGAGAGGAAGGTGGAGATGATATTGATCTTTTTCGTAGACAGCAAAGTCCTCCCTATGGCGCTTTATATCAGGTTTGAAATCTTTTTTTTATTAAGCAGTCTCAAAGGTACAAAGAGGGAAACTGATAAGTTCATGATTTAAAGGAGAGGGTATTGTGCTTAAAGGCTCTTTTGTGGGATGGCCTAGAGCACAGAATTTTCATACCAAATAGTAACAGATCCTATTTTCTAATTGGTTCTTTTGTTTTGGCTTTTTATGATCATGCAGCCTCACAATGAATGCAATCTCTGCTGCTTTAGAATTCCATATTTTCCAATTCCTTTAGATCTCTAGTAGGGACAACTAAGATCAAAGTTTTAAACATCAACTAATTCTCAATTTGGGTCACTTTTTGCAGGATAGTGAAAATGAAGCAAAATCAAACTTTTCTGCCTTTGGAGATGACCAATTCACCATAGGCAGTTGGGAATGGAAAGAGCTGGTCAGTAGAGATGGACAAATGAAGCTGTCAACACAGGTATTTTTTGGCTCGATTGATCAGCGTAATGAACGAGCAGCAGGGGAGAGTGCTTGCACTGCTTTGGTAGCTGTCCTTGCTCATTGGTTGCATAGGAACCCAAATTCTATGCCAGTCAAATCACAATTTGACATGTTGATCAGAGAAGGATCGCAGGAATGGAGGAAGCTTTGTGATGTGGAGGATTACAAGGAGAGGTTTCCTGACAGACATTTTGATTTGGACACAATATTGCAAGCTAAGGTACGCAGCCTTTCTGTTATTCCAGAAAAGTCCTTTGTTGGCTTCTTCAGGCCTGAAGGTCTCCAAGATTCTTTTGACTTCTTGCAAGGGTGTATGTCCTTTGATGACATTTGGGATGAAATCACTAATGCTAGTAATGTGAAAGCTGAAGATGAGAAGCAGCATATATACATAGTTAGTTGGAATGACCACTTTTTTGTTCTCAAGGTAGAGAAGGATTCTTTCTACATAATTGATACACTTGGGGAAAGATTATTTGAAGGGTGTAACCAAGCCTATATTTTAAAATTTGATAAGGAGACAGCAATTTATCAGCTGCCAGCAAAAGACCAACAGAAAGGAGAAGAAAGTAGCACAGTTTCAACGTCTACTACTGCAAAAGACTCAAAAAATGCATTGTTGAAAGATTCAAAATCCATAGTAGTAGCAGAAGGTAATGGGAAATCCTCGACTGCAAAGAATTTGAAACTTTCAATGCCAAAAGATTCAAAATCTATTGTTCCAAAAGATTTAAAACCTACGGCAGTTATGGAATTGAAATCTGCCACAGAAGAGGATCAGACATCTTTAACAGCAAAGGACTTGAAAACTTCAAAGGCAGAAGGTTCAAAATCTCCATCAGCAGGCAGTACAAATCAACAGCATCAAGACAATTCAATAACTCAAGCTAGAGACACAAGGGAACTTGAGGTATTGAATAATATAGAGAATGAGAATAAGCTGATTTGTAAAGGAAAAGAATCTTGCAAAGCCTTTATTAACGGGTTTTTGGCAGCTTTACCACTCAGACAACTGCAAGTAGATTTGGAAAAGGGTTTGTTGGGAAAGATCCCATTGCATAAGCGCCTGCAAATTGAGTTTCATTATACAGCTGAGTAACAACTTTCTACTTTTGACATGGCTTCCCACTATATACATACCATTGATGGTACATTCATAGAAGGATGTTTGACATTTTGATTTGATATTTTAGTTAACCTTGACAAAATATTATATATGTACATGTTATAGATTTTGTTCTATTTTAGTGTGTCTCAAAATTTTGAAATTAGAAAGAACAATCATCTTTTTAGCAGTTGCTTCTGAAAAGGAAACAGGGAAGCAACTTGGGTAGTTTCTGGATTTAACTTACCATGACCATTACAAGGTTTTATGTTTACGAGCATATATCAGACTCAGCATATGGTGAACATCCAGGCAGTACAAATTGGACGTTGGTTTTGAAGTCAATGACAGTTTTGCAAAATATTTGTACTCTCAAACCTGTCCTGCCAATCTCAAAAAAGATGATTGCTCCATTTGTAAGGGAAAGTTCTCCTGTACAGAGTTTTACATTCTAAAATAATATGCTGACATGTTCTCTGAAATTGAGATTTGTACAGCCTCCCATGACAATGCTTGTAAAGCCAAGGCAACAATGCTTGTTTGGCCAAGCCAACAATGCTTGTAAAGCCATGGCATTTGAGTGATGACTGTAATAGCAAGATAACTTTTTCTATGGATACTGTGTTCGGTTTAGAGCTTTTGTGAAAGTGTTTCTTTTCTCTGCAATTGCATGAATCACAAGCAAGTCATCTTTAACATTAACTTGGCAAAATCCTCTAAATTGTACTACAAAAGCTTCCTTACAAGCTGGCCGTTGATCCAGCTTGTGAAGCAATACTGGGGATTCAATTTATTGCACTAGTTTTTTTGACTTATTTGCATTACTAAAGCAGGAATTTTAAAGTTCTTTTGACTTATTTGCATTACCAAAGCAGGAATTTTAAATAACAAAATAAAGAATAACCTATAAACAGCAAAAATATCTGAGAAGAGGGATATATCAGACCTACCTCCACACACTTTCATAGCTCAAACAGTAACTTCATTATCTCAGGCTTCCCATGGATATGTTAACCGTTACAAGAACAGCCTTCCTCAATTACAGCTGTTCTTAAAATAAATGGCACTTGTTCATGGCTGGACATTTTCTCCAGACTGAGTATTCGTAGCAACAGAACAACCCAGAAGTAGCACTGTTCGTAAAATGATCACAATGTTCATCTTTTTCAATTGATAACTTTCGCTTGTCACCAGGCATGTTTAAGCTAGATAGAATGCATTGGACTAGCTGAACCCGTCTAGTAGTATACGACAGCAATCAATTAATGTGAATGCAGTACGCAGCCTTTCTTTTGCTCTTAAACCTCACATCCAAACATGCTTTGAAACATGCAACCAAGGGATGGTTTAAGAAGAGGCTTGTGTTTATTTTTACCAATCCTGGTGAATTCTCCCTTGATATGCATAGAATCCTAATAAAATCTTTTATAAACTTCACATCATGGTAATGGGATGTTTGACAATTTCTTTTACATAATAAAAGCTATTTATAAATATTTGGGGTATAGAAATCCTACAACAAATCTACACTTATGGCGAGACAATATATTTTGTGTCTATATTTGTATTTAGTTACACCTAGAAGTTGAAAATCTAATTAAATAAAAAACTCTCTATTTTGTTGGAGAATGGACCAAATGATGCGCAGAATACAACTTGATTCTGTAACAAACAATTCTTAATAAAGCAATAGGCTCGGTGAATAGATCAAAATCAAAATGACATAAACTTGTGGCAAATAAGCCCATTAAAAAGCTATCAACATGCTAATAGTCACTATAGCAAAGATTAGCCAGATTAAAAATCTATGTTGCAGCCCATGGAAATTAACTGCAAACATTGTGGAAGCTATAAACTTCAGTATCAAATCCCAAGGGATTCTGTGCTATTCCATTGAAATTGAATCCTAGAAAACAGCTGCTATATTCTTGAATTGCCAAGTATAGTTTAAGTTCCAAAATCAAATCAGAATACACAACAGCATATTGATAAAGTCTGGTGTTAAAATCAGTCAGATTTGTTTAGATCACTCGCACAAGCCATTGCCCTGCAAAGGGGTTATCAACTGAAGGCTTAATTATTGCACTAACTGCATTTTACTGATTAACATCACGCTTCATTGCTTCATGGGGCTAAGCTTGAAGTCTTGCAAAAGGGTTTAAAATAAATCTGCAGAAAACCACTTCTAATGGTATTGGAAATTATTCCATCAGAATTTTAATTAGCTCTTGAATAATAAACTGATAAGTCCTGCTCTTTTCTTCTCCCTTTCACTAATCTACCTGTGAAATGTTTATTTTTTCTAATCATGTAAGCTTGAGTTTTCACCAATCCATTCTCTCTGTACTGAACATTATGTTCTTGAGCTCTCTTTCATTGATAGTCAGCAGTACATGAGCAACCAAGTTGTAATATAGTTATTAGTGGCCAAGAATAACCGATGGGAAAAGTACATAGTCCAAATATTGCACCATAGCTTTCCAAGTAAAGTGATCCAACAAGAACATTGAAGACTTCAATATTGAAGTAAAAACTGTAAAACAACAAAATCCTAACCTGCACTACCTAGAAACCTAAAGCTAAATCTAGCATTCATATCCAGGAATCGGTACCTGGAGGCTGGGGATCTTAATGATACTGATGTGGGCCATTGGAAAAAAAGTAGATTGATCAATCACGTTGGCCCACAGTGTGGAAGTTAGAAAGTGATGATTTTTTAATAAAAGAATATCAGGCAGTTTTCCTTTTCCAGGAGAACCACAAATGGGAAGAGCTTAAATAGTCTGATTTGTGGTTGACCAAATAATAAATCACCTTTAGATTACAATTAAAATTCTTATCTTGATGACAGACCATGTGGTATGATTAGAAATGTCCATACAAAAATACCTCAACACAATTTTATCCAGAATAACTGAACAAACTATAAAAACATCATATTTCTAATTCTAATTCTTTCCAGCACAAACCCAATTTTATCCCGAATCATTGAACTATAGAAACATCATATTTCTAATTAAAATTCTTTCCACTTTTTAAATTGCCCATCAGGCACAAACCCAATCCATGGTTAATCACATTGATATCCAATCACATCACAGTGTGAAGACCAGAATAACCATGGTATAAACAGTAGCAATATCTTTGTTTGAGGTTGCACATTAACTTCATGACGCAATTGATGTTAGCAAGACCAAGTAAAAGTTCAGAAAGTATTTGCCAATATAAAAAATTGCATTTTAATGTCATCTAGGGTAAGCTTTTTCTAAACTTCAAGGCAGCTATCTAGTTGAGTAAAGTACACGTTGTTTATATCAATACCAGCAAACCAAAACCTAATTACTTTTTCTCAGTTAGGGTTTTAATTAATGCTCTCAATTAAAAATTAATTGATTCCCATATTTTTTCCCACTGCATTGCATGCGCATCTAAAAGCCCCAAAACTGAAGTTACAATCTTATTGCACTTCAGATATGAAAGATAACATGGGGTGGATATATTGACATTAAAGGAAGTGCTTAATTTCTCCATTTAGTCAACAAAAACTGTTTGTGGAGTTCACACATGAGTCACACGTCATTTCTTCACTCTATCTGATTGTAATCTTGAGGACAAAAAAAAACTCGTGGGTGGAAAAAAGAGATGGAGTTTACAGCTGGAGGCATTGAAGCCGTTGTAAAGCTCATCGTACAATCCATCCATTGCACCTTGTTGAAAACAGATCTCTCAATAGAATCCGCTTAAACTAATTTAGAAATTGCCTACCCTTCGTTCCTTTGTCTACGTCATCTCTCGCACAAGTATATCACGTTGAAGGCTTGAAATTTCAATGGCTACATCATGAGTCTCTTTTTTTTTTCTTCAGACCCTCTGCCACAAAAGAAGAAATGCAGGGTGTTAAACTAGAACAAGGACCATCTAAAAACTGACTTTGATTGGTGAAAGATATAAAATATATGACAGTTGGGTGTAACTTCAACAATGTCATTATAAAAAGTGGTCTTCGAAGTGTAGAGGAGTGTAAGGATAAGAGTTGTATGATCAACTGATATTGTAATTAGACATGTGTGGATATTGAAATGAGAAATTGAGAGTTTGAAATTTGTGGCGAAATATAGTTGTTTATTGTTTTGAGAATAAGACGTAAGAAATTGTAATTAATATCTAATATTTTAGTTATGTCATTTTAAGGCATTCAAAAAAATTGATAACATTAAGAGGGTAAGTGTACATAAAAATATTTTTAATTTTATATTTAAAATATTAAAATAGTGTTAGGTGTATGTCCTTTCATTATTTTGTTAAGTGTTTTCCAAAATCAATTGATAAAAAGTATCATAGGAATATTAAAGAAGTAATGTGGCTCTGTGAATGTTTATGGCTTTTCTCTCGTCTTTGATTTTCCTTGTTTCATACCACCCATGACATAGGAAACCCTATAGCCTTCCTCATTTATTTTAGTTTTTTTAGCCTAGTCATTTTTATGGCCTCAAACGGCTTCAACCCAACTATTCATGTTAGTGTTAATAGTTTGACAGCTCTGCATAATGACTACTCCAAACAAGTGACCTCAAAAGTTCATTCTAAAAGTTTTTCATGAGATACAAATGCTAAATCCCCAACAGATGTGGTTTTAGCCATCCTTGAATTTGACAATACTTATAAATGGCTAGAGCATCTCATTTTGATATGGTATTTTCTTGGAAGATCTCCCCTTGAAAGCAAGTTGTAGGAATGGGTCAACAAGCATGGGGTGTCACATAGGTTGAACTTGACATTGTCAATAACCTCATCAAAGGTTTTTTTTTTTTTTGGCTAAGGCTAGCAATGTTTCCTTAAGCATGACCCCTAATACATGTCCCTATGTTGTTGTTGACCTTTTAGCCCTACATGTGAGATTTTGCCTTCTTGGATGAGAAGACACTTTGTGTTGATTTGCTTGAGATTTCGGGTTTACCCCTCTATGCTACAACTTTCTACATATAATTAATGCTTCCCTAGGAAAGTCATTTGTGTTAAACCTCGTAGATTTTATTAGGACCATCCACCTAAATGTGCTTGTGTGAGATTGACTTGTCTAAAGACTTGAAAGATGTTACAACCCCAAAATGACCTGAATTAATACTTTTTTTTTAATACAAGGACGTTCAACTCATAGTAACCAAAAGGTAAATCTAAACAACTAAGGATTAACCATGTGATAAAATTCCAACATCTAACTAGCAATTTAAGATTCCATATAGTCATGTATAACTAATATTTCATCTATACAATACAAATTTGAATATGACAATAAAATCAAGGAAGGTTAAATATCTTTATTAAATAAAATCATATCTTTTTTGTTCACCTAAAGACAAGTCTCCTCCCTATAGAAAAATCTTGCCCCTAGTTAAAAAGAGGGTGTAATGTGATCCCAACCAATTGAATATAACTCCTTATCCACCCTATCCAAGTGGATTATATGGCTTGTGGAGTGAGAGATGTCAATGATATCGACCTTCAATGTTCAAGGTAATTACCTAAAGACCATTCACCCAAGGAGGTCCCTAACACTATTGAATTGAGTTGTATCTGTAGACGTATAAAAATGACCACTTTCCTAAGTGAATATTTAATATTCATTTTATTCTCATTCCTCTATTTAATTAAATCATTCACATTCATCTATTTGATTAAATAAGTTATTCAATTTATTTAATTAAATCCCCTTTCTACTCTTTTTAATTAAATTTACATTTAATTAAATTGTTCACCTCAAATAAATAAATCTAATTTATTTATTTAAATCCCCCACTTGTATTTATGCAAGTTGCATCTATTTTTGTTGAAATGAAGCAATTTATTTTAATTAAAATTACCCTACATCCACTTGCATTCTCCTACATTTCCCACTTGCCTCTCTAAAACCTCTTCTAGATTCTTCTAATCACTTCTAAATTAGCCTAACCCATCTACTAAATATTGTCACATCCGTAAACAAAGGGAAGTCACTTCTCAAACCCTCAAAGTCTTTGAAAACCATTAAAGGCTTTATGTCTTCAACAAGTTAACCTTGAAAGTCTTCCAAACCATTAATGGTTAACTCAACCCTCATGCATGATTAGAGACTTTCTCTCTAACTCAACCCATATCTAACTTAGGGGTCTCATCAAGCATTCATTGCTTTGACCATGGTTATTCCTTTAACCTTTGTACAAGAGTTTATCCTTTGGGTAAAAGCTTTGTCCAATGGATAACCTTAACCTAACCTTAACCCTTACCTCCTAAGGTAACCATGAGGTCTTCTCAAGCATTTAATGCTTCTTATATCCCCTCTCAAGCATTCTTATGTTGACAATTGTCACCTCGCCCTTGGTGAGAATTGAGTGCATGGATTGATAACTTTCAATCCTCGCCCTTGATAAGATTATCCTTTCTTGACCATCCATTGCCCTTTTTTTCCTATAAATAGAGCCATCATTCCTCCATTCTCGTATCCAAGTCTTTAGCATCACATTTATAGGCATTTTACTAAGCATATCTAGTCATTTTATCAAGCATTTAGTCTCTCTTTGAATAGAAATAATCTAATAAACATTTTAGAAGCATTTCTATTATCATAAATAATCATATTAAGCTAGTGTATCATGTTAGGATAATTCTTTTACCAATCCTTTCATCTTATCATCATATACATGCTAGTTTAATTCATGTTTGTTAATATCATGCATATTTAGGATTGCATTCATGTTAGATTGATTAAACACCCCTCATTCTCATGATTGGCATCCCTAAGTCACTTTGCTCAGTGATCTGAGAGCAAAGGCATTGGCTTGAGGGGTCTTGTGAGATAGAGAACAATGGAACATCCCTTGGGAAGTTGAGTTATTCAATATAGCTCCATAACTTGCACCGAGAGTCCCATTGGTGTGTGGACTAGTCCTAAAATCATATTTTTTGTTTCATCACACCACTTTTCCTGCACACAGTATCACTTACTACAATAAGGTTTACAATATGCTCAAAATTTCATTATGGGGTTAGACCAACTCTTAATTACCTATTCATCTTTAAACTCCATTTTCATTCAATCCATTGGATGACTAAGTGTGAAATATGGTATCCATTACATGCATGTTGTTGGCCCTGAGGCCTACATGCCATTGGCAAAAACTGTCTAACCCTCTATGTTACACCTCGTTTTATGACATTACCAATACTTTTAACTTTTATGTTAATGTGCAGTAAATATGCACATGAGATTGAATTTACATTAGATAGATGTTTTGAAATGAGCATATATGAATTTAATGTTTTTCATTAATGCTTATTGATATATGATTATCACATTCTGTCTAAATGTTTATGATGTATATGTAATGGGCTAACTACTCTTATGGTTGCTAAGTTGGATGCAAGATGATCCACCATGCCCTATAGGATAGAGAGGAAGATAATCACTTGAGATTAGGGCTATAAACAAGGAAAACAATCTAGTAACTCCATCTGAGTTCTATCACACACATCATCACATAGGTTCATGTTGCCATAGGTATGTGGCCGAGTTTGTTATTTTGTGGTACCTTTGTGTCACTTTGCATGTAATATCGATGGAACCTATGTTGATTAGAAGTTGTCTAGACTAAGTATTATGTTTTGGTTGTTTGTAACGAGTCTATTTCATCATTCTTTTAAGTACTCTATATATTTAATTGAAGTTTATAGTACTACTTTGGATTCATCAATACATACATACGTACATATATGTGTTTGTAATGGTGGTAAAACTAGGTTTTCACCAATTAAGATAGTAAGACCTCTAATTTTACCATAGGGACCACTACATTGAAAGAGGAGTGAATCCAATAGATTTGGCCACAATCTAAATGGGAAAAAGGACTCAAATTTTGATTAGATTCACTAGATTTTAGTTTGCCCCTTCTTTCTAGTTGAAGATTAGATGTGAATTGTGAAATTAGGGTAAAACAAGGGATAATTGAAGAGAGATAATAAAAATAGACTATTATAGATGTCCCACAGAGCCACGGACTGGGATTTGGGCAAAAGAAGAGATTCATAACCTCTTCCCAAAAGTTTGGCCTAATTTTTCGGGACCAGGTAGTACAAATTCACCTTGGTCCTTCAACTTTCACTCCATTGAAAGACGAACCTATTCATCGTGGTAAACTTCGTCAGAATTCCCAAGTACAACTCATGAGCCAATTCCCTAAACATAGAAAGAGAGAAGAAAGTATTGTGGATAGGATTTTGCCTTAGGTTAAACCTTAGCTTAGGAATTAAACTTGAATTGAATAATGTAAATACTCAAGTAAATGCTAGGAGATATACCTCAGATCTGCAATTGTTGATGGTAGGATTGATGAAGCAATGCTCTTTGGATGTAATTACAACTGTTGTATGTAATGGCATGTGAAACACCTGAACATGAAAAACCTAATCAAACACATATGCTTGCATGAAGATTGATGTAACTTTGCTCCATAATGCTTGAAGGATGAAATATTGCCTTAAATATCTGAAAATTCTTGATGATGAATGCTTGATAGATGCACAAATGATAGAGTATATGAGTGATGTCAAAATCAATTGATAGAATGTCTTTATATAAGGTTTCTTAGGTAAATTACCAATTAGGTCAATCTCAAACGGTCAAGTGTAGCCACATGGATGAAAATTGCATTAGGGAGGGGGAGTTCTTATCCACATTCAAATTGTGTGCACTTTAAGGGGGGTCAGGGCATTTTGGGGCACCTTGGTCCTCCAAAAACAAGACCATCAAATGGGAAATCAAGAATAGGCAACCTCAAGATGGGGGCCCATGTAATAGTGTCAACATGTGACATCAAGGTTGGAGTAAAATTGGGCCAAAATAGGCCTAGGGGGAATAAAAATGGGACACGCTAAAGTAGGAGCACAAACATGAGCTGTAAATTATACCAGTTACAATTTATGATGCTACACTGTTAATATGTATATATGTTTATGTATATGAATAAAAATAAATATCTATATATGTACATGTATGAAAGATCCCTGACTAGAATTCTTATCCAAATTGTTGATTGTTTACAAATTCAAATTCTTTGACCAGTGAAAAGAGTTTTTGGAAGTTTATTATATTTTCAATTTTTTTGTAGTTTTTTTGGATTTTTGACAATACATGGAAAATAATAAAAGTAATACAATAAATATAGAAATGATAATAATTTCTAGAATTCTGATTATTAATTGCACCAAGTACAAATAAACAATAAAGAGGATTCTTGATAGAATTAAGCTGTTCAAGGCTTACCAGGAGTCCACTGCTGGGGTTTGAGGGTGGAATTTGAGCCTGGAATGAAGCATTGATTGAACCAACACCTTCAGCTACTACTAATGGATGCAAATGACTTTATTTAACTCTAGGATAATTACCAAAAACTAATATTAAAAAATTATTCAGACCTAGTTGGAATTCCAAATTCTTGCCAGGCAAGATTCCCAAATTATGTCTCTTTTCCTCAAAGAATTGCTGGTGCTGCCCAATTTTGATATTTTATTCACACCAACCAATTGTGATCATTTATTAATATCCCAACAATGAATTCACACACCAATAGTGGTTCCAAAACCCTTTAATTTTATTTATTAATGGATTCCCAAGCAAGAGAATGGTATGGCTGGTATTTGTAGCTTATTTCTTGTTGCAATATCTGATCCAAATGCTCATATTTGTCCTTTGCTATCAAGTTTGCAATTCTGATCCAAAATTCTGAATAATTTGACCCTCTATTTGGTCTGAAACAATTCCTTTTGAGTGCTGAAGTGAAATAATTGGTTGGGGTATCGTCCAACTTGCTCGAACCAAGGGTTTTCGTCCTCAATTTGGGCCTCCAAGCTGCTAAGTCTACTATGGCAGAATGTTGCAGAGAAAAATCAATAAAATCAAACATACAAGAATGCCCAAAAATGAACCCAAACCACACTTATGCCATCCTCTCCCAAATCAAACCCCTAATGGCATCAAATTAAGATTCCAATGGAATCTTCCCTCTCCTCATAAGTTCAATATGCTCAAGGGTCTTTAATACATTAACATTGACCACCTTTTAAAAATTTACTTTTTCACCTAGGGGGTCGTGCCATGGGAAAAGTCAAAAGGGTCATGTATTATTAAATCGTAACTTATAAGTTACTTTATTAACTTTTTCTAATTTTAGAAAAAGTAACTTTATAACTTAAAATTATAAAGTTTTATTATAAATGTCTCACCAAAGCAATTATGTCTAAGTAAATGTCCTCTTTGGCTAACCAATCATCTCCCAACATAGAATTCCACTTGTGGAGATGGATTACAGGTGAAACTAAGCATCTGGATCCACCTAGAGAAGTGGGGACATTACAGTCCTCCCTTCCCGAGATTGCTTGTCCTCAAGCAACTGAAGAGTTGGATGCTGAAGAATAGCTTCTCCTTCCCAAGTGGCATCCTCTATGGGTAAATCCTCCCACCTAATCAAGTACTCTCTGACAACTCGATTCCTCAATGTCCTCTCATGCCTATCCAGGATCTCAACTGGAACCATAACTAGTTTACCTTCCTCATCCAATGGAGGTAACACCGAAGAAGTCATTGTGTGTTGTCCAATTGCCTTCTTGAGGCAAGATACATGAAAGACGTAATGAATCCTGCTCTCTGGTGGGAGCTCAATCTCATACGCCACTTCCCCAACTTTCCTCAAAACACGGTACAAACCATATAATCAAGGCTTGAGCTTCTCTACCCCATTCATCTTCATAGAACTCTGTCGGTAAGGTTGGAGGCACAAGAACACCAAGTCTCCAACCTCAAATGATCTCTCAATCCTATGGCGATTAGAATATAACTCTAGTTGATTGTGGGCTCGCTGGATCTTCTCCTTAAGTGCCTTAAGTATGTCTTGGCTCTCTTGAATCCAATCCTATGCCAATGGTGCTCTACTATCCCTAAGTGCCAAATCCATAAATGTCATGGCATCGTAACCATATAGTGCACGTAAATGAGTCATATCAATAGACATATGATGTGTCTTGTTGTAGCAAAACTCTCCCAAATATAACCAAGGAACCCATGAACATTGCTGTCCTGACACATAGTTGCATAAATATCCCTCAAGCCATTTGTTCACAATCTCAATTTGACCATCGGTTTGAGGGTGATAGCTGGTACTAGGTGTCAACTCGGTCCTAATAAATCTAAACAACTCCTGCCAATAAGAACTCATGAACCGACTATCTCGGTCACTAACAATGGTCTTTGGAAGACCATGGAACCTAAATACTTCTCTAAAAAATAGATCAACAACCTGTGAAGTTGTATAAGTTGCTACTATGGGAAATAAATGAGCATATTTTGTCAATCTGTCCACTACTATATATATGCAATCTTTCCCTTGCACCTTAGGAAGACCCATGATGAAATCCATTGAAATTCCAGTCCATTTTTGCTCTAGAATGGGTAATGGTTGCAACAGACCAGCAGGGTGTGCATTTTTAGTTTTATTTTGTTGGCAAGTAATACATTCCCTTAAATGTTGTAAAATGTCATCTTTGAGGCCTTTCCAAGAGAACCTCTCTCTAATCTACCTATAAGTCTTACCATACCCTTGATGTCCTGCTACAGAAGTGTCATGAAAAGCATGAAAAATCTGATTTTTCAGTTTGGATTCCAAAACTAAATAAATTCTTCCCTTGCAGTAAATCACATCATCTACAATTGCATACCTATCATCCTGGACAATCCCATCCATAATTTCACATGCATGCTGATTTTTGGAATACTCTACTAAAAGTTGAGATTTCCAATCAGCTGAAATCTCACTCAATGAACAAAGGGAAGCAATGAATGGCTTTCTAGATAATGCATCAGCAACTACATTATTTTTCCCCTTGACACATTCAATGTCAAAATCATATGCTTGGATCTTACTGACTTATTTTTGTTGCCTTTCATTAAGATCTTTTTGATCTAGAAAGTACTTAAGGTTGTTATGATCAGTTTTAACAATGAATTTCCTCCCCACTAAGTACTGTCTGAATTTTGTGAGAGCATGCATAATAGCCAACATTTCCTTATCATAGGTGGAATATAATTTCTCACTGTCTTTCGGTTTTCTACTCTCATACACAATAGGATGATGATTTTGCATAAGTACAACATCCACACTCTCTCCTGAAGCATCACATTCAAGCACAAAAGGTTGAGTAAATTCAATAAGTGCCAACATAGGACAAGTTCTCATCACCTATTTAAGTCTATCAAATACCTCCTATGCTTCCTGAGTCCATCTGAAAGCCCCTTTCCAGGTGAGATCTGTCAAAGGTGCTGCAAGATGAGAGTAACCCCTTACAAACCTCCTGTAATAAGCACATAAACCAAGGAAATCACACAACTTTGAAATATTCCTGGGAGGTCGCCAATCAATAATAGCTTGGATCTTTTCCTTATGGACTTTGACTCTATCAACTCCAATCACATGACCCAAATATAAAATCTTAGTGAGCCCAAATTCACATTTGGACATCTTAGCATACAAGGACTAAAATTCCATAATGCTCAACACCTCATCTAAGTGCCTCAAATGTCCCTCCCATGATCTGCTGTAAATCAATATATCATCAAAGAATACCAATACAAACTTACACAAATGCTTATTAAATATGTGGTTCATAAATGATTGAAATGTAGCAGGGGCATTAGTGAGACCAAAAGGCATCACTAAGAACTCATAATGACCATAATGATAGCTGAAGGCTATTTTGTGAATATTAGACTCCTGCACCTTAATCTGGTGATACCCTGATCGAAGATCAATCTTCAAAAAATAAAATGAGCCATGAAGCTCATCCAACAACTCATCTATGCATGGAATGGGGTACTGATTCTTAATGGTTTTCTTATTAAGTGCACGGTAGTCAATACACAGGTGTAAGGTCCCATCCTGTTAGATACTTGGTTAATCCCAAAGACACTGAGAGGGGGGAGGGTGAATTAGTGTCTGACCGGTAGATGAAATATTTAAACTTATTTGCAATTCTGTAACTAAAATTAATCTACCAGTAAACAAATAATAATGTAGTAAATATAAACAAAAGAATCAATATCAATGCACACCATAACCCAGTTATTTTAGTGAGGAAACTCGATAAGGGAAAAACCTCGGTGGGATTTGTGACCCACAATATTTACTCATTGGCCAATATGAATAAATATTACTTAGTACAATAGGGGCCTGCACATGTAGGAAGGCCAACTACCTAGAGATCACTGCTCAACAAAATTGGAGTTCCACTGACTACACAATTGGATGGTTAAATCCAATAACAATGTACTGCTTCAAAATAGCATCTGCAATGTTGGATTCAGTACCGATTAAAGCTATCTGATACCTATGCCAAAAACCTTACTAGTAAATGATTCTGCTTACACAGAATAGTCTTCACTCTGCTCTGCTTCTTATTCGCTCTCAAGATAAACACATCAAAGTGCATATACAATTATTCGGTATCATATCCCTATCTTATCACATATACCAATTACATACACACATTTCATTACCTACTTCTCCTAACCAAATGACCTACAAGATCTCATACATATATGAGTCTTTACAATACATCATGTCGGCCATACAATTATAATTTACATTACATAAACAATATTATTGCCAAGTCGGCTTTGGATGCTGGTATGATCTGCTGTCGGTCCAAACTAGATGCCGGTGTGAATAAACCTTGTTGTATCTGTCAGTGTCGGTATGCAAAGTCTATTGCCGGTTGAACTTGTAGAACCTTGTTGCCACTTTGTTGCCATCAATGACAACATCTACCATTCTCATCTAAGTGTATAATGCCAACAATCTTCCCCTTTGGCATTGATGACAACACTCATGAGAAAAATCAAAACTTGAAATCCGAAAACTGAAAAAGTGCTTCCCCTGAGCAAATGATCTCCTTCTATTCACTTTTTGCCATGCCTTACTCTATATATTTTTCTCATTATACCACTCCCCCTTTGACATCAATGACAAAGGATGTCAAAAGTATCAAAAATTCAAAAATTACTTAGAACCTTGAAGTCGGTTATGTACAATCTGAAAAATATCTGCAAGAACTAAGTTAAGCCCCTGTAGGAACTTTGTACTACCAAAAATTATTGCTTCAGTCTGCCTGATCATCCTAGTAAGATAGTGCATTTGTTGCTCTGGTGATCTTACTCCTTGAATTGTTGCCTTGGATAGTTCATTCTGGTGTGTTAGTAGCTTGTCCAATCTTGGACCAAGTTTATTCTTTAACTCCCAGGTTTTCATCTTCAATCTTACCTTCTCTTTTTCCAGATTTTTAATCTTTTCTTCATGAATAGAAATTTCCTGATCCAAAGACGATGTTAGTTCCGAAGAGCCAATCATGTTATCTGCAATGTCATAAATCTTTTTTTGAGTTTTCCTTATTTGATCATCAATATCTTCAGTTAAATGATGAGGTTTGCAAGCTTCCCTGTACAATTCCTTATATTCCAAAATAGTGGAATTCAATGTTGATAGTAATGAATCAATCTGCTGATTACAATCCTTTATTGTTTTATCAAAGAATTATTCCTTTTCTTTATTTACTCTTTCCTAAATAGTTTCCTCATTTATTTTATCTAAAGGCTGAATGTTAAAAGAAATGAATTTGGACAATGTGTCCAATTTACCTATTGAGCCAACAATGTGTTCTACCTTGCATGCTGGTGCAATCATCTGTAAAATCGGTAGAGAGTCATCAATAGACTTAAATGCTAAGGCATTGGACTCAGTTATCTTCTTTATGGAATCCAATAATACATCAGTGACATTTGTTGGTCTGAAATCCATAGTAGAAGTACTGGGAGAAGTGCTAGGTTCTACATTAAGTTTCTTCTCTTCTTTAGCTACCATTTCCTTAACCACTTTCTCTTCCTTATTTTCATCCTTATTCTCATTCTTATTCTCTGTCGGTTCAGATTTTGTTTGTTCTTGTTCTTTTTCTGCCAGTATCTCAACATTCAGTTGAGTGTCAACAGTCTTAACCGGCGAGTCAACAATTTCAACATTTATAGATTCAGATTTCTTTTCCTCAGCAATTTCCTTATCCATTACAATATTGATGTCCTGAGTGTCAACATTCATTGTGAATAGAATGTTTGACTTGGGATCAATATCATCTTCTTTCACTTCCTCTGACTTCTCTTCAGGCTAATTTTGCATTTCTGCCAGTGCCTCTGCTATTGTCGGTGGGGTGACCTGTGCCGGTGGAGGTAAGCTATCTTTTATGGTGAAATCAGGAACACTACCAACCTTACTCTTACCCTTAACTGCTTTTTGATATACCTTAATAAAATATTTATCAACTTTTTGTCTTTCATTTTATTCTCTTTTCTCTTTCTCCACAAAGAAAATATCCCATTTATGTGTTGTTTCATCTGCTATTTCTTTTAATCTGTCGGCCATGAAGCTTACTTGTCATTGACCACTTGCAAAATAGTTCTGTTAGCTTCATATATCAAATCATCAATTTCTTGTTTAGATTTAACAGGATGAACCGCTAACAGTGCCTCAACCTTCAATTTCTTATCTAATTCCATAATAGACATTCTCTTGGCTTCAAGTCTCAGATATAAATCATTTGGAAGAACATCTATAACTTCAATAAGAACCTTCTTATATATATCTAAGTACAAAATTATACTCTCCTCAATGGTATCCTTATCAGAATCTTTGAAAGAATCATAGAACTTACTAACATTTCCAAGATTGTCATCCTGAGTTATTTCATTTACAAGCTCTTTCGGTGAAAGAGTATCAGATACCTTTTGTTTCAGTTTCTTCTATGTAACCTTCTTCAGACCGTTGGGCTCTCTCACAGCTTGTTGTTTCTTTCTTAGAATCCTTGTTTTCTTTGGTGATGGAGTAGGTGTCGGTGAGTATTTTCTCTTCTTCCTTTCCACCCTTTTGAATTTTGCAACCTTGTCATTATCAGATTCGGATGAGGTAGCCACGGGAGAAATATGTGCTACCGGTTGATGTTAAGATTTTCTTTCTTGTGCAGCAACACCACTCATCGGATCAAGTTTCAACAATCTCTTTTTAACAACTTCAACAAACTTTGAAGCATCTTTCAATATTTTATCTCCTTTCTTCCTTTGCTTCTGAATAGCAACATCACTCTCTATAGTCTCAACAGTGCCAAAGATCTTTTCTGTTGGTTTCGGTGGAGCATCTAGAGTATCTTGGCATAAGATTCCAAAATGTTTGAATCCACTTCATAACCCATCTTAGTTACCCAGACAGTTCTAGGTTTAACTGTCTCCATCCATATTTAATCTCTCTTAATAACAAAGCATATCTATTTGCCATATTTATCAACAATGCTCTAAGGGATTCTTTCCCTTTGCTTCATTTTTGCTTGAAAGTCTTCAAAATACTCGTTTACCCGCTTGTCACCATCTCAACCCATGCCGATAATTGTCTCCTTAATCTGTTTTCCAATAGAAATATCATAGGCAAAGTCTTTGTGGCCTATACCGAGAATCGCCTTTGAGAAATAGAGCATCAGACATACAAGTAAATTTCCAAATTTGAAAGTTCCCTTCTTGTCACCTTTGATCTTTTCCAAATTTTCTATCAGTTCATCTTTCAACCACTCTTACAAATCAATTTTTGCATTGTTCATTATCATCTCATAAACACTATGAATGCATGCATAGACTAGAAACAAAATTCAGCCTATTAGTATGTGCAACCTTATATCCAATAACCATACTTGCATATTTGACATTGTTATCAGTTATATCGCTAACCCTGAGTGATCTATTATCTGATGTAGCGCCACTTAGGTTCATAACTTCTTTGTTTGGAATTTTCTTTTTCTTCTCCGACCTAGTGCCAGTAGAAGGTAAACTAGTAACAACCCTAATTTCTTCCTTAGTGATTTTGAAAACTGAGTCGAGCCATAAAAATTCACTATGAACTCTGCTAAGAACATAACAGACAGTTTCATCTGAAAATTCAGGCATGTGAAGGATGTCAACAAACCCTAAATCTTCCACAATCTTGTGTTCTGGTTTGACTACACCTTGTTTGTCTGTGATAACATTCATGAACATGTTCTTTATATCCTCAGACCCTAAATCTTCAATGTTACAGTGAATGTATGCCCTAGGGTCTTCAGCAAATGCAACTCCCTTCAGGATTTTTGAAAATGCACCAATGGAGTCATCCAACTTAGCTATCTTAGGGATTATCTTAAAGACTGGTCTAGGATGCTTGATATTTTCCACAATAGTAGGGTTTGTAATGAATTCAAGAGAGGAAGATGAAGAAGCCATGTCATAAAATAAATACCTTTTAAGTGAAAACCTTGGATGCCCTGAAAATATTTGCTGCTTCGCTTCTTGAATGTCGATGCTCAAATTCTGTGCTCTTCAAATACTTGAATGTTTGGTGAATCAAAATGAGAAATTTCAGTGCTTTATAACCAAAAAGCTAACTTACAACCGCCATAAATACTTCTCTGGTTAAGTGAATACTGAACATATGTGCCGATAAAGAAGAATTATGACTTCTTACCACCATCTGATGGTAAAATGCATGATCTTCAATTAGTTGCCTTAGCCCTAAGGATTATTCCTTAGTTAGATGAAGAATATCCTACCGGTACAGGATTGTTCTGTTCTGTCGGATGCAGTGCCAGTTTCATCATTTCTCTGATCTCTCTTCTTAACCCATTGTTTAGTGAATTCTTGCTTGATTTCATTCACCTTTTCCTTGCCTTTGTCATTAGATCCCCTGTTGTTTGTTGGTACATTATTGCTTTTGAAAAATCTTACAATATGCCCAATCTTGTTACATGCATAATAGGTTACATTGTTCTTTTGAATAGCTTTTCCATAACCTTGCCCGGTTTGAGTTCTGCATTGATTAGATAGATGTCCAAATCTACCACAAACATAGCATTTTACATTCATTCTGTAATTGTCTGAGTTATGACCATGTTTATTGCATTTGGAACATTGATCGGTGGATGAGTTTGTATTATGATTATTCCTAAATCTACACTTATTTTCTCTATGACCAAATTTGTTGCAATTAAAACATTTGCCATTGAATTTATAAGCATTGGGTTGCCTTAGCGGTTTTCTATGATCATGATTGTTTGCAGTTCCAGAACTTTCTCCATGTTCAAATCCAAGTCTAAGTGTTTCTCCATCAGGTTTTTGACTTTTCAACATATCATCAAGCTTGTCTGAACTCTTATTGAATTTGTCTTTGTATTCATTTGCAGTGACCAACTCACTTTCCAGAGTGCTAACTTGTCTCATAAGTTCCTCTTTGTCATGTTGCACGTGAATCAATTTTGTTTTAAGAATATCATTTTTATAACTAAGCCTTAGAGATTCATCTGATCTTTCATTAAGACTTTTGGCCAAATCTTCCTCATTCTTCTTTCTATCTTCAATATCCTTACATAGTCTCATGGTTAAGTCTTGCATCTCATTCTTCATGTTACTGTTCTCTTGTCTTAGTTTCTCTGCAATATTTCTGAGAGTTTCTTTTTATTCATCATCTTGTTTTTGCAGTTGCTCATGAAATTATTTTCTCTTGTTCTGTGCCTTGGCCAAGTTTTCTTGAAGTGCTTTGATGAATTCCCGAGTAGATCTGAGTTCCTCTTCTAGTTTGATATTCTTTAATTTTTTTGCATCAAAATCTTCAAGATCTCCTTCCAACTGTTGTCTCAAACTTTCCATCGGTGCCGGTTTGAGAATCTTCCTCAAGCTGTTAGGCTTCTGCAAGTAGAGGACCAGGCTCTGATACCAATTATTAGATACTTGGTTAATCCCAAAGACACTGAGAGGGGGGGGGGGGGTGAATCATTGTCTGACTGGTAGATGAAAGATTTAAACTTATTTGCAATTATGTAACTAAAATTAATATATTGGTAAACAAATAATAATACAGTAAAGAGAAACAAAAGAATCAACATCAATGCACACCATAACAAAAATATTTTAGCGAGGAAAACCGGTAAGGGAAAAACCTTGGTGGGATTTGTGACCCACAATATTTACTCATTGGCCAATATGAGTAAATATTACTTAGTACAATAGGGGCCTGCACATGCAGGAAGGTCAACTGGCTAGAGCTCATTGCTCAACAAAAATGGAGTCCCACTGACTACACAATTGGATGGTTAAATTCAATAACAATGTACTGCTTCAAAATAGCATTTGCAATGCTGGATTCAATACCGGTTTAAGCTATGTCTGATGCCTCTGCCAAAAACCTTGCTGATAAATGATTTTGCTTACACAAAATAGTCTTCGCATTGCTCTACTTCTTATTTGCCATGATCTGCTTCTTATTTGCTCTCAAGATAAACACATCAAAGTGTATATATAATTATTCGGTATCATATTCCTATCTTATCACATATACCGCTTACATACACATATTTCATTACCTACTTCTCCTAACCAAATGACCTACAAGATCTCATACATAATTGAGTCTTTACAATACATCATGTCGGCCATACAATTATAATTTGCATCACATAAACAATATTATTGCCAAGTCGGCTTTGGATGTCAGTATGATCTGCTGTCGGTGCAAACTGGATGCCAGTGTGAATAAACCTTGTTGTATTTGTCGGTGCTGGTATGCGAAGTCTATTTCCAGTTGAACTTGTAGAACCTTGTTGCCACTTTTTTGCCATCAATGAAAAAATCTACCATTCTCATCTGAGTGTATAATGCCAACACATCCTTCTTCTTCACCAACACAGCTGAAGAAGCAAAGGGACTAGAGCTCGGTCTAATGAATCCCATATCCAGAAGTTCCTTGATGGTCTTCTCAATCTCATCTTTGTAGACCTTAGGATGGTGGTAAGGAGTGGTCATGACTAGTTTTGCTCCATCCTCTAATTCTATCACATCGTCAAAGCCTCTATCAGGTGGTACTCTAGGAGGTATATCACCAAACACCACCCCATGTTTATCTAAAATCTGTTGTATATCAATGTGATATGAATTGTCATTTTGAGATGAAGGGGCTTTAGATGAAACAAAGCACTAGGTATCCCAAAGGATATCTCTGTGTCTGATAATAGTCTCCATCTTGCGAGAGGAAACCTCCTTGGGGCCTCCATCCGATAATGCCCTCAATATTCTCTTCTTACCATCAACTAAGAACTCCAACTACATTCTACGGTGATTAATGACATATCTGTCAATTCCCTATAACCACTACATACCTATAACTGTATCATAATCCTCTAAGGATGTCAAAGTGTAGTCTTCCATCTGGATACCGAGTCGAGGAATCCTCCTGGTATACCATCTACAATCTTCACACCAAATCCTGAAAATTCCTCTGTCTATAACCCACATCTCTCTACCATATACTGATCAATAAAGTTATGGGTCACTCCAGTATCTACTAAACACACTACACGTTGCCCTTGAATAGTTCCCTTCAATTTGAAAGCATGGAACTTAGGATAACTAGAAAGAGTGGCCATGGTAACATGGGTCGTAGCCTATGCATCAGTAGAGTCAAGCTCAATCTGGGGAGACTCAATATGCTCTCACTCATCATCAGTGTCTTGTATGTGCTCATCCTCCACATCTGAGCTCACTTCAATGGGATGAGCTTTGCCTTTGCCAAGGCATCTATGACCCGGTTCCCAAGGTTCCTTACAAGTAAAACACACTTTCTTTCTCCTTAATTCATTTCTAGTTTCCTGATCAATCCTTGGAGAGGATGTGTTACCCTTATGTGGATTGAAAGGCTTTTGGAAGGGTTTGGAGTTCCTAGGAAAGTTTTTGTTTTGCTGAAAAGTGGAGGATGGAGGAGTGGTGTCCAAGTCTAACGTGAGTTGAATAGCCTCCTGTAAAGTCTTAGGTTTCAAAGCCTTGACTAAACCACGATATCTCTCATGAAGTCCCTCTATGAAGAGCATAACTACCCTCCTAACAAGCATCTCTGGTACCATCACTTCTATACGCTGAAATTCATTAATATATGTATCCACATGATCCGACTATTTCAGGAGAGCTAAATCCCTATAATAAAGTTTGACATCTTTCCTATCAAATCTGGAAGTCAACCTCTCTGTGAACTCTGTGTATGAATGAATGAGAGCATGATTCTGCATGACCAATCCATGGTGCCACTAGTCATATGCGACACCCTCCAAATACAGGACAACAATCTGAATGGCCTCGTTTTCAGCCATGGGTTTCAAGGAGAGGTATATATCTAGCTTGTGAACCCACACTCATGCACTAGTGGAACCGCTGCCATCAAAAGTGGATAAAATCAGCTTATCTGTAGCCTTCTTCAGATCATTAGTCCACTACTGTCTGGGTCCCCTATCATTTTGTCCCGTCATGGAATCACGGTGCTACATACAATATTGATGCAATGGGAATGCATCTCTAACATGTGCTAGTAGACGTTCCCACTCATCAGTGGCAGCCATAACTGTGTCTTGGAAGGTGTAGCGTCCTAAAATTGCGACACTTGCAATTTCGACTTCATTTCGGTCTTCACGATGGCGACGCAACACGGAACCTGAATGGAGACCCCGAAACTTGCTCATGACACCAAAAACTGCATTTTCTTGCACCCTGGCCTGAACCTCCTTTGCACCCTGCTGTCCCGGGAGGTGGGACCAGAGCGCCCAGTGCCCTGGTCCTCCAGGAATAGGGTGCCCAGCGCCCTGGTCCCCCAGGACCATGGCGCCCAGCGCCTTGGTCCCTGGGTCCTATTTTGGGCCCGGTCTCTTTTGGACTTCGGGTCTTTATGTTTGCAAATTGGAAAATTATCTTTCCTGGTCGGCCTAAGGTCGGGAAAATCAGTCTATCAGCCCTAAATGACAAGTATATAAACTACATTTTCCTCTCTCATTTGGATGAGAGACACACATGAGGGAAAAAGCGTGGAAACTATACTCAAGCATTCAAGCATTCTTTCAAGCAATTGATCATTCTAAGTCTCCATTCAAGGCTAAGTGTTGCATTCAAGACAAGGATTCAACCATTGAAGAGGAGATCACTTATTACATACTACTACAACATACAACATCTATACCTTCGCACATAGGGATACAAACATCCTTACAACAAGGTATTAGTACTTGTTTTACATTACAGACATTTACATTTACAGCATTGCTCATTTCTTGGTTAATTCCAAAACCGGGGTTTGACCTAAAGGCAAACCCCTAATCCCTAACCCCCCAATTGTCTTCGCTTTTCTGTGTGTAGGTTGCAGGTACACGGCTGAAATTGAAGATCTGGAATCCTTGTGCAGAGACGAACAGATCCCCCTTCGTTTCGCGGATTTTTCGGAGGACCGTGGCGCCGGGCGCCATCGTCCTGACAACTTTTGCTCAAATTTGCAGGACAGCGCCGTATCGACATTTTACTGCTAATTCCAGGTCCGCAGCTTCATCCTATATCCCTATCTCAGTTTATAAGTGAATCTTTGTCACTTTCTATGCATTCCTAGCTTAATTCTTCTATCAACATTCTTTACAAAAGAGGGTAGCCTTGCTTTCTTAACCCTTGAAACACATTTAGCATCCAATCTTGCATTGTGTGGGATTGGATCTTGTGGGTTTCAACCCCTCTTTTGAATGTAAAGTCTCTTCCCTAAGTGAAAACCATCAACCCTAGAGTAACCTCCCTTCTCTCTCCTTGGAGTTGGAAGAGGGGAGAGCAACTAGGGTTCGATCGCGATTTTCCGCTTTACATTTTGGTGAACCTGATGTGAACATCCTTTCTGATTATTCATAGTTAGATCTGAAAATTGGATTCCTTGATTACATTTCCATGTTTGATCTTTTGCAAAATTTTAGAGGTTAATTGCATAAAAACCCTAAATTTCCTTTTTAAGTAATTAAACTTGTGAAATGTTTAATTGTTGATGCTTGTTTCAGATCTGCCCTTCTATTACAAATTATCAATTCATATTTGTGCTTTAATTCTGAAAATTAAGTGGTTAAGTGTCAAAACCCTAATTTTTGAAATCCTCTTGATTCAACCTTTGTCCGACAATTTCACTGATCAAAACATCTCCAAATCAGCTGTAACTTTGGATTCCGCAATAAAATCACAATATCTTTCATCCCTGAAAATTTGGAAAAAAGTTGTGAGGACCATGTGCACTCCGAGCGCCATCGTCCCCAACATTTTTTTCGAAATTTCGGGAGCGAGATCTTACTGTATTTTCTTGCTAAAATCCAGAATTTTGGCTGATTTTATCAATTTTAACACCTTCAAAATTACAGTCAAAGTTGGTCTTGTGATTGCTTGGTTTAGGGCTTCTAATCATTCAAAACTTGTTGAAATTGAAATTTGTGTCAAAATTGTGTTTCTTACAGTCCTAAATCTGAAAAGTGTGTTAACATTCATTCGAAATTTCAGTGCTTTATTCAAATTCTTGCAATTTGTGACTTTTGAAATTAAGTGCTTAATTACAACAACTTTGATTTCCGCTTTCAAAATTGAATTTTGCGTGAAATTGAGTCAACTTTCGAATTTCAAAACTTGCATTGCTTTTGGTATTCCCTCTAAAATCATAAAATTCAAAATTTCAGTTTCCCTCTCTTTTTCAAAATTCAAATTTTTGCATTTTTTGACAATCTTGGTAGGGTTCAATTTCGAGATTGCAACTTTAATTTGGCCTATCTACAGATCGTAAAATCACTCAATTTTTTCAGGTTAGCTGTAAAATCATCATAACTTTCATCCCTGCAAATTTTGAAAAAAGTTGCGAGGACCGTGTGCACTCCGAGCGCCACGGTCCCGGACATTTTTTTTGAAATTTCGGGAGATTGTCCTGATTGTATTTAACAGCTTAAATCTAGAAGATTGGCTGGTTTTACTGAAATTTGCTACCTCTAAAATTCAAAAACTTTCTCTCTCTCTCTAGTGCATGAGTTTTACAACAATAAGCCCTACTTACACTATTCCCGTTAGACGAAGCCGTAGAATTAAGTCTTTCCGAGGTTTAACTACTGAGGAGATGGAACCTAATTTGAATAGCCTTTTTAACAAGGACATGGGTAATTCCTCTAATCCTCCTAATGATGAAGAAGCTCTCCATGAGGTTTCTGAAGAACAACTTTCGAAATTGGATAACCAATTTGACGATTTTCGACAATGGATGTCTCAAGAATACCCTGATAGTCAAGCTCTTCCTTTAATTGAGGGTCTAAAACGTATGCTTCAAAGTGATAAGAATGGAATTGATATTTTGCATGGTATTGCACACATTGTGGATTCGAATGTGATGCCTATGAAGAGTTGTGCTGAAAATTTGGGTTATACACAACCTCCTACTCAAGTCAATCATTCTATTCCTTTGATGACTTCTATTGCTAGCGTACCTACCTTTACATCAAACATAATGGCTACTTCTACACAAGACATTCCTCCTATGATCACTAGTCATGGGGGCAATCCTTCTTCTTCAATTAACCCTCTTCCTTCATTCAATCCAACTTCTTCATTCATTCCTTCAGTGAGTGTTCCTCTTATATCTCCACAAATGAACATGACGCAAGGGGGCAATTCATTTAACCATTCCATTCCTCCTTGTAGTGTTCCTCCTGTCCAATCATCTCCTATGACTAATTATCATAGAGTCCCACCACCTTACTCTTTACCTTCTTTCAATAACATAACACCTCCATCTCAATCTAACACATCTAATATGAATTCTTCGACTGAAGCAACCATTAACAATCTTGCACAAACTGTCTCTTCTTTATAGCAACAAATTGCCTCTATGAATCAATCTAAGTTTAGTGTGCCCACATTTGATGTTGCGAGCCCACTTTCTCTGGACATTGTTCGAGCTATCCCTCCTAAACATGTTGAAATCCTGCATTTGGAGCTTTATAATGGTAAAGGTGATCCTCTAACACATGTTAAGACTTTTCAAACAATATGTAACGATTTTGCTTATGACCAAAGGTTGCTTGCAAAATTGTTTACTAGAACATTAAGAGACAAAGCCCTACAATGGTATTGCTCGTTGCCTTCTTATTCTATTACTTCTTTCGAACAACTTGCAAATGCTTTCATTCAACAATTTCAAAACAATATAAGTCCTAAAGTTACTTTGATTGATTTAATGCATTGTAAACAAGGTGTTAAAGAAAAAGTGACTGATTTCATTGGTAGATATAAGCATTTGTATGCTCAAATTTCTTTTCTAGTGCCTGACAATGATATTCAAAGAATCTTTATTTCTAATTTACAAAAAGATATTCGAGACAAACTTCTGTTTTCTGAGTTTACTTCTTTCCAACAGTTGTGTGCAACTCTTCACAATTATCAACTGACTGTGAGTCAAATGGAACAATCACATCCTATGGCTCCGAGTGATAAGGGTGATAGCAGTCAACAACCATTTGGGAAGTTTAAACCGAACAGAGATTCCATCAAATTCAATGAAAACATTATCAACAACAATGTGAATGCAGCATCAGGTGTGCCTCCTATTTCTAAATTTTTCAAGAAAGAAAGAAAGTATACTCCTTTGAATGAATCATTGCATAGTATTATGAATAAGTTATTGGAACAAAATGTGCTTACTCTTCCTCCTATAAGACAAATTGATCCTGCAAAGATTACTTCACCTTATTTTGATAACAAAGCTTTTTGTCAATTTCATCATCAGCCTGGGCATGATACTGAAAAATGTTTTTCTTTAAAGGGTAAAATTCAAGATTTGATTGATAATAATACTATTTCTGTTTCTGGAGTGAATGATAAAGGCAATACATCTGTAGCTCCTCCTAACCAAAATCTTCATATTTTCACTGATCCATTACCTTCTCATACCTCTAATGCAATTGAGGCTAATGATTCCTCTCTCTCATCTGATGGTCTTGTGTCTATGACTCCGAATGTGATTAACTTTGTAGAGCAGCAAGAAAACCCTAAAGAACCTTCCATCACATTTGATTCCAGTGAAACCATTAGGGCACCTGATGGTCCTTTATACATAGTTGCAAAAGTCAAGAATACACCTTGCCGTGGAGTGCTTATTGATCCTTCATGCATGGTTAATGTTATTACTGAAGAATTTCTTTTTACTTTGCAATTGAATCAAGTGATATATGACAAAACAGATGTGATTGTGAAACTATTTGATGCATTTTCTTCTCCTGCAATTGGTTCTATTACATTACCTCTTGAGGTCCATAACAAATCCCTTGATGTGAACTTTGCTATTATTCCATCTTCCGAACAATTTCGTGTGAAGCTTGGCTATCCTTGGCTATCTTCCATGAAAGCTATTGCTTCTCCTATTCATAAGTGTTTGAAATTTCCCCATAATGGTGAAGTTGTTACTGTCAATCATAGTCTCTTTAAACCAGCTGAAAGAACTTCTAGCGTTCCTATTGATTACTTTTGGCCTAAACAATTCCAATCTCTTCCTCCGCGAAGTGATCATCTTTTCAAATCTTATCAAAAGTGGAAAACAGATATGATCCTATCTCTAAGTGAACCTAGAACACCTAAACTTGACATTCCTATCATTCTTGAGAAGGAAGTTCTTCCTTTGAAAGATAAAACTAATGTCTTTCCTCAAGAAGATTCCCAACCCATCCCCATGGATGTGATTATGTCTATGCCTAATAAACCTTCTAAGAGTAGACCTATACCTCCTCGTCATGATGGACTTGGTCTCCTTCCTAAACCAAAAATTCCTCCTTTATATGGAGCAGTTCCTCCTCCTTCCTTCTATAGAGAGAAGAGACCTTCTTCTTCTCCTATTGTTCAACCTAAGAGACCACAACCTAAACACCCAAGTGATAAGGATGAGAACATTCCTCCTCCTCAATCTTCTCAACTTCCTACTAAGACTAGACAAAATCATTCTGCACGTGAACGCCAACGAAAGCGTCGTCTTAGAGCTCAAGCAACTGCTTCTCAAACTTTGCAATCTCCAAAAACACCGTCAACAAGCATTATTCCATTTTCTCCACAATCTCCAAAACATAAGATGCATGATGGTCTTGATCCTGTGCGAATTAAAGACCCTATTTTTATAAATCTTGATGATGCTATAGATGAAAATGTTATTCATGATGAAAATGTTACTTCTCTTGCTTCTGATAGTGAATATGAACTTGTTGATATTGATAACCATTTATCTAACGAATTTTCTAAAGCACTTATCCTAGCTCCTAGACAAGAACAATGTGGCTCGGAACATGAACATAGCCCTTGTTTGGATCTTGTGATAGCTCCATCTGCTGTGTTGGATGTTCCTCCTCTAGCATGTTCCCTACCTTCCCGAAACATTGATCAGCAAGATCGGGGGGTAGATGACGTGCTAGACTAGTTACATTAGCATAGCAGATTCTCTCCTCCTCTCTTGTGTTACTTCTTCTATATGTTATTCTCATTCTTCTATTTGTTGTCCTTAGTGTTGTCTACTTGAGGACAATGCAAAGCATTGAGATCTCTTTTGGTCTCTCTCATGTTGACTCAAAAGACACATGTGTTCCCTTCTTCTAGGTGACCTTCCTTGATTGGGGAATGAAGAACAATTATGCATACATACATATGATATACATGAATTATCATACAGCATACTGACCCCGAGGAAAGCGAAGTCACCTCGTGCTTTGTGTTTTGTGTCTATTATCCTTGGGTTTATCTCACACTTGGGGGCTAAATCCTTGCGATAACGTGCTCCTTTCCTTTCTCATTTCTTATGTGTATCACTACGTTAAAACAATCACCCCCGTTGAGGCGTGTGCGATCGCTTTAACGTAGGGGGGCATACACCCTGTCTATCCCTTTAGGATACATGAAAATTTCTTGGTGAACTTAGCTTTGCCTTGAAAATTTTTGCATGACTCATAGTGAGGGAACCTTACTACTGACAGTCATGGTTCTCCCTCGTGATCTTCCCTTTTACTGTGTCAATCGAAGTCGTAAGATCCTTAGTCCACTGGGGGCTTGGTGTATCTTGCCTCCTTGACATGGTGAAAGTCTTTCAATGTTGTTTCCTTGTACTTTATCGGAAGTATGAGCATACATACTCCCGCTAAAGTGGGGGCTAAATGTAGCGTCCTAAAATTGCGACACTTGCAATTTCGACTGCATTTCGGTCTTCACGATGGCAACGCAACACGGAACCTAAATGGAGACCCCGAAACTTTCTCATGACACCAAAAACTGCATTTTCTTGCACCCTGGCCTGAACCTCCTTTGCACCCTGCTGTCTCGAGAGGTGGGACCAGGGCGCCCAGCGCCCTGGTCCCCCAGGACCATGGCGCCCAGCGCCTTGGTCCCTGGGTCCTATTTTGGGCCCGGTCTCTTTTGGACTTCGGGTCTTTATGTTTGCAAATTGGAAAATTATCTTTCCTGGTCGGCCTAAGGTCGGGAAAATCAGTCTATCAGCCCTAAATGACAAGTATATAAACTACATTTTCCTCTCTCATTTGGATGAGAGACACACATGAGGGAAAAAGCGTGGAAACTATACTCAAGCATTCAAGCATTCTTTCAAGCAATTGATCATTCTAAGTCTCCATTCAAGGCTAAGTGTTGCATTCAAGACAAGGATTCAACCATTGAAGAGGAGATCACTTATTACATACTACTACAACATACAACATCTATACCTTCGCACATAGGGATACAAACATCCTTACAACAAGGTATTAGTACTTGTTTTACATTACAGACATTTACATTTACAACATTGCTCATTTCTTGGTTAATTCCAAAACCGGGGTTTGACCTAAAGGCAAACCCCTAATCCCTAACCCCCCAATCGTCTTCGCTTTTCTGTGTGTAGGTTGCAAGTACGCGGCTGAAATTGAAGATCTGGAATCCTTGTGCAGAGACGAACAGATCCCCCTTCGTTTCGCGGATTTTTCGGAGGACCGTGGCGCCGGGCGCCATCGTCCTGACAACTTTTGCTCAAATTTGCAGGACAGCGCCGTATCGACATTTTACTGCTAATTCCAGGTCCGCAGCTTCATCCTATATCCCTATCTCAGTTTATAAGTGAATCTTTGTCACTTTCTATGCATTCCTAGCTTAATTCTTCTATCAACATTCTTTACAAAAGAGGGTAGCCTTGCTTTCTTAACCCTTGAAACACATTTAGCATCCAATCTTGCATTGTGTGGGATTGGATCTTGTGGGTTTCAACCCCTCTTTTGAATGTAAAGTCTCTTCCCTAAGTGAAAACCATCAACCCTAGAGTAACCTCCCTTCTCTCTCCTTGGAGTTGGAAGAGGGGAGAGCAACTAGGGTTCGATCGCGATTTTCCGCTTTACAGAAGGTGATTCCATTATGAGGTTCAACCAACGGTGGTACATCTCTAGGAGTGAACCGTGGGAGCATAGGCCTATCCGCGGTCCTAGTATGGTTCCTATCCCCCTGAGGTGAGATGGATGCATTACTCAGGGAAGATGGAATTCAACTACTTCCCTTAATTCTTGTAGCTGATACTGTCCTGCTACGACTCTTGTGCCTTCCCCTATTATTTCCCAAATCCATTCTGTCAAGTGTGTCATGTAACCTATTGATTGCTTCAATAATTCTTGGTTGTGCTTTAGCCAAGCTCCTCATAATCTCATCAGGATTGAGTGGAATCTGTCTCTCTTATCTGGGTGGGCTCCTCTGTCCTTCAGGTATATCACCCATATTAGTTTCAAAGGGTGGTTCTATGACAAAATTTAAATGCACTCTAGGTCTCTAACGAGTGTAATATCTGTAGGTACCAAATCTGCCCTGCTGCATAGAATTACTCTGATGACCCCCAGGTTGGTAGGATCATTGCTCTGATACCACTGAAAGATCCCTGACTAGAATTCTTATCCAAACTACGGATTGTTTACAAATTCAAATTCTTTGACCAACGAAAAGAGTTTTTGGAATTTTATTGTATTTTCAGTTTTTTTTGATTTTTGACAATACATGAAAAATAATAAATGGAATACAATAAATATAGAACTGATAATAGCTTCCAAAATTTTGATTATTTATTGCAGAAAGTACAAATAAACAATAAAGAGGATTCTTGATAGAATTAAGCCGTTCAAGGCTTACCAGGAGTTAAATGTTGGGGTTTGAGGGTGGAATTTGAACCTTGAATGAAGCAATGACTGAACCAAGAACCTCCAGATGCTACTAATGGCTGCAAATGACTTTATTTAACTCTAGGATAATTACCAAAAACTAATATTAAAGAATTATTCAGACCCAGTTGGAATTCCAAATTCTTGCCAGGCAAGATTCCCAAATTATGTCTCTTTTCCTCAAAGAATTGTTGCTGCTGCCCAATACTGATATTTTCTTCACACCAAACCAACTGTGATCATTCATTAATATCCCAACAATGAATTCACACATCAATAGTGGTGACAAAACCCTTTAATTTTATTTATTAATGGATTCTTAGGCAAGAGAATGGTATGGCTGGCCATGGGAGTTGTATGACTGGCATTTGTAGCTTATTTCTTGCTGCAATATTTGATCCAAATGCTTAGATCTGTCCTTTGCTATCAAGTTTGCAATTCTGAACCAAAATTTTGAATAATTTGATCCTATATTTGGTCTGGAACAATTCTTTTTGAGTGTTGAAGTGAAATAATTGGTTGGGGTATCGTCCAACCTGCTTGAACGAAGGGTTTTTGTGCTCAATTTGGGCCTCCAAGCTGCTAAGTCTGCTATGGCAGAATGTTACAGAGCAAAATCAATAAAATAAAACATACAAGAATGCCAAAAAATGAACCCAAACCACACTTATGCCATCCTCTCCCAAATTGAACCCCTAATGGCATCAAATTAAGATTCCAATGGAATCTTCCCTCTCCTCATAAGTTCGATTTTCTCAAGGGTCTTTAATACGTTAACATTTTCCACCCTTTAACAATTTACTTTTTCACCTAGGGGGTCGTGCCATGGGAAAAGTTAAAAGGGTCATGTATTATATTAAATAGTAACTTATAAGTTACTGTATTAACTTTTTCTAATTTTAGATCAAGTAACTTTATAACTTAAAATTATAATTTTTTATTATAAATGTCTCACCAAAGCAATTATGTCTAAGTAAATGTCCCCTTTGGCTAACCAATCATCTCCCAAAATGGAATTCCACCTATGGAGATGGATTACATGTGAAACTAAGCATCCGGATCCACCTAGAGAAGTGGGGACATTACAGTATACATAAATATGTACATATATGTATAGTTATATATGTATGAGTGAATGTAAAGAAATGAAAACAAGTATGTGCCAATATTTTATATTTTGATATTAACAGGATTGTATTATCCTCATGTAGCTCTTAATTGCCAAACTATAAAAACTAAAAGTTTGCCTTGCATCTCGAGGGAGAATTCAAATGAGTTAAGCCAAGGTATATTGCCAACTTGCTAATCTTGAGCCTGCGACTTATGATAGCTATGCATAGTTTTATATATGGTTATGTATTATTTAATGACTTATATGATATTCTTTTTGTTTTTTAATCAAAGTGGATGAGAATCTACAATGACATAGATCCATTAGGTTAATTGATCTCCCCTTGGATTCCATCGGTATGAGGAGTGGAGTGATTTTCATCAAAATATTTGCCTTGTCATTTCTTCAAACCATTTTCATTATTATTTGATGAAGGATATCCTTATTGCATTTTTATGTGAACAAAGAGTAAAATATTTGTGAGAAATATTATTGAAGATGATGAAATTGGAATGCTTAACTAAATGTTCAAACATGAAAATTAAATGTAAACATAAGCATATTATCTCATTACTCCTTGGATCGAGTAGAAGTAGATGCACCCATGTCTACTTGATTTTCTCCTTGATTAGATTATATGCGGATTTATCTCTCAAATAGAATAACACAAGGATAGTTACTAATCAAATGGGTAGCATAAGGATAGCATATGAAGTGAATGATTTGTGAAGGGAGGAAGCTCCAATTTATAGATAATTGTAAGAGAAATGGATGGTTAGGATTGAAAATGTCTTGGAGGGTTGAGACTAAAGGAGAGTATGCGATGTGGATTGAGTTAATAGCCTTGTGACAAGTGTCACAAGGTGGAGGCATTGGGAAGAACACTTGTCATGGGGAAGAGGTTAACACATGTGTGAGCACATCTTGGGAAGAACATGAAGATGATAAGTGGACACAAAAATGAAAAAAGTGGAAGAGGTGTAAGGGGAGAGATGTGACAAATGGTGCAAAGAGGAAAGTGTGTTGGGAAGAACACTCCTCACACGTGTGATCACCAAATAAAATATTTGGTTAAAAGGTGAGGTGGGAGCGAGAAAATGACATATGCATGTAAGTCATTTATGAGGGTTAGTCACATATGAACTTGGGTAGGTGTGAGGAATTAAAAGTAAAAAAATTATTAATGAGGTTAGGAATCAAGGAGATTAGTTAATTAATTAAAAATTAATTAACTAATCTAGAAGAGAGGATTATTTGGGTAGTGGCTAAAGTGGGAGTTTGATTTATTAAAATAAATCAAGCCTTAGAAGAATAAATGAGGAACATAAGTAATTAAGATGTTAACTATGTAAAAGGGTCAATAATTAATTAAATATAATATAATTAATTATTTTAGAGGAATAAGGGGGAAAACAAAATTAATTGTATTAATTTTGTTAAAAGGGCTCAATTAATTAAATAAAAATTTAATTAATTTTAAGTGTACATTTTACCCTGTTTGATGTGATGTTGTGAACTAACATCAAGTCAAAGATAAAGTATGCCTCGATTAGGAAACCTCATATTAATTCGTCACCTTATCCAAAATAGGGAAGGTTATGTCCCCTTGAGAATTTGGCTGAAAAATGGAGTTTTGGGGGAAAGTTCTAAAAAAAATAGAAGAAAATTAGGGGAAGGAGGGAAAGGAAGAATTGATTTGGCAAAGGAACGAAGGGAAAAGGAGGAGTTTTGCTCAAATGACAAAAGGATGAATGTGAAAAGCATCATGACCCCTAGAAAGGGGGAAAATAAGGCTATATATATAGGCTATGGGGGGCCTATGAGGGCTCATTTGTGCACTCTCATATTTTAAAAGTGGAGGAGCTCTAGTAGAGAAAAGGTGGAAATATGGTGAATATTGCCCACCACGAGCACTGCGGCGAGCATACAAGGCAGTTGTAGTGGCCACTTGACTGTGGAAGACTAGTAAGCCACCTAACCCTCTCATGTTTCTACTAGATAGTGCAATAAATGCTAGTTTAGGGGGTGATAAATTTTTTGGGAGAAGATGTCGATCGTTAGTTTGATGTTTGTGCCTTGCGACTAGTGTAGGAAACTGGGGATCAACGACTACATAGATTCCAAACTAGGGACCAATGTCTACACACAGAAATGCATCTCCATTACGTTAGGAAGGGGGAGAATTAGGTGGTAGGGTAAGATGGAATGACATATTTTCCATTCGACGTTTGCGCTTGGGAAACGTCGTCTATGATATTTGGGGCTGAATCTATTCTGGCTCCAAAACAGACCTTTCGTATAACGTGATAGTGACATGTTAGTCAATCATAGTCATTTATTGTAAAATTGACGGTGTAAAATGCATGACTAACACACATGTTAGTCAATCCGTACTACCATTTTGGAGCCATAATAGACGTGTCCATATTTGGTGCATAGGACTGGGAATCGATGTCTCTGCCGAGGATAAAGAAAGGAGATTATGTGGGATAAGGAATGAACAAGGAAATGTAAGGGAGAAATCCTGACTATCATGGGATAAGGAAAGTGAGAATTAGGTAAAGAATGATTAATGACATGAGTGTGAATGGATGTAGGAGTGACTTCTACCACTCAAGTCAAGGGAGTATTAGACTTTGACGATGAGATTGCAACTTTAGTTGGATGATGTTGACAAAGAGCTATTGATTGATAACCAACTAGATTGGGTGGAGCAGTGGCTATGGATTCAATCACATAATGTGATGATGACAATGCTAGTGGAGCAATGGCATAATGAGACTAGCAACTTCCACTTGTCGATAAGGGAGGCTAGCATCACATTAGAGGATGTTTGGAGGATATTGTAGATTCCAATTCACGGGGAAATTCTAAAGTACCGAATGGAGGGGTCGAAGTACTATATGCGGGTAGTATTTCTAAAAGATAGATTTCTAATGGACATGACTAGGATGAGACTAGAGACTGCTATGTAAACCCAAATGTCGAGGGTCACATTATATTTAGCAGGATTGATCAGTAGTTGATTGATGCCTAATTTTAGTGGGCATGGATTTTCAACTAGTTGGGTGAGGGTTCTATATCGAATTGTGATGGATGAGTTGAAATATGTGTCAGGCTACTGCATGTTGGGATAGTTATACCATGATCTCCATATGTGTGCATACCAGGGGAGCCTCAGGATAGGTGTAACAGTACTAAACATTTGGGCTTGAGAGCACATAGTAGTATGCAAGTTAGTGGTAGTAGGAGATAGACCAACTGAGCATCCTTATACATTCTAGTATAGAGGAATTTTGCACTACACATGAGTAGGAGTAGTAGGGTATTAGAGGAGATGTTTGGGTCAAATGATGGACTTCACTTGGAGGCCATACAAGACATGTGAGTAGTGGGATGAGGACATGGTCTACTTGGATTATATATAAAGGACCTATTGGTTAATCAGGTGGACCATCTACGTCATCAACTAGTATCTTCCACACAGAGTGAGGAGGTAGTTTGGAGAGTGGCAGGATGTAATAGGGGAGGAGATGATCCATGCACATATCACTCAGGAGATAGGGACAAAGGTTATATATATAACCCCATGTGGGCACGATCCAACTTCTTATCAATTGAGATAGTAGCTTGGGATCCTTGAGGAGATGTTATAGATGTCAGGGTTACTCAAGCATATGCAAACTATTGGGCACAACATAGGCTAGTATGACTCACAATTGTAGGGGTTTTAGATGAGGATGAGAGAGGAGATGGCATGGATTAGATTGTAGGGGGAAATGGAGATAATGAAGGAGATGGAGACAATGGAGAGGGAGATGGAGGGAGGGATGTGGGAGGGGATGTACCAATGGTATAGGTATTTGAGGTGACAGAGGCAAGTGCACAAAAATAGGGGTAGGGGATGGTGCTAAGACCACAAAGGTAGTCATGGGGGTGAGGGGTACAAGAATTACCATATGTGTAGTCATAGGTACACACATAGGAACAATCAAATGTATTGGGACATGTGTAGGTAGGTGCTCTAGTATAGGTACAAGATTAAGAGGAGGAGAGGGGACATAGAGTGGGGTCTAGGGTGAGACTAAGGGAACCAATTTTATATAGGAGCAGTATGACCACCTACAGGAGGTGAGGGATTTATTATTAAGGGCCCAGGATAAGGAGATGTATTAAGAAAGGAGCTTGTATTCTAATCTTGATACATTATGGGCATAGGTGAAAAGCTTACAAGTAGCTCATAATTAGGTAGTAGTAGAGTGAGACATGTAGAGGGCATGGGTAGATAGTTTACATGCTACTCTAGATACAACCATAATAAACTGTGATGCCTATATGATGGATAGAGACTGGGTACCAAAGAAAATATCTTAGATGGGGGGTGAAGAGTTGATGGAGGAGATGTAGGTAGCCAAGAGGGAGGTTGAGATAGCCTAATCAACTTGATCCTGGGTAGAGGTAGAGGCTACATGGCTAATGGGAGAGAGGGATTTGGTTCAATAGGTGGTGACATTATATCTAGGGACTAGCATAGGTCTTCATCGATTCTATAGTGAAACAATGAAAGATAGAGTAGTGATCTAGGAGGCCCAATACTATAAGGATTTATATCACCAAACAATGCTAGCTAGACAAAGGGCTCATAGCTTTGTCAAGAGAACATGATTAGGGAGGTCCAGATTAGGGACATTGAGGGCATCCATTGGCTTGAGAGAACCTCAACCACCATTAGCATTGGTCTCAAGAGGAGCAAGGCACACACCCTTAGAGAGGGAGAGAACAAGCTAGGGAGTCACAATATGGACACAACCATTTTTTACCCTATGGGGATATGGACTATGATTTGACATATTTTATATATATATATGAGATGGATATGGTTTTTGGTGGTGATTATTTATTGTGTACATGGACATTTATTATGGTGGATATTTATGATGGTTATGATTAAAGTTGTGCTTATGATTTTGATGTTTATGGTGTTCCTCACGTGTGTGGATGTAGGATGACATGCTTGGATTTTTGTTATATGTGATAATGTATGTGATTTTATGTATATGATAGTAGCAATGTGTGATGCAAGATGGATGGATGCATTGTGATGGGCATGACCACTTTGTGATTCAAGGTGAAGTGTGCATATGTTATGTATGATTTGATAGGTATGGATGATATGTCTATGGATATATGCATGATATATTATGACGTGATGTTTATGTATGCATGTACTAAATGGATATTTATGAATGCCTACATGAGATGGATATATATTTATGCATATGACATGTGATATTATGGTGGATGTATGATAATGAAAGTAAAATGAACCTACAACATGCACAATGAATCTTGTAGACACCTAAAAATGTCTCATTGATCATGTATTAATTATTCCTCTAATTGATTAAATAATTCTTTAATTAATTTAATTAATCTTATTCTTCTAATTTAATATTTACTCATCATCTTACTAATTATTTTATTTCCTATTCCATCATCATTTAATCATTTTAACCCTTTTCTAAATATTAATTAAATATTATTATTTAATTAATTATGATTTAATCCTTTAATTTAAATAATCTTTATTATTTAATTAAATTCCATTTCTAAATAATTAAATAGTTTCTTTAAATTATTTAAGTAACTAATTAATTCTTCTAGTTCTTCAAATTCTAATTTCATCTAATTTCAAATTCTTGTAATTTCTTCTAATTTCAATCACATGTGCATGATTTCAAAAACCAAATTGAAAATCAAAGTCAAATTCTAAATATATTCAAATACTAAATTAAATTAAATAAATTCAATTATTTGAATAAATCTCATGCAAAGATTAAATTGAAAATCTAAGTTAAAGTGCAAGCACATGCTAAATTAATTAATTCAATCAATCAATTAATTAAATCATTTATCTCTCCAATCTCTATTTTCATCTTCTAGTTAGCTTTGTCATCAATTAATTTTCCTCCAATCATTCTTTTTCTTCCTTCAGTCAAATTTTTCTCAATCAGTTAACTCAATTAATCTATTCAATCTATCCTATTTCACCTCCAAGTCAGTCGTTCAACTATCAATCAGCATGTGAGCTCACCTGAGTTCCACCTTTTGATCATTTTGTTCCACCTTTCAATCAATCTTCTCCAAAAATCTATAAATTGAGCATTCAATCCTCACAATTCCTCTGAATCATGAACTTTGAATATTTGTGTCAATTGTAGGTTGCTAGTGCAATATCTGAGAGCCATCATACCATAGAGAAGAGAAGAACAATGGAAGCCATGATGCACAATAGGGTGTTTCATATTGTTTAATTTAATTCCATTTTGCATATATTTCATTGGTTTTATGTTTGAATTGATTAGATAGCTAAGGAATTTGTGATTTCCCTTATTTCCTATTTAGCAATGATGAATTTGAGCATAACACATTTTGGTGAACCCGACGTGAACAACAATTAATTAATATCTTTGTTTCTCTGTTTGATTTTCACAAATCGTATGGATTTATTCTTTTTTTTTACGTTGCACGGATTTCAAGAATAAATCTTTCCATCACGCTATCGCCCTTAACTCATCACACAATTGCATAGACAGGGTTACGTAATTGACCGAACAGGGTTACACATTCATGCGGAACCAATCAAGCAATCGACCTGTCAGGGTCACGCAATCGCTCTGTTAGTATCACGCATTCTAGGGAAAATTGTCGTTCTGTTGTTTTTATTCTCATACCTGTTATATTCTCTGATCTGTTTAGTTCTGCATGAAATATAGTAAATCTAGAAATGGATTATTTGTATTACATGTTTTTATTATAACAATTTATGGCACGTAAGTTACAATTTAGGATTTCAGGGGCCAGAAGGACAAAGGAACAAAGAAGACAGGCCAAATGCTATCAAAGGATTCTCAAAGCAGAAAAGTAAATACAAGACTGGGAAGACCAACCAGCGATTGACAGATACAACAACTTGGTTCTCTCATATTGGGTTAAATATGATTTAATTAACATTGAATGGATGATGAGAGATCTAGCTAGGGCCTCACAATCTGTTTTGTAGGTTTCTGATCAAGTTTAGTTTTAATTTTTATTTTTTTGTGTTATCTTCCCGTGTGTCACACAATTGTCTTGTTATCATTATGTAATCAGCCTGTCAGAATCACGCATTCAAACTGATAGAATTACGCAATCACTTATCCAAAGTAACGCAATTGGGCAAGTATAATCACGCATTCGCTTCTGTCAAATTTTGATTCTCTGTTTTCTGTTGATTTGATTTTACTGCTAATCATACGTTTGTAGCCTGTGGTGAATTTACAGAAAGGATTGGATTAGTATTAGATCAATTGCACTCATAATCTCACACTTCATCTTTTGGTGCTTAAAATCAACAATGGTTAAATGGACATGCATGCATAATCTCACACTTCATCTTTTGGTGCTTAAAATTAACATTGGTTAATATTGACATGCATGTATAACACTTCAATTTGGGCTTAAAATCAACAATGGTTAAAATTGACATGCATCCCTTCACATTTCAATTTGGTGTTTAAAATGGACATGCACATGCGTATTCAACACCTCAATTTGGGCTTTAAAATGAACGTGAATCAGGCTGCATATAGATAAAATCACATTTGATTTTCTTAAGGGAAAGAACTTTTATCGTGTCTGGGGTGGACCTACTGTTGCATTAACTAACTTTCCACCCACCTTCGAGGTCTTGGGAGAAAGGAAGGAGGTGATAACGACACCCAATTTTATTTTATTACTCGTAGTGAGGGGTATCTTTGACTAGGGATTTTATCACCCCACAGAGGTACTTCTAATTGGGATGCGTTGGGGTTATCATCTCTCCCAGCATACTCTCGAGCGGGTTTTTTGAGCCGCTATATAAATATACCAGTAAGGTGGCTAGAGTGTTGAGTGAATTCGATGTATGTGGGGGCCTTCCCTGCATCGATAAGCTCAACTAAAGTCTTAAGTGGCTTGCTCTGAGAATCTGTCATTAGATCGAGACCCTCAAAATTTTACAATAAGAACCAATTTAGTTACCCAAAACCCTACATTCAGTGATTTTGGAAGTGCGGATTGTACCCCATAGATACCCTTCATGTACGTTACACTATGATACATAAATCCCTTGGTTATAAGATCTTCGGATCTTGGGGGTAAGAGAGACTGGCATGCCCAAGAAGTGTGTACCGTGGAGTGGAGCCAGTCCTGCCAGACTCTCTATTTGTTCATTTTATTTCAGTATTTCGTAAGGACCTCATTTGAATGGTTTCCAATTTCTAGCCTAAGCTTGTCTTCTATGTCTTTATGTGTATCATTGTATCAGACCAGTATTGAGTAGTCATTTGGGCTATTTCAGGCCCTATCTTGCATATCTTTGAATTCTCTGAGATTGTTTGAAAACCAATTCAGTTAGCTATATCTACCTCCAATTGTTCTCAAACTTGGAAAACCACAAAACTTGTCCTACACACAGAATTAGTGAAAACAAAGTTTATTTTAAAACATCAGATAGTCCTGCAAACTCAAATAAATACACACTTATGACCATAGGTAGTCCTTGCATAGTCCTCATTTACATCCTTAGTCTTTACATAGTCCTCATTTACGTCCTTATTATCATCCTCATTTACGTCCTTAGAAGTTTCATAAGTCCTTATCGTCCTCATTTAAGTCCTCATTATCGTCCTCATTTATAGTCTTTGTCTAGACCTCATATATGTCTATCTTAGTTCATCATCAGTTGCATAATCATCCTAGAAATTCATACCCCAAATGTCCAAATCACAATCAGAGGATCAATCAAACTTAACCTCAACTCAAACAAATTTGTCAAGTTCAAAAAATCAAATATTGTCACATTCAGAGAAATGGAGAAAACATATTACATGCGATCCTAGGTCCAAACCAAACAAGCAAACATCATGAATTGGCATTATAAATTTCATAGGGAAGGTGGAGGATTCATCCCTTCCATTCCTATTCCATCACCATACATAGAAACCTTAGCTCAACAGATCAAGACTTTGCAACAACAAGTGATAGACATGACTAGTCTTGACAACTATAGGAGCTGGTTAGAAAATATGATGAGAGAAGTGATGACCATGAGGGAATCAGTATCAAGCCAACCTTCTTCTTCTAGTGAGACCATTCAAACATGGCAACCTTCATTCTTCAACAAAATCGTTCCTACCTCAGTTCAACCAACATTAGAGTCATATAAACCTTCTTTTTCTTTCAACCCACTATATCAATCATACCAATCATACCAACCCAACATTCAAACCTCTTTCAACCAAAATCAAACCCCATTCAACCAAAGTCCAAATCAAAATTCACACCAATCCAGCATTCAAACCTCTTTCAACCAAAATCACACCCCTTTCAACCAAAGTCCAAATAAAAATTCACACCAACCCAACATTCAAACCTCTTTCAACCAAAATCAAACAACTTTCACCCAAAATCATACTCCTTTCAACCAAAATCAAATCCCTTTCAACAAAAGCCCAAATCAACCGTATCTATCCATCATTTCATCATTCCCTAAAGTCACACAAGAGCAGTCCACACCATCTCTATCTAATAACACAACCTCCCAATCGCTATCTATCGTAAAAACCCAATCTAATTCAAGTCATGATTCAGAGGATCTCATTCAAAATCCTTTTTCATCAGGCCAAAATTTTGAAACATTCCAACAATCTCCCATGCATTTCCAAACTCCTTCCCCGTGTCAAGAGGATGATCCAAAATCAAAAGAAATGAGTCCTAAAACAAATAAAGATCAAGAACAACCACTTCCATCCTACCCAATTTTTGATCAAGATCCCACTGACCAAGAGTCTTATGATGATCCCCTTGCTCTTTTCTACTCCATTCATAATTAAACCCTTTCATCTCAAGAACAAAGTGTCCTTTCAATTCCCATCCAACATCCACCTCCTAAACAAGATCAAGACATCCTTTCCATCCTTCCTAATAATCCCTGTCCAAGACAAGATCAAAGCATACCTTTACCTTCATGTCCTAAACAAGATTCCATTTTTTCTCCAAATCTTGATCAAGATCCCTCCATTCCTTCATCTCCATGTCATAATCCTCTATGTTCTTCACAATATTACCTCTCAAATGAACTTACCATTTCTCCTAGTCGCCCTAATGATCCCAATCCCTCTACATAGGTTGTTCATGAACCCCTTATCAATGAAATCACCAATCTAGATCATACTACACAAAGAAACTTGTCAACAATTGTATGTGATCCATCATCACATGACAATGTGGTGATAGAAACAAGCATGGCACCAACTAATGAAATCAACACCTAAATTATTTCATCTTCTTCATGCACAAGCATAACACCGACAAATGAGATTGACACCTGGTTGGTATCATCATCCTCTTCAAGTGCATCAATAAAAACAAACATAACACCCTCTCATGTCACAACTTCGGAACCAAAATCAATTTGTCTCATATACCCACACTTGAAAGACTGGGAGAAAGAGAACCTACCACAACTGGATAGCTTTGAAAATGATAAGGCTATAGCTAAATTCAGGGGTTCTAGAGATGGATTTCCATCTGATGATCCATAAAATCCAAAAACTAAGCAAATCAACATTGGAGATGTTGAACATGTACACTTACCTGAGTCCTTATATCCTATTGGAAAAGACATCTTTATCCAACTCTTCAAACAAAGACCAATGAACTATCTACACAAAACTCCTCTAATCCTATGAACACCATGCACCTTAAACAATATTATACCTAAGGGCTGGGTTAGTTTAGGTTTTACTCTCTACATTGCATATCATATTATTCAAAGAACTGTATTGCATATAGTTTCTTTCTAGGCACAACATATTCAGAAGTCACTTTTGTAAAGTTTCTGCATTGTCATATAGCAGCACCAATAAAACAAGGCAATTGTCCAATTTTATCATATGTTTGCATTTAAGAGAAGCAATGGTCATCTCCTTTCTTAGATATTCAGACATGAAGTCTTTGAGATCCTAAGATCATTCATTTTCAACATTACCCTATGATGATGCTTTACTTATGGTTGGGTAGTGATTTCACTATTTGAGACTTGTTAACCCAAAATCTATCAATTGCTATATCTCAAACATATTAAGAAGATCTCTAATTCATTCTAGACACCTTGTTGATCATATGACTATTGAAAAATCTAAAATTCTACTTCAGCGCTGCTGTAAATGTCACACCCAAGTAGGTTTCATTGCTTACAATTCAAGGCAAGAAAATAAAAAGAAAAAGAGCTATGCCAAATTCATCTCAAGGCAAAAGAGAAATGGTATATAACTGAAATATCACACATGCGAGTGCGACAAAAAAGCTTGACTATGGGAACATACAAGTAACTTCATTAGGGCTATGAATGCCTACTGGCAATGGAGTAATATTTGAGAAATTACAGTCTATAACCTCGTCGAATCTCTAAAAGCTTGCTGACAGTAAGGCTCTATTTGGGATGCTTTTGAAGTTAGGATAATCCACGTCGCTAGTCATATAGGATGCTAAGGATCTTTAGTGAACACAAGAGCAGTAATTAAATCATCTGCACACACATGGGCAAAAGAAGATCAAAGTTTCAAGAACCAATGGGGAAGTTTTCCACATCTCCATTTGTAAATCCTAGTCACTAAGTGTGTTAATTTGGATGTTCCAAGGGACCTTAGGGATCAGTTGACCGCTTATCTATGAAATGTTTTGCACCTCCATTTCAATTGGTGTATTACAAAGGCTAAACAAACACAATCAACCTTGTTCGAATTGGAAATGCATCTTCATCATGCATATTGAATTAACATAGGTCATGTCAAAAATTCATTGTCTCCACATGCATTATGCAGATCATCATGTCATATAGGTCTACACACTGGGGGCATAGCTGAAAAAGAAAAAGAAAATCCTAAAAATCATATAAAGTTCTGAAAAAGAAAAAGAAATCCTAAAAATCATATAAAGTTCTAAAAAAGAAAAACTTAAAATCCAAAAATAGTGAAAAACATAAAATCCAAAAACAGTGAAAAACTAAAAAATCCAAAAACAGTGGAAAACTTAAAAATACCAAAAATATCTGCAAAATGTCCTAAAAAAATCAATTAAAAACATTCAAATATGTGAAACTGAAAAAATCCAAAAATAGGGAAAATCCAAAACATTCAGAAAGAGTAGTGAAAATACCAAAAACATTCATATAACGTCCTTTGAAAGAAATAAAAAACATCTACAAAATATCCTGAAAAAAAAAATCAATCAAAAACATTCAAATATCAATCCACATAATCCAAAAACATCGAAAAAGCTCTTGGAAAAGAACTAAACAATAAAAAATCAATAAAAAAACTTGCAATAAAATGTCCTTCGAGAAACAAATACCCTAGCAGATATCCAACAAACACTTTGCACGAAGTTAACAAAGGATATGACTATCTAGTCAAACATCTGTGATCAACTGATCAAACTGTCTTATCAATCGTATCATATCCATATCAAAGTGATCATTATCTTGTCTTAAACAGAAGAGGATACACTCGAAATCAGATAGGTCAGTCTTAAACGGGGTCCATAACTTTATGAGATCATACATTATTAACCATTACATCAAGCAACTAAGAATGAAAGCATAAGGTCAGTATAGCTACTGAGTTTTGTCCAGGCCAGTCTTTATCTTTTATCATTTGGTAATAGATATTGTTCCTATGCTACTTAGGGATGTCCACAAGTGACTAGAGGAGCCATGATGGGCATTATCTTTTTCTTTGTTCACTCCTTGTCTGCTACGTGTTTGTTTCTTCAATGAGATATCTTTACATCTTGGTTCCTTATACCCTAATGTGCTAAGCTCCATTGTTCAATAATAAGGCTCAGTGATGAATATATATTGCGCAATAAATAATGATACAGGTTCGTGAATCAATCATTCTCATTTCATCTCATTTTCTTATTGCTAGTTTTCTGATTCTTTTCTCATCATCTCTTTCTAGATCATTTTCAATCTATCATCTCATATCAGTCATCTTCAATTGCTTCTAATTCTCATCTAACATTATTCTATTTCATTCTAAGGTTCATTCTCTCATATTCTATCTCAATGTCATCTTCACATCACCTATCTCTATCTTTAATCAACTTACTATTCTTTCATCTCACATTCTTCTTTTTTCGAGAGATCATTCATGTCTTTAATGCACAAACAATCTCTCGAGGGGGCATTACACCCTAAGTATCACCGGGGCATATTGGGGCATAATTTTTTTCATTTTCTTTGAAACAACGTCGTTTTGACATTGTCTCAAAGAGGAGCAAATGTAGACACCTAAAAATATCTCATTGATCATGTATTAATTATTCCTCTAATTGATTAAATAATTCTTTAATTATTTAATTAAGTTAATTAATCTTATTCCTTTTAAATTCATATTTCCTCATCATTTTACTAATTATTCTATTTTCTATTTCTTTTATCACTTAATCATTTTAACTATTTTCTAATATTAATTAAATATTTATTATTTAATTAATTATAATTAATTTTTCCAATTTAAATAATCTTTATTATTTAAATAAATTCTATTCTCAATTTCTATCTCTAATCATCTAATCATCAACCCTTTTCTAAATATTAATTAAATATTTATTATTTAATTAATTATGATTTAATCCTTTAATTTAAATAATCTTTATTATTTAATTAAATTCCATTTCTAAATAATTAAATAGTTTCTTAAAATTATTTAATTAACTAATTAATTCTTCTAGTTCTTCAAATTCTAATTTCATCTAATTTCAAATTCTTCTAATTTCTTCTAATTTCAATCACATGTGCATGATTTCAAAAACCAAATTGAAAATCAAAGTCAAGTTCTAAATATACTCAAATACTAAATTGAATTAAATAAATTTAATTATTTGAATAAATCTCATGCAAAGATTAAATTGAAAATGTAAGTTAAAGTGCAAGCACATGCTAAATTAATTAATTCAATCAATTAATTAATTAATTAAATCATTTATCTCTCCAATCTATATTTTCATCTTCTAGTTAGCTTTTTCATCAATTAATTTTCCTTCAATCATTCTTTTTCTTCCTTCAGTCATCTTTTTCTCAATCAGTTAACTCAATTAATCTATTCTGTTTCACCTCCAAGTCATCAGTTCAACTATCAATCAACATGTGAGCTCACCTGAGTTCCACCTCTTGATCATTTTTTTCCACCTTTCAATCAATCTTCTGTTGGCATTATGTGAACTGGTATGAGGACATAATGACATTGTATGTTGTCATTGATGTCAATATGCTGAAGAGGTGAGGACCGACACATGTGAGAACTGGTATAACACTGTGAACCGACATTTGTGCCAAAGTGAAGCGGTGTGTTTGTTCAAGGTGAACCGGCATATGGTTATGGGAACTGACACATGGAAGCGTTGTATGACTACCGGTTGGTAGTCTCAACTTCAAGGTTTCCGGTTGAAGTGCTTCAAGCCTGTGTGGCTCAATTGGTGACTGTGTGTGATGAGTTAGCATGATAACGAAGAACAGATCGTGTTGCCATGAATGCCTTGTGCACGTGAAGGATCTTGCATGAAGGAGATTGTTCCTATCTACCTTGGGAATGTGCAAAGTCTGTAAACAGTGATAATGTGTGATGGGTTATTAGCCGCCATGAAATCAGTGGAAAGCGAACAATGGAGAATGTCTTGAGATTGGATCAAGATTGTTGCATTTAATGCAGTGTGCTCAATGGTTAGGATTGAACCATTTGAATTCCTTAACCTAACAGGTTTAGGGTTTAGGGTTTATGCTACCAACCTATCTGTTTTCCTATAAGGTCGATGTTGTGATTCTTTCTAGGGTTGTTGGCAAAAGTTGTGTGTGTGTATCCAAGAGAAGAGATACGTGATTCTTGCCAAACCAAAGGAGAGAAGTGATACCTGCAGAGTGTAAGTGCAGAAGGTGAAGAGGAGCTTAAGCGGATCTACATTGGCATTGAGTGCTGTTACCAGATCATTGTAATACCCGTTGATCTCTAACCACTTCAATAGTTGAGAAATCCCTTAACAGGGTAGCCTTAACCGGCTTGCTGTAAATCCTTTAATAGGATGACTCAAAACCATTAAGTTCTTGAAATCCTCTAACAAGGTAACCTTTAACAGGGTTTAACCCTTAACAGGGTATAACCCTTAACTGGGTATTCTAGCCATCCCTTAATCGGGTGATCCCTAACAGGATCGGTTCCTAACAGAACCTATTGTATCAGTCTTTAACCAGACAAGGCTCCTAACAAAGTAGACTTCTAAAGAGTTCAAAAACAAGCTTGTGGGTATTCATCCCCACCGTGGTTTTTCCCAGTTGGGTTCCATGTGAAAAATAAGTGTGTCATGTGTGATGTCTTCTTCATGTGATGCTATGTTGTTTTCTGTCAAGCGGTGAATCATGTTGATCTAGTTGCTTATATTTATATCTCTGATGGTAGATTACTTGTTCATGCATTAGGGTGAAATGGAAATGAAGTGTTAGATTGTATGAGAAGATAAGTGTCAACCAGTTTATGCTTGTCTTAGTTATTCTGGGTTTTGCCGGTTGTACTCTGTTTAAGGACCGGTGTTATTGTTTGTCTGTCAATGCATAGTGTCTGTAGACAAACCGGTTCAAGAGTGTGTTTTTGTTTGTACTGATTCACCCCCCTCTTAGTACCGGTTTGGTACTATTTGTTCGTCATTGAGTTATCAATTGGTATCAAAGCGTCCTCCAGGTCCTCTGTGTTATAAGCTTAACCGCTTGAGGTAAAGATCCAAGTCTAATGATGAAGAGGGAAGGTCCAAAGTTTAATAGAGAAAATTTCAGTATATGGAAAGATAGAATGAAGATATACATTAGAAGCATGGGTGCTCAATGCTGGAGCTATGTTGAGAATGCCTATGTTGCCCCTACCGATACTCTCACCGATGACCAAAAGAGAGAGATGCAGGAGAATGGGCAAGTCATGGAAGCCCTAATTAGTAGTTTACCTGACATTGAGTTTATTGATGTCCAAGATAAGGTAAATCCCAAAGAGGTATGGGATACTCTTGAAAATATCTATAGCGGTGATGAGCATGTAAAACAAGCTAAGGAAGAAAGCCTTAGAGGGAAGTTTGAAGACATGCAGATGGTTGAAGGTGAGACCATTCAACAGTATGGAATAAGAATCAAAACCATTGTTGGAGATATCAAGAGTGTAGGTGGTAAAATGGAAGATTCCACTGTGGTAAGAAAAATCTTGAGATCCTTATTACCGGTCTATGCAATAAGGGTTGCTGCTATTCAAGAGCTGAGATCAATAGACAAGACTAAGGTATCCCTAGACTCCATCATTGCAAAGTTGACAGCCTACGAGCTAAATAGTTTTGATGGTAGTGTTCAAAAGAATGAATCAACTTTTAAAGCTTCTACTGTACCATCCAGAAAAGGAAAAGAATCTAGCACCAGTGGTGAACCGAGATAGAGCAGAGAAATGGATGATGAGGAGATTCTGATGGCATTTGAAGCTCTCCTTTCCAGGAAAATTCCTAAAGGAACCGACAAATATAGAGGTAAGCTTCCTTTGAAATGCTTTTCTTGTAACCGAATAGGACATATTGCTGTAAACTATCCTAATGGTGACAACAAGGACAAACCGGAAAGGTTCAAGAAATTCAAAGGAGGAAACTAGAGAAATTGTTTTATGGCAGTTGATGAAGGTGTCATAGATGAGGAATCAGAAGATGAAGAAAATGAAGATATTGTTTTTGTTGCTATCAAGGAAGATGTGTCAGACAAGAAGGCTCTTGTCTCCTGGTTTGATAATTCCAATGAGTGGATTATTGACAGTGGCTGTTCTCACCATATGACTAGTGACCGGAGCAAGTTTCTATCCTTGGAAGAGTATGATGGCGGTGTGGTTCGCTTTGGCAATGATGCACCATGCATGGTCAAAGGCAGAGGGTCCATCTCTCTGAATGGAAAGAGTAGTGCTGACAATGTGTACTGGGTTGATGGTCTCAAACACAACCTTCTGAGTGTTGCCTAGTTGAATGACAATGGTCTCACTTTGGAATTCAAGAATGGAGTTTGCAAGAATCAAAGGAAAGAGTGGTGAATTAGTGGCCACTGGCATCCAGACCAAAGGTAACCTATTTCAGCTGAATGCAAATATAAGTACATGTCTTATGGCTAAATTTGATGATAGCTGGATATGACATAGGAGACTCTGCCATGTAAACTTTGATAACATTGTGAAGGCTAGTAAGATCAAGGCAGTTAGAGGGTTGTCGATGCTAAGCAAACTGGATAATACCTTGTGCAGAGAGTGTCAATTGGGGAAAATGTCTTCCTCAACCTTTAAAGGTAAATCTTTCATTGCTGACAATTTGATTGATCTTTTGCATACTGATTTGTGTGGTCCTATGAAAACCAGGAGTGTGCAGGGTGATAGGTACTTCATGATTTTCACTGATGACTGCTCAAGAATGATGTGGGTCACATTCTTGAAAGATAAGTCTGAAGCTTTTGTAAAGTTCAAAGCTTTCAGAGAATTAGTGGAGAAGGAAAGCAATAAAAGGATCAAGTGCCTGAGAACTGATCAAGGAGGGGAATTCACTTCCGGTGAATTCAACAAGTATTGTGAAGAACATGGCATCAAGAGGAAATTGTCTGCCCCCAGGACTCCATAGCAGAATGGCCTAGCAGAGAGGAATAACTGGACTGTGGTTGAAGTAGCTAGAACCATGTTGATTCAAGGAAAGGTAGGTCACACCTTTTAGAGAGAAGCGGTGAGCATTGTAGTCTACACAATGAACCAGGTACTCATCAAGAAAGGTAAGGATAAAACTCCTTATGAGTATTGGACCGATAAGACACCTGTGGTTAGCTACTTTAGAGTGTTTGGTAGCAAATGTTACATCAAGAGGAGTCAACAACAGAGAAAATTTGATGAGAAATGTGATGAGTGAATATTCCTAGGGTATTCCACCAAGAGCAAAGCTCTCAAGTGTTTCAATAATAGGACTCAGAGAATCATGGAAAGAATCAATGTAAGAGTTGATGAAACCTCTGAGAAAACTGAGGAAACCGATAGTAATCAAGCGGTAAATGAACCGGTTGTAACCTTCTCGGAATTGGTTGTCAGCCAATCAAGTACCAGTAATAATGTTCCTTCACTGGTAGATGTAGATGCTGATACTAATGGAGATGAGGATGAAGAAGAAAAGCAAGAGGAATCTATCAATACCATTCCTCGGCATGTCAAGCTGAATCATGATCCTAAGCAGATCATAGGAGATAAGGATGCAGGAATCCTTACAAGAAGAAAGGTCAGAGAAAACTTGTGTATGATCTTTGAATTTGAGCCTAAATCATTCAAAGAGGCACATAAAGATGAAGACTGGATCAAGGCAATGGAAGAGGAACTTGACCAGATAGAGAAAAATGGTACATGGTCTTTGGTACCCAGACCAGAGCATAAAAATGTCATTGGTACCAAATGGGTCTTCATAAATAAGCTGAATGAAGATGGCACAGTGATTAGGAACAAAGCCAGATTGGTGTGCAATGGATATGCCCAAGAAGAAGGAGAAGACTATGGAGAAACCTTTTCTCCTGTAGCTAGATTGGAAGGAGTTCATATGCTTCTTGCATATGCAACTTTTAAATGTTTCAAAGTATATCAAATGGATGTAAAATTTACATTCCTAAATGGTGTACTTGAAGAGGAGGTGTATATAGAGAAACCAGATGGGTTTGCCCTATCTGAAGACAGTGACATGGTATGTAGGTTACATAAAGCCTTATATGGTCTAAAGAAGGCACCTAGAGCATGGTATGAATGTCTGTATTCCCATCTTGTGAAGATTGGATTTGAGAGAACAAGTGAAGATAGCAATATCTACTTGAAGTCTAAAGGAGATCAGATCCTGATCTATGAGGTATTTTTTGATGACATTATCTTTGGTGGAGATGACAAGATGAGTCATGAGTTTGCAGATGAGATGAAGAAAGAGTTTGAGATGTCACTCATAAGGGAGATTAAGTTCTTCATTGGACTGCAGATCCAGCAGATGAAAGATGGAATCTTTATCACTCAGTCCAAGTATGTCAAAGAGGTGTTGAAGACATTTGGCATGGAAGATAGCAAACCGGTTGGTACATCGATGGTGACTGGTTGTAAACTATCCAAAGAGGATGATTCAACATTGGTTGATGAGAAGGAATATCGATCAATGATTGGTAAGTTGCATTATGTAGTGCATAGCGGACCAGATATTGCACATGCAGTTGACATTACTGCAAGGTTCCAGAAAAACCCAAGAGAATCCCACTTGGTTGCAGTCAAGCAGATTCTTAGGTATCTGAAGGGAACTGTTGACTATGGATTATGGTATCCATATAGCAAGGATTTCAACTTGAAAGTATACACAGATGCTGATTGGGCAGGTAATGTAGATGACCAGAAAAGCACAACCGATGGTGCATTCTTTCTCGGTGGTAGACTGGTCTCATGGATGAGTAAGAAGCAAAGTTGTATCTCTCACTCTACAGCGGAAGTAGAGTATGTTGCAGCTTTCATGAACTGCACTCAGACAATTTGGATGAAGCATGTATTAAATGGCTTCAAAGTTCTTGTATTTGAATCGGTAAGTATATTTTGTGACAATACTAGTGCAATTAATATCTCCAAGAATCCGGTTTTATATTCTAGAACCAAGCACTTTGAGCTTAAGTATAATTTCTTGAGAGAAAAGGTTCAGAACAAAGAGATTGCACTAAAACATGTTTCTAGTAAGGAGCAGTTAGCAGACATATTCACCAAGCCTCTCCCAAAGGCTACATTTATATACTTACGAGGTGAACTAGGGGTGTTGCCCCTTCAGGAGGTAAACTAAAGGCACATGCTCCGCATCAGTCAGGTATTGCATAGTCAAATTTTTTTGGATTGATGTGTTGAAGGATGCTACTCCTCAGGGGGAGTAGCATAATGGAATAGGGTAGCTTATGCCTCCACTTTGGCATTGTTGTCAAAGGGGGAGAAGATGTGAAGCGGAGAAGATATCTACAAAAATTGGGGGAGAAGATGTGAAGCGGAGAGATATCTTTGTATATTGCCATCAATGCCAAAGGGGGAGATTGTTGGCATTATGTGAACCGGTAAGAGGACATAATGACATTGTATGTTGTCATTGATGTCAATATGCTGAAGAGGTAAGAACCGGCATATGTGAGAACCGATATAACACTGTGAACTGGTATTTGTGCCAAAGTGAAGCGGTGTGTTTGTTCAAGGTGAACCGGCATATGGTTATGGGATTTCGCACATGGAAGCATTGTATGACTACCGATTGGTAGTCTCAACTTCAGGGTTTTTGGTTGAAGTGCTTCAAGCCTATGTGGCTCAACTGGTGACTGTGTGTGATGAGTTAGCATGATAACGAAGAATAGATCATTTTGCCACAAATGCCTTGTGTGTGTGAAGGATCTTGCATGAAGGAGATTGTTCTTATCTACCTCGAGAATGTGCGAAGTTTGTAAATGGTGATAACGTGTGATGGGTTATCAGCCGCCATGAAATCAGTGTAAAACGAACGATGGAGAATGTCTTGAGATTGGATCAAGACTGTTGCATTTAATGCAGTGTGGTCAACAGTCAGGATTGAACCGTTTGAATTCCTTAACCTAACAGGTTTAGGGTTTAGGGTTTATGCTACCAACCTATATGTTTTCCTATAAGGTCGATGTTGTGATTCTTTCTAGGGTTGTTAGCAAAAGTTGTGTGTGTGTATCCAAGAGAAGAGATATGTGATTCTTGCCAGACCAAAGGAGAGAAGTGATACCTGTAGAGTGTAAGTACAGAAGGTGAAGAGGAGCTTAAGCGGATCTGCATTGGCATTGAGTGTTGTTACTAGATCATTGTAATACTTGTTGATCTCTAACCACTTCAATAGTTGAGAAATCCCTTAACAGGGTAGCATAAATCGGCTTGTTGTAAATCCTTTAACAGGGTGACTCAAAACCATTGAGTTCTTGAAATCCTCTAACAAGGTAACCTTTAACAAGGTTTAACCCTTAACTGGGTGATCCCTAATAGGATTGGTTCCTAACAGAACCTATTGTATAAGTCTTTAACTGGACAAGGCTCCCAACAAAGCGGACTTCTAAAGAGTTCAAAAACAAGCTTGTGGGTATTCATCCCCACCGTGGTTTTTCCCAGTTGGGTTTCCATGTGAAAAATAAGTGTGTCATGTGTGATGTCTTCTTCATGTGATGCTATGTTGTTTTCTGTCAAGCGGTGAATCATGTTGATCTAGTTGCTTATATGTATATCTTTGATGGTAGATTACTTGTTCATGCATTAGGGTGAAATGGAAATGAAGTGTTAGATTGTATGAGAAGATAAGTGTCAGCCGGTTTATGCTTGTCTTAGTTATTCTAGGTTTTTCTGGTTGTACTCTGTTTAAGGACCGATGTTACTATTTTTCTATCAATGCACAGTGTCTGCAGACAAACCAGTTCAAGAGTGTGTTTTTGTTTGTACTAATTCACCTCCCCCCTCTCAGTACCGGTTTGGTACTATTCATTCATCATTGAGTTATCATTTTCTCCAAAAATCTATAAATTGAGCATTCAATCCTCACAATTCCTCTGAATCACGAACTTTGAATCTTTGTGTTAATTACAGGTTGCCAGCACAATATCTGAGAGCCATCATACCACAGAGAAGAGAAGAACAATGGAAGCCATGATGCACAATAGAGAGTTTCATATTGTTTAATTTAATTCCATTTTGTATCTAATTCATTGGTTTTATGTTTGAATTGCTTAGATAGTTAAGGAATTCGTGGTTTTCCTTATCTTCTATTTAGCAATGATGAATTTGAGCATAGCACAAATCTAGAGAAGCTAAAAGGAATAAATGAATTTAAAGGATCTAAATGAAGTTAAATGAGTCTAAATGAAATGAGATAAATTTAAAGGGAACTAAATGGATATAAAAGGATAATGCACTAAATGATTCTACATGACGGGTAATGGGAAAATCACCTATGATATTAATACACTTTAAAGAATGGATGACTCTAGGTAGGGGGATTAGTGCACTAGGAGGACCAAGGGCACAACTACTGTCAAATCCCTAATCTACGACAATCAAAATGATTGAAGGAAAGCATGGACATTTAGGCTCAAACAAAATCAAATCACTAAGCTAGATCTTGAATTAATGACATGGCATATTAGGGCATTCCATACTTTGTAATGAACAAATTGTATTGATTAAACATTAAGACAGAGCTAGGAGGATGGTATACCTAGGGGATGAGAAACCATTTAATATGTATAAAGGTTTCCTAGTGGGGATATAATTAATCTAGGGAGTAGAAGATAACTTGATATACAAATAAAGGTTTCCTAACAATGACCCTAATGAATGCATTGATGAATGAAGATGCATATAGAGGTGATCAATTTTTTTTGTGAGAAAACCATAGTACATGAATAGGAAGTGTGGACGGAGACAAAATATATCTAAAATCTTATGGGATAAGATCTAGATTTATTTCAACATCCTCAATAGAGCACCTATAAAACACACACAATGCAGACTAAAATCTAAACTATAAACACACATGCATGTTCTAAAAACTACTCCATTGCACTCCTATTCCTCAAGATTTGCGTTTTGTGGTAATATTGCTCTTAGAAGCACACACAAAGGATTTGAGGAAATGAAGATTTGAAATATGATGAATGCAAGATAAGCATTCTAGAATGCAAAAAGTAAGCTCCAATACTAGATTGCCAAATTGCCAGAGTGCTAGATTGCTTATTAGGGTTGATAAGGATGAGTAAATCTTCTTATATAAAGAACACCTTAGAAAATGGAGGGATAGGATTAAGAGTAAATGGTTGGATAGGATCAAAGGGTAGGTATAGAAAACGATAAAATAATAAGAGGGTAGTTAAGAAAAAATATTAAAATAATGAAGGGGTAGGTAGAGGAAAATTAAGAGATAAATGACGTGTCATAGAGTGAAAAAGCTAATGAATGAATTAATTAAATAAATATTTATTTAATTAATAGAGGAAGTGGGACCAATTAAATAAATAAAATATTTTTTTAATTTAGAGAAAAGCTAGAAGAGGATACATGAATTAATTAAATAAATAAATAAATATTTAATTAATAGAAGACTTAAGATAGGATAATTAAATAAATAAAATTTTCAATTAATTAAGCCAAGATAATTTTAGGTGTCTACATTTTGCACCTCTTTGAGACAATGCAACTTGTCACGTTGGCTCAAAGAAGATAAGATGAACTGATACAAAGTTGCCCCAAGACGGGAATGATATGCCCCCTTGGGAGATTGATCGAACAAATGGATGGAGATTAATCTCTCAATAGATTATGGGAGAAGATTAGATAATTGATATTGCGAAGTGATTAAGGTGAGATGTACATTTGTGGAAATGCAAGTTGATGAGGTGTAATTGAACATTTGATGAAAATGATCAGTATAGCCAGGTTGATAAGCTAATTAAATTGATTGAGCTAATTAAGGTAATTAAGCTGATGAACCTAATAGGGATTCATGCTATGCAAGATAAGGTGATCCAAATATTCATTGATTGATCTAGGGGTGTTGCGATTACAAGAAGCAATTTGGTTGATTTGATAAAGTGGTTAAAGATTCAAAGACATGCATCAGTTGGATAAAGCGTTTGATTGACCACACTACAATGAGAAGAATGAAGAAGATTATGAAAGAAATGATGAAAGAGAGAGAAGAAAGGTGATGAAGGGAGAAAAGTGATGAGAAAGAGGATACGAAGGTAATGAAAATTCTTGTGCTTTTTTAAGTTCTTATATCATCATAGAGCTTATAATGAAAAAAGAATAAAACTCATCTAGACATGAATAAGATTGAAATGAATCATCATACCAATTGCGTGAAAGTAAACACATCAGATAGGAAAGGAATGCCTTAGTTTGTATCAGACCATTATATCCTCGATGATCTTAGATGATCATGTCCTAAGACGAGTCATCATATTACCCTGTTTATGTAACTTTCAACACCTTCTTCACTAGCCATCTTTATACATTCATATTTTTGTTTTAGATTAATCAACCTAGCCTACTTTGTCTTAGGATCTCCTTGATATGCTTGAATTTAATTGTTCTAGATTTATTTCACTTCTTTTAATCTAGTAACTTTGGCAAATATTACATCACTTAAATGATTGATAACTATGGTTCTAGCCTTTGCATTATTCCCATGATTCTTGACTACATCCACAATATGAGGTCTATTTTGTGGAGGCATATTGCTAGATTTGATAATTTCATAGATTCCACTTGGAAACATTTTCAAATAAGATTTCATCCTCTCCTTCCAATAAGAAAAAATTGTGCCATCAAACCTTGATGCTTTGAAATTGAGTTCCTATGTCATTCCAGATCTATCTCAAGTAGTTAAACTCTTCTAAGAGGAACCTCACTCTGATACCAATTATTGGACCCAAGGTAGGACTAAGAGGGGGGTGAATCAGTTTGGATCACTGAAAACTAATATATCAAATTACAAGCAATATTTAATCATAAACCCTAAAAAGAATCAATCATCAACACATGAACACCAAATTTACACAGAAAAGCCAATAGGGAAAAACCATAGTGAGAATCATGCTCACAATATAAATGAAATTTATTACAATGTTTTAGGCTGATTGCCAAGGAGCATCATGCACCTGATGCACTTGCAATAATTACACACTCTACCTTAGGGAAAGATACATAGACTTACACAACTATGGCTCACTGGTTTAGGGAAAGCTGCTAGAAGACCCACTTCATTTTGATAACAAAAATAATAGAAAAGTTCATATAAAAGGAATCTCATGATCATGAAATCATCCTTAAACACCTTTGTTAAAAAACCAATATCATGGCAAACACATCAATCGCTGTCTTAGAATATATCACCATCAAAGCTCTTCACAAATTGACTTTTGAAAATCTACAATGTCAAAACAACTTGTACATCATTATGATGGTATGATGAATCAATAAGGATCCAGAAAACTACTGAGAGGGGGGGGGGTGAATTAGTAGATAGAAAACTGACTATACTTTCACCAAACTCAAAAACAACCTCCCAAGTCAATCTCAGAACTAACTGGTTAAAACACTGAACTACAAACTTCAATATCATTAACAGTATACCGGTTTGACTGGCATATTAAAATAACAGTATAACAACTCTGAAAGTCTCAAACCATTTAACCAAAACATCCAAATACTTTATTGACAAACTAAAAGCACATGTCAGATTACTATTGGTCATCTTATCATATCTGATTGGATTTAACAGTTAAGCAAATTAACCATAGCAAACATAACCACAAAAATGATTCACCACTTAACACAATGATTTTGACATGGAAATCCAAATGGGAAAAACCACAGTGGGGATGAACACCCACAAGTATTATGAACTCTTCTGAAGTTCACCTTGTTAGGAGCTAAGCCTATTAAAGCTTTTACAAAAAGTCATGTTAAGAACAGACCCTGTTAGGGACCACCTGGTTAAGGGATTGACTATAATTTCCTATTAGAAGCAATGCCCTGTTAGGAGTAACCTCGGTAGAGGATTTAAAATCCAAGCTAATGGATCACCTGGTTAGAGGATTTAGATAACACTAAGCCTGCTAAAGCTTACCCGATTAAGGGATTTGACTGCTATAATTGTTAGAGAACAACACAGGTTTGCTAATCTGGTGAATAGAACTACTCTACTTGATCAGATCCTTTTCATGCTCCTATCTTCCTTCACACATAGTGCAAATACATCTTCTAGTTCAGCAACCAATCACACTTACACTTAACCAAAATTGCCAACATTACAACAAAACAACTCATCGACCTTATAAGAAAAACAATAGGTCAGTAACACATCACAAACCTAAGATCTCATAGAGATTACAAACAAATCGGTTCAAGTATGACCGTTGGATTACATAGAAATCATTTCACATTGTTCAAGATAACCTTGACCACTCCTTGATCACTGCTTCATCGATTCCTATAACTCATCACACAGTTTCTACTTCATGCAATGAACTCGCTTATTCCCAAGATAAAACCATTATCTCTATGCACCAAAAACCATTTGAAACTCTTCACATACACATGCATATGTGGCATAATCATTACTGCTCATCATTTGATCATAAACCAATACAACCGATTCACCAAGCTCCATCGGTTAAGGTTTGTCACATCAACAGGTAGGGTTACCGGTTGATCTCACTGCTTCTCAAGTAATACCAGTTTCCTTAACTAGCTCACCTATCGGTTGCAAAACAACATCATTACCAGTTATAATTGACATCAATGACAACATAATAGTTCAGCAATGCAATTTTCATGCAAATGTTAAAATATTCACATTCACTTCACATCAATTCACACTTGAACTCATACATACACACTCTTTTAATACAAGTTAGATCATTAAAAACATAGTGAGGGTTGGCCATAGATAGTGTATACAATATTACATAAAATAAGCCTCCCAAACCAGAAATATTTAAAGAAGTCCACTCCAGGAGATAGTGGGGACCCAAATCCATCACAACACAACCTTCTAAGTCAAATACAATGTATCAAAATAGAATAACACATCCTTTAAAGTAAACACCAAATGAAATATGTAGATAAATAATAAAACTAAGCAACCAGTCAGTAAAAACCATCTTCCAATGCAAATTACCTAACATGGATCTCCACATACCTTAGTGAGACCCATAATAATATTCTAATTCAACCTCCAATGCATATCAATACCAAAATGTATGATCCAATCAAGATAACCCAACTGGGCATGCCGAAAACACAATACAACTGAACATACCAAACACAAATAATTATAACTCACTTGCAAAATAGAACCATTGCCAAAGAATTGAAATAAAATACTATATGAACCAAATAAACATGTCCACCAAATTGCAACACAATATTGTACATATCCAAAGGCCACCAAACACTTTCCAAATCACTTTGACACATGGCTTCATTGTCAAAGAACAGTAACAACACACTTCTACAATTTGCAAATCAGAAAACTAGATGACACAACATCCTTAGAGTACAAACAATATATTCAGAACCATAAAACATAATCTTCATCATCTAGAGGAATGCAAAGGATTCTACCACTAGAGCATTAAATAATATTTCATGCATATTGAACTTACAACAATCTCAATAATAACACCAGACAGAGAAACTTGCATCAAACTCAACAACAACACCAGACAGAGAAACCCGCAATAGTACATGATCATATCTGGACCAAATTCATCCAAAATAATAAAGTTTGACATAAATGACAACATAACTCAGATTTATAAAAAACCATGCATAATTTAACTATCAAACATGACACATGACAAAAATGATGCCTCGATATACACTAGTCAAGACACACCAAGATATAGAAAGATCTAGGTGGTCCCAAGTACGTATAGTTGTAGACACCTAAAAGTTGCACAATGAATTAAGTGAATTTTATTCATTTAATTATTCTTAATTCTTCCTATTAACTAATATCCCCATTCTTCTAATCTCCTATTAATTAAATTAAGATTTAATTTATATACCCTTCTTCTATCTAAGCCATTTAATTAAAATCCCCTTTCTAGCCCATTTAATTAAATTTACATTTAATCAAATCCCCCCACTTGCAAAATCCTACAAATGCAAGTTGCAACCACAATTGAAATAAATTAATTTTATTTTAATTAAATTCTATTTTCCCCACCCACTTGCATTTTCCTACATCTCCCACTTGTCTCCTAAACCCCGTCTAGATTCTTCTAATCAATTCTAATTTAGCCTAATCCATCTCCTAAATATTGTCACATCCCTAAGCAAAGAGAAGTCAATTCTCAAAGTCTCCAAAGTATTTGAAAACCATTAAAGGCTTTATTTCTTCAACAAGTTAACCCTCAAATTCTTCCTAACCATTAATGGTTAACTCAACCTTCTTGCATGATTAGAGACTTTCTCTCTAACTCAACCTTCATCTAACCCAAGGGTCTCATCAAGCATTCATTGCTTTGACCATGGTTATCCCTTTAACCCTTGCACACGAGTTTACCCCCTGGATAAAAGCTTTATCCATTAGATAACCCTAACCTAACCTTAACCCTTACCTCCCAAGGTAACCTTCATGTTCTCTCAAGCATTTAATGCTTCTTACATCTCCTCTCAAGCAATCTCTTGTTGACAATTGTCACCATTTCATTGGTGAGAATTGTAAACATAGATTGATTAACTTTCAATCCTAGCCCTTGATAAGATTATCCAATCTTGACCATCCATTTCCTTATTTTCCCTATAAATAGAGCCCATTACTTCTTCAAACAGTCAAGTCTTTGTGCATCAAACTTATAGTCTCATAACATTAAGCATATTATCTCTCTTTGATAGAATAGCATTTTAGATCATTTTGATAGCATTATAATGTTAGATATATCATGTTAATCTCATATCATGTTAGCTTCATCTTAGTATCATTTTAATACTAGTTCAAGATTCATATCAATACCTTGCATCCTATCATCATCTAGTTTCATATCTAAATCATCACTAGGATCTTGGTTGCATTCCATTTAGATCTTAGAATCATTTAAATCTCATTCTTTAGGTTGTCATCTTACAGAATCAAGTTCTCTTCCAAGCTGAGAGACACCTTGAATCTTGAAGATCCTTGGAGATAGAGGAACATGGAACGATTTTAAAGAGTTTAGATTCATTTAACTTGCTTTGTTTGTATTTCTAACCTCTAATGCAATGTTTCATGTGTGTGTTTGAATTGTTTTCTCCTCTTGCAGGGTGATACCACATTCCAGACATACATTAATTGGCGCCTTTAACTTAATTCATTTAATGGTGAAACGTCGAGGCATGTATTCCATGTATGATTTATGATGAGATGATTGATATTGATGATGCTCTAGATATGAATAATTGATTTAATATGAAAAGTGGATATGATGCCCATATGAAGAATTGATTTGATATGAAAATTTGATATGAAATTGATGTCGAGATTTGATATGATAATGCCCCTTTGAGAGATGAATCAAGGATTTTGAAAAATTTGTTGATTTGATAAGCGTTTTTGAATTGATTGCAATATGAGAATATTGACTGTGTTGAATGCATATTGATTGATTCATCTCTCGATAATGATGTTGATAGAAATGATGAAAACTAATATGGGTATAGCACGTACATGTCCCACACGTCCACCTAGGTCGCGTTGGTATGAATCCCGATTGTCGATAGGTTTCAAGTGTTGATATGGGTCCTGATTCGGTATGGGTCCTGATTTGATGCTTGCGATATGGATCTTTATGTTGCTTGATTTCTTGATATGGATCTTGATATTGCTTTCAATATGGGACTTGATATTTCTTGATTTCTCAATATGGGTCTGGATTGATTTTTGATATGATATCCAGGGACTTTGGACATTTATTTGTTCCGTCTGATGATTGGTTTTGATTGATTTCCTTTGGATCAACATGTGGTCACACATGTGCATGATGATATGGATGCAGCGATTTTGATTTTGATGAGCTATATGATATGCTTTTAATCTATATGACTTTTTTAGATGATGATGTAGATGATGTTTGAATTTGATGAATGCATATGTTTCTAACATGTTATCTATACGATATGGCTATGTATGGGGATGATGATATGATCGATCATATGGATTAGATTGGAATTGATAAGATTGAGATCAAGTCTGGTTTCAAGTATGACGCTCCTGTATAAGACAAAGATGATCGAAACGTTTGGTTTCAGGAATGATGTTGACTGTATAAGACATGTATGATCGAGCATCTAGTTTCAGGAATGATACCACCTGTATAAGACATGGATGATCGAGCATCTGGTTTCAGGAATGATATATCCTGTATAAGAGCTAACCAAAACATTTGGTTTCAGGAATGATATATCTTGTATAAGAGCTAATCAAAACATCTGGTTTCAGGAACAATATATCCTATATAAGAGCTGATCAAAACATCTAGTTTTAGAAAAGATACATCCTATATAAGACATGATAGAAGATAGTTTGGAAGAATGATGAAGTTATGAAAGTGAAGAAAGATTCCATGATGATGCGATATATATGCATGTGAGGGATGCAATGATGAATGACATGCATTATGTTTCTATATGAGATTCTATGAGGATGATGTGATGCTTAGATAAATGCTCTTGACTTCGATTATGACACGAATGTATGATTTATGGCGCTAATTAATGTATGCTTGGAATGTGGTATCACCTTGCAAGATGAGAAAACAATTCAAACACACACATGAAACAATGCATTAGAGGTTAGAAATCAAAACAAAGCAAGTTAAATGAATCTAAACTCTTTAAAATCGTTCCATGTTCCTCTATCTCCAAGGATCTTCAAGATTCAAGGTGGCTCTCAGCTTGGAAGAGAACTTGATTCTTTAAGATGACAACCTAAAGAATGAGATTTTAATGATTCTAAGATCTAAATGGAATGCAACCAAGATCCTAGTGATGATTTAGATATGAAACTAGATGATGATAGGACGCAAGATATTGATATGAAGCTTAAAATAGTATGAAAATGATACTAAGATGAAGCTAACATGATATGAGATTAACATGATATATCTAAGATTATAATGCTATCAAAATGATCTAAAATGTTTTTCTATCAAAGAGAGATAATATGCTTAATGTTATGAGACTATAAGTTTGATGGACAAAGACTTTATTGTTTTGAAGAAGGAATAGGGTCTATTTATAGGAAAAATAGGGCAATGGATGGTCAAGATTGGATAATCTTATCAAGGGCCGAGATTCAAAGTTAATCAATCCATGCTTACAATTCTCACCAATGAAATGGTGACAATTGCCAACAAGAGACTGCTTGAGAGGATATGCAAGAAGCATTAAATGCTTGAGAAGACATGAAGGTTACCTTAGGGGGTAAGGGTTAAGGTTTGGTTAGGGTTATCCATTGGATAAAGCTTTTACCCAAAGGATAAACTCTTGTGCAAGGTTAAAGAGATAACCAATGGTCAAAGAAATGAATACTTGATGAGACCCTTGGGTTAGATGAGGGTTGAGTTAGGAAAAAAGTCTTTAACCATGTAAGAACGTTGAGTTAACCATTAATGGTTTGGAAGACTTTGGAGGTTAACTTGTTGAGGACATAAAGCCTTTAATGGTTTTCAAAGACCTTGAGGGTTTGAGAAGTGACTTCCCCTTGCTTAGGGATGTGACAATATTTAGAAGATGGATTAGGCTAAATTAGAAGTGATTAGAAGAATCTAGAGGGGGTTTTAGGGGGCAAGTGGGAGATGTAGGATTGCAAGTGGGGGGATTTAATTAAATGTAAATTTAATTCAATGGGCTAGAAGGGGGATTTAATTTTAGATAGAAGAAGGGTATATTAATTAAATCTTAATTTAATTAATAGGCGATTAAAAGAATAGGGATATTAAATAAATCTTAATTTAATTAATTGGAAGAATTAAGAATGATTAAATGAATAAAATTCACTTAATTCATTGTGCAACTTTTAGGTGTCTACAATAGTCATGAGACAAAAGATAAAATCAAGGTGAAAGATCATACAAGTAAATGACTTATGTGATCGACACATCTCTTTCCAAGAGGTAGGACATGAATTTGGATAAAAAGCTAGGCATGGGAAGGAGTTCTTGATTTTTTTGGATTCTTTGACTTTTCTTTTATTTTGGATTTTTTTATTTTTGAAAACTGGGATACCTTGAGGATTAGGCATATAATTTCTAAGATGGATGATATTCATAGGCTCATCGAAGGGCTCTCTTTTAGGTGTAGCAAGATGATATGCCCTAGATCTATACTTAGTAGTGATAATGTAGGGACCTAACCAATTAGGCTGAGCTTTTTCGTTCTTCTCTTGATCCTGAAGATTCCTTTGATTTCCCTTAAGCACAAGATCACTGACTTCAAACTCATGGGTTTTGACCTTCTTGTTGTAATTGAGATGAAGTTAATTATAAAATAAATGAAGGTGATGTTGGATATTGTTGGTTATTGTTGATACTAGGATATGTTGTTGTCATTGATGTTAACAAATTCCTGTGGTTTTCTCCGGTGATTCCGGATTGGGAAGATCTTATGATCCGGTTTGCAGTGTTGTTTTGTTGATCACTATTTTGTAGAGTTCAGTATTTCCTCCGATATATTCCAGTGTGATCAGATCTTGTGCTGAGTTTTTGGGATATTACTTGGGATGATCTTGTGTATCTTCATTTCAGATGATTCATATTTTTGTGCTCCATAAGTTATCTTTCTTCATGACAGTTGGTGTTGTTTGAGTATTCTTGAGTTCCTGACATTGATCGATGAAGATTTGATAAGTGGCATTTGTGAAACTATTCATGATGATTATAATGTTCTTGTTGGTGTTTCCTAATCATTTCCTATTTGTTTTGATGACCTGCATTGATTGTTGTGCAATTTTTTGATGGTTTCTATGAACCAGTGATGATTTTCGTGTTTTGCGATTTCCTTGGTGGTGTAGCGTGTTGTGGTTGATCTTGGTGATATTTTTGGTGGTGATGAGAATTTGGGAATTTGAATGAGGTCCATGTTATGTCATCAAAATCATTATATTGGTGTGGTGGTTGATCTTTGTATCATGTGATGTAATTTTGTAATTGAGGGTTGAGGATTTAGCCAACCTTGTTGTCAAGGTTGATGAATTGCATATATAGGTGATATATTCATGTAAATTAGGTGTCAATATTGTGTTTGCATTATCAGAGAGTGGTGTATGTGTGAACAAGTGATTTATCCTTCGGTGTTGAGATTGAGGAGAGATTGGTGTTGCTGGGTAGATATATTTGTTTAACCAGAACTGTAATCAGGCATTTAGAGATGCTATTCCTTCAGTTTATTTCTTTTGGATTGTAGTCCAAATATTAATGTAAGTCAATGAGACTTCCCTAAGGGTTGTAGCCTTTTGGGTCATTATCTTTTGAGAAGTGAGCTCTAGGCAGTGTGCCTAAATGCGTGTGCATTCCCCATTGTAATATTTCACATACTACTACAGAGTATCATCTTACTGTGGGTAGGTTCCCACCATGGTTTTTTCCTTAATCGGGTTTTCCACGTCAAAATATTAGTATTGTGTGTTGTGGTATTAATTTTCTTATCTTTATTATTGTTACGGTTTATCAGATCTATTTTTGTAGTCAAGTTTGTTAATCCGATGAAAACTGATTCACCCCCCCTCTCATTTTTCCTCCTCCTTGCTGCTAACAATTGGTATAAGAGATGATGTTATCTTTAAGAAGGATAATCCAAGATTTGATGGAAGTAACCATGCTATATGGAAGAGCCGGATGGAAGTGCACTTGAAATGTCTTGAAGAAGATTACTGGAAGATTACAAAGAATGTCTATTCTGCTCCTCTGAATGGACCAATTACTCCTCATGAGATCAAGGAAGCTGAACATAATATTAGAGCTAAGGAAGCATTGCTCAGTGCATTGATTGATTTTGAAATGATAGATGTAATGAGACTTCAGACTGCACATGAGATTTGGGAGAAGCTTGAGATGAAGGTGATAAGCAAGTGAAAGTTGCTAAGTTACAGAGTTTGAAATGAAGTATGAGACATTGAAGATGGGAGATGATGAGAACATACACTCTTTCGTGGCTAAGGTGAATGACCTTGTCCTAGGTATTAGATGTGCCAGTGGAACCATTGAGGAAGATGAAATTGTTGCTAAGGTTCTCAGATCTTTGCCTCTTTCCTACAAACATAAGAATGCTTCTATTGATGAGATCCAGAGTGTGACTACAATGACAAGAGATATGTTGGTTGGGAAGATTGTTGCATTTGAGCTGAGTGAATTTGGAGAATCACATGGAAAGTCTGAGACAAAATTTAGAGCACCAACATCTGTATCTGAAAAGCAAAAGTATGATCCTGATGAGTGCAAAATATCCTGATATGATCCCGATTAGTGTAGAATATCTAGATATGAAAGAGAGAGAATAGAGATGGAAGAGAAAGAAAGATAGATGGATGAGCTTGAAGCATTGATTGTCCAAAGATTGCCCAAAGGAGCTGGTAAGTATGATGGAAAATTGCCTTTGAAATGTTTCTCTTGTAATAAAATAGGACATTTTTCTTCTAGATGTCCAGAGAGAATGGCTAAGTATGACATACATGATAAGTTTGATAAGAATGATAGATATGAGAAGCATGAGAAGTATGATAAGCCTTACAAGCCTAAAGAGAAGTATAGAAATAAGAAGAACTATTATTATGTTGTTGATGAAGGTGTTACAAATGAAAAATTACAAGGAGATGAAGTTGTGTTTATTTCCATTAAAGAAGATAAACCTGTACCTATTGATTCCACTAGCTGTTCTATTGAGGAGAAAGCTTTATCTGCTACAGTAGAAGAGAAAGATGAATGGGTGATTGCTAGTGGTTGTTCACATCATATGACTGGTGATAAAAGAAAATTCGTAAGTATGGAAAGATATGATGGTTGAATAGTTAGATTTGGAGATGATAAAGCCCATGTGATCCGTGGGAGAGGCTCTATTTCTTTTGATGGTAAGAATAACACTAATGATGGCTTGTATGTTGAAGGTTTGAGGCATAATATTTTGACTATTGGACTGATGGTTGATAAAGGCTATGATCTACAATTCAAGAATGGAAAATGCAAGATCCTAAATGCCTTCGGTATAAATATTGCATCTAGAACAAAGACTGAAGGTAAGATTTTTCATTTGAATTGCAGTGAGAAAATTTGTTTGATTGCTCAATTTGATGAGAGTTTGTTTTGGAATAGGAGAATGTGTCATCTAAACTTTGATTCAATGATTAAGATCAGTTATACACAAACTCTTAGAGATCTACCTAAGATTGTTAAGCCTTCTAATCCAATATGTAAGGAATGTCAGATGGGTAAGCAAAAAAGGATTTCTTTCAAGAGAAACCAGTATACATCAGATGGATTGCTATATCTTGTGCATACTAACCTATGTGGACCTACAAATATTAGAAGTGTGTAGGGTGATAGATACTTAATGCTTCTAATTGATTATTATTCCAAGATGATGTGGGTTGTATTTTTGAAGGAGAAATCAAAAGCATTGGACAAATTCAAGATATTCAAAGCAAAGGTGGAGACCGAGACTGGATTCAAGGTGAACTGTGTGAGATCTGATAGAGGTGGATAATTCTATTCTAGTGAGTTTAATTCATTCTATGAGAGACATGGGATTAAAAGATAATTATCTACTCCCAGAACCCCTCAGCAGAGTGGAGTTATTGAGAGGAAGAGAAAAACTATCTTGGATGCTGCAAGGACTATGTTGATTGAAGTAAATGTTCCAAAGATCTACTGGAGAGAAGCTATTAGCACTGTTGTTTACGCATTAAGTAGAGTTCATATTAAAGGCGATACTGGTAAGACCTCTTATGAGTTATGGTTTGGTCATGTTCCTACTATGAGATACTTCAGAGTATTTGGTAGCAAATTTTATATCAAGAGAGATGAAGATATAGGAAAGTTTGATGCTAGAGGTGATGAAGGAATTTTCTTGAGATATTCTACAAAGGGCAAAGCCTACTGGTGCTACAATAAGAGACTGAGAAAGATAGTGGAAAGTGAAAATGTGAAGGTTGATGATAACCTTGGGAAATAGATCAGAGCATGTGGATATGATGATGGACAACATGTTCTTTTAGCTCCTATTCAGACTAGAGAACCTAAGAAGAATGATTTGGTAGAGATAGTTAACCTAGATGTTGTTGCTATCAATGAATTGGTATGGGAACCTGATAATCTAAACAATCAAAAGACTCCAAGGTATGTAAGACTGTATTGTTCTAAAAATCAGATTATTAGTGATAAGAATAAAGGTGTGATGACTAGAAGAAGGTTAGCTGCTGAAGAAGTGTGTTTGATTTCTAAAGTTGAACCTAAAGATGTAGCTGAATCTTGTAAAGATGAAAATTGGATGAGATCCATGAGAGAAGAACTAGATCAGATTGAAAAGAATAACACTTGGGAACTTGTGCCTAGACCTAAGAACAAGAATGTTATTAGTACTAAATGGGTATTCGGGAACAAATTGAATGAAGTCGGTGAAGTTGTCAGAAATAAAGCTAGTCTAGTTTGCAAAAGATATTCTCATAAAGAAGGATTTGATTATGAGGAAACTTTTTCTCTAGTGGATAGACTTGAAGCTGTTAGATTGTTGCTTGCATATGCTGCTTATAAATATTTCAAGGTATATCAGATGGATCTCAAAACTGCCTTTTTAAATGGCGAACTTGAGGAAGAAGTCTACATTGAGCAACCAGATGGATTTTCATTATTAGATGATGGAGACATGGTATTTAAGATGAAGAAAGCTCTTTATGGATTGAGGCAAGCCCCTAGAGCCTGGTATGCTAGACTAGATAAATATTTGTTGAAATCAAGATTTAGTAAAGGTGTTGCTGACAATAATCTGTACTTTAAGATAGAGAATGATAATATCTTGATTGTTGAAGTCTTTGTTGATGATATTATCTTTGGAGGTGATGATGACTTGCATATGAATTTTTCTGGTGATATGCAGAAAGAATTTTTGATGTCTATGATAGGAGAGATGAAATTTTTCTTGGGTTTACAAATTTCATAGACTGGAAAAGGTATATTTATATCTCAAACTAATTATGTGAAGGAATTGCTAAAGAACTTTGGATTGGATGACTCTAAATCAGTTGGAACTCCTATGGTGACTGGTTGTAAATTGTCTAAGAATGATGAACCTTTGAAAGCTATTCAGAGTTTGTACAGATCTATGGTCAGTGGACTCCTATATCTTACTCAGACTAGGTTGAATATTATGCATGTTTATGTGCATAGATTATAGATATCAAGGTAATACAAAAGAGAGTCATGTTACTGCTGTGAAGAGGATATTCAGATACTTAAAGGGAACTGTGGACTATGGTTTGTGGTATTCGAGGAATGATGATTTCATGCCATGTGCATACACTGATGTAGATTGGGCTAGTGATTTTGATGACTAGAAGAGCACTACTAGTGGAGAATTATTTTTGGGAAAGAAGTTGGTTTCACGGGCTGGTAAGAAACAAGATTCAATTTCCTTATCTACTACTGAAGCTGAATACATTGGTGCTACTAGTAATTGCACTCAGGTAGTTTGGATGAAGCAAATTTTCAAGGATATCAGAGTTATTTATGATGCGCCTTCTTTCATTTACTGTGATAATTCTAGTGCTATTAACATGCCAAAGAATTTGGTGCAACATTAAAAGACTAAGCATGTTTCAATCAAATATCATTACTTGAGAGAGCAAGTCAGTGAAGAGAAGGTGATGCTGGAGTATGTATCTACAAAGGAACACATAGATGATATTTTCACTAATCCTTTGTGTGCAGATACATTTGTCTATTTGAGAGACAAGTCAAGGGTATCCATCCCTTTTGATGAGAACTAGATGCATTGAGTTGCATCAATCCGGTAGACTTCACAGTCTTATGCTTTTATCTGGATTGGTGAGTTGGTACTGCTCCTCTGGCGGAGTAGTCTATGTTTTAGGGGAGAGAGATTCATGTTTCTATTTTTTGGGAGAGAGAGTTTGGTTATCTATTTTAGATCTTTGGTATTGTTGTCAAAGGGGGAGAGAGATCATGTGAAAAACTGCTTTATATGTCTTGATCTTAGGGGGAGTTTGCTGGTAATATCTTCTTTCTTTGCATTGACTGTTTTTCACATTCATATGTTGCCATCAATGCCAAAGGGGGAGATTGTTGGATATTGTTGGTCATTTCTTATGCTAGGATATGTTGTTGTCATTGATGTCAACATATTCTTGTGATTTTGTCTGGTGATTGTGGATTGGGAAGATCTTATGATCTGATTTGCAGTGTTGTTTTGTTGATCATTATTTTGCAGAGTTCAGTATTTCCTCCGGTATATTCTGGTGTGATCAGATCTTGTCTTGAGTTTTTGGGATATTTCTTGGGATGGCCTTATGTATATTCAATTTAGATGATTTGTGTTTTGGTACTCCACAAGTTATCTTTCTTCATGATAGTTGTTGTTGTTTGAGTATTCTCAAGTTCTTGATGTTGATCGATGACGATTTGATAAGTGGTGTTGGTGCAGCTATTCCTGATAATTATAACATGCTTGTTGGTGTTTCCTAGTCATTTCCTAATTGTTTTGATGATCCAAATTGATCGTTGTGCAAGTTTTTGATGGTTTCTATGAACCGATGATGATTTTGTTTAATGCAGTTTTCTTGGTGGTGTAGCATGTTGCGGTTGATCTTGCCAAGATTTCTGGAGGTGATGAGCATTTGGGAATTTGAATTAGGTCCATGTTATGTCATGTAAATCATTATATTGGTTTGATGGTTGATCTTTGTATCATGTGATATAATTTTATAATTGAGGGTTCAACTGACCTTGTTGTCAAGGTTGATGAATTGTATATATATAGGTGATATATTCATGTAAATTAGGTGTCGATGTTGTGTCTACATTATTCGAGAGTGGTGTATGTGTGAACAAGTGATTTATCCTTCAGTTTTGAGATTGAGGAGAGATTAGTGTTGCTAGGAAGATATCTGTGCTTAACCGAAACCGTAATCAAGCATTTGGAGATGCTATTCCTTTAGTTCATTTCTTTCGGATTGTCAAAATCTTATTGTAAGTCAGTGAGACTTCCTTGAGGGTTGTCGCCTTTTGGGTCATTATCTTTTTAGAAGTGAGCTCTAGGTAGTGCAGCTAAATGTATGTGCATTCCCCATTGTAATATTTCACATACTATTGTAGAGTATCATCTTATTGAGGGTAGGTTCCCATCGTGGTTTTTCCCTTAACCGGGTTTTCCACATCAAAATTTTGGTGTTGTGTGTTGTGTTGTTAATTTCTTATCTATTTTTTCTACAGTATATCATATCTATTTTTGTAGCTAAGTTTGTTAATCCGGTGAAAACTGATTCACCCCCCCTCTTAGTTTTCTCGCTCCTTGCTGCTAATAGGTGTTTCAAGGAGTTGAGGCATCTCTCATCTAGCAATTGAATCTCTTGAAGTCTTGAAACCCTATATTCCTCTCCAAGGAGGATGTTCTAAAATGATATCCTTAGTGAGGGGAGCTCAATCTCAATTGGAAGGACTACTTTGGAACAAAATACAAGGGAATAAAAAATGGCTCCTATGGGTGTGTAAATGATAGTGTGGAAGGCCCATAGGGTAGTATTAAGTTGTAAGTGCTAAACATGACCACCTTTATTGACTATCTTCTTAAGTATTTTGATGAGGGTTTTATTAGAAGCCTCAACTTGACTATTGCCTTGCAGGTAATAAGGGGTGAAGAAACGGTGTTGGATATTGAATTTTTAGAAAAGTTCTCACACATCTTGATTCTTGAAAGGCTTTCTATTATTTGTGATAATGACTTGCGAGATACCATAGAGACATATGAGATAATTTATGCAATGGTGAAAAATTAGGGTTTTCACCGCTAGAGGGAGAAAAACCACTAATTTACCATTACATTCAAAAGAGGAAAGGGAATCCACTAAATTTAGTCATAAATCAAACTAGGAATGAATACTGAATGGATTTGGGGGGATTTTGTGATAGCTTTATTCCTATTTTGTAAGTTGAAATGTTGAATTAAGATAAAGTGCTCAGAAATGAAGGTAAAACTAAGAAAACAATGAGCTATAGATGCAAGATTTTTGCATGCACCTGGATCTGAGCAATGTAAGACGAGTCGAATCTGATCCTCAAAAAAGCTCCAAAATATTGAGACCATGGTGGTGGTCACCATGGTCTTCCGTACTTTTTGCACACCAAAGGGGGATTGATTTATCTCTATAAATAAAGCTTATTCTGAGAAGTACAACTCCATACTTGTTTCCTATACGTAGAAAAAGGAGAAATAGGTTGGGATTAGGGGCTTGGCTTAGGTCAAACCTATTGGCTAGTCCATCAACATCTCCTTGGGATTCACAACATGTCTTCCTCCTGCTTCCCATGGATCCTTGTCTTTGGCCACTCTCTCATTCACTGACAGCTCAAGCTTTTAGTGTAACGACAACAATGATTTAAAAAATTGGTATCAGAGTGCTGGGTTATGGGTTCAAATCCTAGGAGGTCACCCTGTGGTCTCCTTAAAATAAGTTCATGGAACCCTAGTCGGTGTTGAGGGGGGATTGTTGGCTAGTTGGTCAGCACCTCCTTGGGATTCATGACATGTCTTCCTCTTGCCTCCCGTGGATCCTTGTCTCTAGCCACTCTCTCGTTCACCGACAACTCAAGCTTTTGGTGTAATGACAACAATGATTCCAACAAAACCTTGGTTTTGGAATTAACTATGAAATTGAAATAAGGATAATTGAAATGACTATAATGGAAGATTCTCCTTTTGAGGAAGATGTTGAATTATGATTGAAAATTGAATGATGATACCTCCTTGTGAAGTTTTGCTTGTCTCCACATAGAATTAGGGCTTGATGGAGGTTTCAACAAAATTGGATGAATAATGTCATCTTCAATGCTCGAGTCTTGACTTTATTGCTAATCCAAGGTCGAGAGAAGATTGATTAATTCTTAAATTCTTGATGTCATATCATCACCAAATGCTTGATAGATGATTGATAGATGTCAAATGAGAGGGGAAAACCTCCTTTTATACTTGCCTGTGGGGAAAATTAATTAATTTTTCAACATGAGCTGACATGAAAGGGGGATCCTTCTCAAATTTGAAATGCCAAAATGGATTTAAGGGGGCTCAAAAATGAGGGGGAGCATGGCATAGCGCCATGGTTACCCTAGTCCTGCCCTATTTTTAGGTCAAGATCAAGTGCAAAATGGGTACAAAATGTACAAAGGGGAATGAACATAATTAGTTCCCAATAGGTCAAGGGGCACAAACACTAAGGCAAGGACTCAAATGCAATCAAAATTGCAAAGGGGTGCAAATTTAGGACACTACAATTTAAAATGAACTTTTCTAGTTGTTTACCAGTGGTGTAGGTGAGTTAAATGACCTCAATTTATTTGGTGAAATATTTGGTGGTGGTTATGATGCACTTATGACCATTAGAAGAGGTGAGATGGATTTTACCAATAAGATCAAGCCCCAATTGTAAGGAGGGTCAATGTGTAATGATGGAATGTAATGCTTGTGAGGGTGCATGAATTAGGTCACCATACTAGTGGCATGAGAGATATTTCTTCACAAAGTGATAGGTGTCTTGTTCCATTGTAGGCCAATAGTAACCTGTTCTGGGGATATTTTCAACCAAAGTAAGACCACTCAAATGTGCTCCATAGATACCATCATGTACCTCATGTAGTACCATTTTAACCTCTTCCTTGTATAAACACTATAAGAGGGTTCCATCGAAGTGCCTTCGATATAGAGTATCTCTAAGAATAGTGTAATGGGTGGATTGGCAAATGAAGGTTTATTGTTGGGTTTTGGTAAGGTCAAGTGGGATGGTGTTATGATGAAGGTAGGCATAGATGTCTTGATACTAGGGTGAATCAAGACCAAAAATTTCACATACCATTTCTAACTTAGGTACATCATATTTAGGTAGGAGAAGATGTTCAACCAAGAACTCACTCTTATGATTATTTTTTTGGTATTTGTAGTAGGGATCCAATGGTAGCCATAATATATGTAGCTTTGGTATTTGTTTGGGGGATCTTCTCAAACTGGAATGAAGTGAAATATTTCTTGAAGTCTTAAACTATTCTATAATACAAGAGTAACTTGTCCTTAGTCTGATACTCATCATTGAATTGTTCAATTACTAACTGCAAGTCACCATAGACACATTGATAAGTGATCTTCTATTTTATTGCTATGTGAAGTCTTGTGATGAGAGCTTCATATTTGGTGATGTTATTGCTCCACTAGAATGATTTCTTATAGGAATTTGGTATAAAACTACCTTGAGGTGTAATAAACAAGATGTTTTCCATCGATCCTTGCTATGTGTATAACCCATCAAAGTAAAACTTCTATTGGGTGGATTGTGTAACTTTTTAAATAGCATCATCAAGGAAATTTGTGATTGATGTATGATATTCTTGCAAGGGTTCTTTAGCTAGTTGATAAGAAATTACTTGTCCCTTTGTATCCTTTCGGTCCACACACTCAATATCAAACTCACTTAGGATCATGACCCATTTAGTTGTTTGGATTGTGAGAGCTACTTTAGAAAGAAGGTAATTGAGTGGTTCTATTTTAGCAATGAGCCGTGTTTTGTGATTAAGCATATAGTGGTGCAGTTTTTTAGTACTGGAAACCACAACAAGGCATGCTCTTTCAATTGGTGTGTAGTTGAGCTCATAACCCACTAAGGTACAACTAATAAAATATACAACTATTTATTTTCCTTGTTCATCTACTTGTGCAATAAATTCTCCTAGAGTGACCGTTGTGGTTGATATATATAGGAGTGGTTGATCCAAAAGAGGAGGAATTGGCATTAGTGGAGATGTAAGATATTCATTAAGTTTTTAAAATGCCTTTTGATAGAGACATTCCCACTAAAATTTGGTATCTTTGCAAAGCAAGTAGGTGAATAGATGGAATTTATCAACAAGTTGGGTGATGAACCATTGGATTTCTTGAATCTTGCCTTGGGATTGTGCATTTGTTTAAGATTTTTTAGGAGGTGGCATGCCCATTATAACTTTAATCCTTGTGGGATCCACCTCTATGCCTCTTCATGACATAATGAACCCAAGGATTTTTTTTGAAGTGACCCCCAAGACACATTTATTATGGTTAAGACACACTTTTTAATCTTCAAGTCTTTCAAAGATCTTTGTGAGTATGACAATGTGTCATTCACTTGCTTTTTATTTCCCTAAGAGATCATCCACATATTCCTTCATGTGATGTCATGTAGGAGGTCACATAAATTGCAGTCATTGCCCTCAGATGTGTAGCTTCGATATTCTTTAATCCAAAAGGCATGACTTGATAACAAAAAGTCCCCCAAAGTGTAGTAAAGGTTGTTTTATGTTGATATTTTGCTGCAATTTTAATATAATTATAGTGTCAAAATCCATCTATTAGGGAGAGAATCTCACGCTCAAATGTGATATCGAATATCATGTCTATGTTGGGAAAAGGGAAGTCATCTTTAGGTCATACTTTATTAAGATATTTGAAGTATATACATATACAAATGCCCTCAGCTAGTTTACCAACTAGTACCATGTTATAGACCCATTTTGCATAGTCAATAGTGCAAATGGATCTAACATCTAGCATCTTTTATAACTCTTCTTTGACCAAGAGAGTGGTTTGGGGATGCATCTTCCTCATTTTGCATCTTCCTCTTTTTTTTCTTAACTAGTGCATTAGGATAAACAACAAGGTGGTTAACCACAAGCTCAGGATCTAGGCCTAGCATATCAACATAACACCATGTGAAATTTGGTTGCACACACTTGAGGAATGCTATGGTATTCTATTTTTCTTGGTCATTAAGAGATTTAGCAATGAATGTTTTCTTTGGATTCTTAGATGTCTCTAGATTGAATTCCTTAGTTTCTTCAATCCGGATGGGTGATCTATCTTTCTATGGAGGTACCATGAGAGGCAAGTCAACTTCGTCACCCTCTAGTGCTTGATCCATGTTTTCACTAGTAGATATATTATTTATTTTGATTTTTTATGTGTTCACTATCACCTCATCGAGGTTTCCATTAGGGGATTATTTGTTTTTATTTTCATTTTTATGACTAAGGGAGTTGACTTTACTACCAAAGTATGCATTCTCATTTAGTTGGATCCCATAGACTTTGTTGTAATTCTTAAGGTATTGCATTTCTAAGAGTGCCAAAATAGCATTATCATTTACACATATATCAAGGGTAGGTGATCCTTGTTGGTTCCAATCTATCAACTTGGTGTATACGAGTGGGAGTTGGATGAGGTAGATGGATTGATGATGCAAATATGGGTTTCAAAGAAGAGGTCAACACAATATTCAAAAGGTGCTTTGTAGAATTCCTCTTCATTAGAGTCATTAGCATCAAAAAGAGGAGCTTGGGGACCACCAAAAAGTGTTAACTCAGGTGTTGTGAAGTGACCCAAGCCTCTATTTCATTTGTAAGATGGAATGCAATTAGCCCTTTTCTACCTTTTTCCTTAGGTCCTAGTCCATTTCCTTGATATCCCATTTTGCCCATGATAGGGTATTCGTTAAGAAACTTTTCTTTAAAAATATTGATAGGTTCTTCATATTCTTCTCTATATAGCCAAGAGCTAATGTCTTCTTCAAGGTTTTCTTCATCCAAAGGACCCCACTTCTGAAAGGTAATCTTTTTACATTGCATGGTGGGTCTTTTTTGAATTTCTATCTCTTTAGGCCTTCCATAAGATTTTGGAGATGTATGGACATACCCCACATAGAGTGTATTTTGAAGGCTATACTCACCACATCAATTGTCAATGACTTTAATCTTGATCTTGAGTTGGGTGGATTTGGAAAGTGAGGTGATGTTGGAGGTATCAATGAATGGTGTGGAAGAGGGCGTGTTAAGTGGGTAGTGTTGGATTTGTTTCCCTTCAAGAAGTTTACAATACTGGAAGGGTTGGGGATTGGCGGGAATAGTGATTTCCCTACCATTATATGGAAACTTGAGGCATTGATGGTAGGTAGAGGGTAAAATTTGGATGGAGTGAATCCATGGATGACTGAGAAGGATGTTATATGGGAGATAAAGGTCTAAGACTTGATAGGTTGTTTCTACCATGACCAGACCAACTTGAAGTGGCAATGTAATTGAGCCTTTAGAGATCCTTTGTACATCATCATAAGCCTTTATTGTAATCTTTCCTTTAGAGTCAATAATATTGTCGGGGTATCCCAATTTTTTATTAGCTTGAATGTACATAAATTAGGACTAGATCCATCATCTATAAGGACTTCTGATTTTATGTTTATGGATGATGACTTCAATGTGAAGGGTTTTCTTATGCCATGTATCATTAGATTGGATGTATTTTCTAGTGAAGATGAGGTGGTGTTGAGAAGCAAGGTTCAATATCAACACTTCAAATTGTGAGGCATTCATTTTATTGAGAACACGAGACTCAAGTAATACCTTTTCAAGGATTTCGTGTGGATGGGAGACATTTTAAGCAAGTCAACAATTTTTACATGTGTAGGATTTTTACCTAAGTGGTCAAAGATGTTGTAGCAAGATGTGGATATGGTGGAGGAGGAAGGAGGAGGAGGAGGGGCTTCTTGAATAGTTACCCTTCCGTTGGCATTATGATGCATATTATATGACCGATGAAATGGTTGTCATTATTGGCAACATCAGCTTCTAAGTCTCTACAGTCCATTAGTAAAGGAGTAAAGAGTAACCGATGAAGAACAATAGTCCTTATTCCTATCGACAATGAGTAGGCTGGTATACAAGGGTTAACTGGCTAAGCAATGAGTAGACCGATATACATGGGTTAACCAACTAAGCAGTGAGTAGACCGGCATACAGGGGTTAATCGACTAATCAATGAGTAGACCGGTATACAGGAGGTAACTGGTTAGGCAGAATTGGACCGGTACATAGGTGACAACCGACAATATAGGAGTCTCAACCGATATACTTAGAAACATCCAAATAACATCCATTTGAACCGCCAGTCTTCTCTTTTCAATCAACGAGCTTTTCGGAATGAACTATTATCTTGACCGATATTCCCAAAATGATTTTTGGAGAGCAATTTGAGGCACGATAACATATTTTTGAATTTGATTTTTGGAGGGAAAGTTGGTGCCTGAACTAAAGGCTAATATATTCACATCATTCATTCTAGATTGTGTTGTTGTCAATGAGAAAAAGATCTGTGTGAATGTTAACAGGGGGAGAAAAATAGAGTGCAATAGATAGAGGTATGAATCGGTGAAGCCGACACCAACCAAAAGAATAGAGCTTGCAAAGAGGATCTATGAGACAGAGGTAGTGTCCTTAGACAGATCAATCATCTTTGTTGCCTTCTAACAATTGCAACATTGTAAATCCTTTAATAGGATGAACCTTAACTGGTTCTTCATGTAAAATATCTTAATAGGGTCACTTCTAATATGAAGTTGTAAAATCCTCTAGCAAGGTGAACTGTAACAGGTTCTAAGGTATTCTTAACTGGATACTAGTCACTCCTAACAGGGTGATGTTATTAGAAAGAATTGGTTGTAAGCTCTTAATAGGGCACTCTTTTTCACTGCAGTAAAAGAGATTGTGGGTTATCCCCACCTTGGTTTTCTCCCTCTAATCAAGGGTTTCCATGTATAATTGCTAGTGTTATGTGATTCTTATTTGTGCATGCAAATTTATTTTCTTTGATGTACTCCGCTTTCATGATTAATGCAATGTTTAAGTTAATTTGGAAGGATAGCTACAAACTAGCTAGTTTGAAGGTTTGAATTGTGTATAAACAGTTTTGACTGATTCACCCCCCCTCCTAATCGCCGGTTAATACTACCAATTGGTATCAAAGCTTAGGTCCTCTGAAGAAAAGTTTTATAGCTTGAGGAAAAAGATCATGGATGAATACCGATATCAGAAGTAGATTGATGAAGCTAATGAAATGATTGCTCAACTGAAAGAAAGACTAATAAATTCACTTGCTAAAAGAAGGAACTAGATCTACATCTAAATGAGAGTCAAGATATCATTGATCAACTCTCTGAACAAAGTGGATTTGAAGAAGTAGAATAAACAGTCTCAAAAGTGATGGAAAAGAACAAGAAGTTGACTAAAGAAATCACATATCTAAAAATAGAGCATGAACGCCAGGCCCTGAGAATGACTGAAATACTAGAAGTCAACAGGATAGCAGATGAAATAAAAAGAGATGCAGAAGAAGTTTTGTCAAAAGCTGAAAAAGCCAAAAGGCTTGTTGAAGAAGCCCTAAGAGAAAATAATGCAATCATCATTGAAAAAGATGAAGAAATCCAAATTCTCACTTAGGAGAATGAAGCCATGCATGAGCATTTGCATGACAACGCAAAGGAAAAGGAGAAGATGATGAAAGAGATTGAACAACTCAAAAATGAGTTGAAAGTTGAAAATGAGAGAAATGAAAATCTGAGAAAATTTAATGAAAGCTCTGAGAAGATAGATGAACAATTAAAACCTCAGAGGAGAACAAAGGAGACAACCAGTCTTGGTTTCTTTGATACATGTCCTATGGAAACTGGAGAATCATCTAAATCCAAAAGGATGAAGGATGATAAAAGGAACAAATCAGGAATGAAAGGTATGAAGTTTTCTATATCTTCTTGCAATTATTGTGGTAAACTGGGTCATAAGTCTGATGTTTGTAGAAATCAATCGGTTAGTCAAAGAAGTCTTTCACCTTTAATGGTTATTGCTATAATTGTTACAAGTATGGACACACTGCTTATGAGTGTAGATCTCAATCTAGCAGCATGTCTAGTAGAAGAATCTTTAATGAATATTGCTTTACATGCAATAAATATGGACACAAAGCTAAAGAATGCATGTTCAAGTCAAATGCATCAAGATCACCATTCAAACCGGTTAGGCCTAATAAAAGGAGTAATCAGTTCAATGCCACCTATTCCACCTGTGGTAATTTTGGTCATGGTGCAACAAATTGCAGAATGAGAATGGGTCAGATAAATAATGCAAGACCATGAAGGATAATTGGTATGGCATGTTTCAATTGCCATAAGATTGGTCACTTAGCCAAAGAATGCAGGAACCGATCCTATAACCGATCTGAAGACAGGAACCAGATTGACGAAAATAAAGGGCAAAATGACTTGAAAGGGAAGAAGACAATTGAAGAGGTGAGGAATGAAATGAAAAAAACATGGATTAAGAAGGAAGAAAGAAAAGAATGAGAGAATCATTTTGAAACTAAGTCATCATCCATCGGTGATGATAGTTCCTTTTCAAACTAGGCATACTGATGCTCAGGGGGAGCACATATGGTAAGATCATTATTGAATCCCCTCAATCGATATGAGGTTATGTCTATCTGCAAAGTTTAGATGCATAAAAGTTTGTTTAAAGCTCTTATTTGGTAAATGTTTTGAGGGTTAGTGTAAATTTCGTTTGTGTACCAGTGTCTGTAACAAGCAACCGGTAAGAAGTAAATCGGTGTACCTTAAGTTGTAAATGGTCAAAATTGTTCAAACTAGCCATTGTATTGAAGTACTAATAAACCTTAATGGATAAATAAAGAAATAACAATACATATGATTTGTTAGGGTTCCCATAGATACTGAGAGGGGGGGGGGTGAATCAGTATCTGATTGGTAATGAAATTTTCTTAAAACTAAATATGCAGAACATAAAGTAACAATATACCGGTATGCAAGAATTAATGTAAATAACAGAATCAAAAACATCCACATGAAAAGAACACCATAACACAAGATGTTTAATGACGAAACCCGGTGTGGGAAAAACCTTGATGGGATTTGTGACCCACAATATTCACTTACTGGCCAATAAGAGAATATTACTTACAATAGGGGCCTGCACATGCAGGAAGGCCAACTGCCAGGGCACACTGCTCAATAAGAAGTCACACTAACTTACAATGAGGATTATGCAAATCCAATGATCTGTACTGCTTTATAATAGCATCTTCAATGCTAGATTCAGTACTAGTTCTTGCTCTATTCTTTACATATACCCTTGACCTATAATTCGCACATTAGGTCTACCTTATAATTTTTTTTTTTTTGCTTCCTATTCATATCCTACAAATGTCTACAATGATCTCTTTTATATACAAGAGCCATTTTACAATCTGCCAAGTCGGCTTACAATAATAAACAAAATATTACATATCAAAAATCCTGTCGGCCTCTGTGCCGGTATACATATTTTCTTCTGTGCCAGTGCCGGTGTAGAGTGATCTTGCTGATGCCGATGCACTGTCTTGTTTGAGTAATGCTTTGTCGGTATAATTTTTTGCCGGTGCCATAGGATTGCAAGGTTGCCATCAATGACAAAACCTTCAATCACACACAATGTCTCATTGGAGTGTTCATATGTCAACAATCTCCCCCTTTGGCATTGATGGCAACACTCATGAGAAATTTCAAAAGATATCCAAAAAAATGTGTAGACCAAAAATGTTACCAAAAATGTGAGAACTCCCCCTGAGCATGTGATCCCTGTGTTTTGAATTTTCTCATCCTACTACTCCCCCTTTGGCATCAATGACAAAGGTTAGTAGATTTTGTAGTTGTACCAATCCATAACCTCAACCTTGTAGTTGGGTAGTTATTATCTGAAGAATGTCTCCCAAATTAAGTTTATACCATCCATAAACTTCTTGCTGTCTTTTATTGTTGTCTCAGTTCTGTATACTATACCGGTGAGATGCTGCAAGTGCTCTGCCGGTGTTTTGCTTCCCTGTGTTAGTGCCTCTGAGATATCCTTCCTCAGAGATGCTAAATAGTCCAATCTTGGACTTAGTATAGATCTCAAGAATTTTGCCTTGTTTATTATTTTCTCTTTCTCTCTTTCTAATTTGAGCAATTCTTTCTTAAAATTTGTTATCTTTTCCTCAAAAACTAATAATGTATCGGGTGAGTTAACAAAATTATCTACAAGTTTATTGATCTCTTCCTGTACCTTGCTCATCTTTTTGTCTACATATATGGTCAAAAAGTTTATCTTACAGGTGTCTTTGTACAGAGTTTTGTACTCTTTCAATAAATTGCACAGTTCCGGTAGAAGTGTGTCAAATTCCCTGTTACACTTCTTTATTCCTTCCTCAAAGAATTTTTGTTTCTCTTTTTTTACACTTTCCTTTACAGTTTCTACCTTTGTTTGCTCAAAATTTCCAGAAATATATTTACAAAGTGTATCCAACTAGCCTAAAGAATCTTTATTGTCTATATTACAATTAGGAGCTATTGATTTCAAAAATGGAATTGAATCATCTATCACTTTATAAGCTTGTGAGCTATAATTAGTTATTTTCTTGATAGATTCAAGTAATACCTTAGTCACATTTGATGGTGACCCAACAAACTGAGTGCCAGTGGAAGTGACCATGCTAGTATTGACCTCTGGTAGGTCTGTTTGTGTCTCCATCTCTTTAAGCATTGGTTTTCCTGCATCATTTCTTACCGGTGGCATCTGTTCTGGAGCTTTTAGCTCTGTTGGTTTCTCTATTTGTGTTCCAAATTTCATCTTTTTCTCAGTATCTACTGCCGGTTGCTCTGTGTTTCCTATTGCTAGATGCTCTTTGGCTATACCTAATTTATCTGTTGTATCCTTGTCTACCACTATGTTGATCTTCTGAGTATCAACATTCACAGTATATAGGACTACAAGATTAGGATTATTATCCTCTGTGTCCATACTCTCAGCTACCAGTTGATCTTCAGTGGTTGTTGTTTTTACTAGTGGAGTATTTAAAGGAGGTGGGGGTAAGTTGTCTCTAATCTTGATACTTGGTGGTCCACCAACTTTACCTTTCCCTTTGTCCTTTTGATATACTAGAATGGGCTTGGGATTCCTATATTCTTCCTGTTTTTCTTTTTCAACCAAGAATGTATCCCAACCATTTTCTGTTCCCTTTGAAACTTCTGTGACTCTACCTACCATTAGAGAAATTTGCCGGTGTGCAGTGGAAAAACTGTCCGGTTGGCCTGAGCTATCGGATCATCAATTTCCTTAGGTGAGTTGACCGGGTATACTGCAAGTAATTTTTCTATTTTAATTTTTTTATCCAACTCAATTATTCCTTGCCTTCTAGCCTCAAGTCTTTTATATAGTTCATCAGGAATTTCATTTAAGACTTGCAACAAAAACTTTTTATACATGTCCATGTGCAATATGACACTCTCCTCAACTTGTCCTTTCTCATCATCTGATAGGGTGTCATAGATTTTCCCTATGTTTTTCAATTTACCTTCCTCTGTGATCTCATTCAGTAATATGTCAAGAGGGGCCAAGTCAGTGTTTGTCTTTTTCTTCCTTTTGGGGGTCATCTTCTTCTTAGGTGTGACTTTCTTGACTAGAGATCTCACAGCTTGTTGCTTCTGTCTTGTCCTTCTAGGTGAAGGAGTGGTTACCGGTGAGGGGTCTCTTTTCCTGACAACTCTTTTGAAAGTTGCTGGCATATCTCCTTCTGAGGAAGTATCTACCGGTGATAGATGAGTTTCAGGTTGTTGGGCTGCCAACTCATCTTTAGTTATGCCAGTTTTCTTTAATACATCTTCCTTTATGATTTTTACTTGTCTGGATCCTTTCCTCACAAATGCCTCAATCTTTTTCACTCTCTTCTTAGATTGAATTTGACTTTCGATGGTCTTAGCACTACCAAATACTTCTTCCTTTGGTTCATTGGGGGCTTCCAGAAGTGCTTTGGCATAAGTTTCCACTATGTGGTCATCTGTTTCATACCCCATCTCTGTTACCCAGATTGTTCTTGGGATGACTGCTTCCATCCAGATCTCATCCTTTTTTATTACAAAACATATATCATCCTTGTATTTGTTGACAATTTCCTGTGATAGTCTGATTCTTTTATTCATTCTGACTTTTAGTGCTTGAAAATACTCATTGATATTCTTTTCTCTATTTTCACCCATGTTGTTGAATAAGTCAGATAATTGTTTTCCTACTGGTATGTCAAATCCAAAATCCTTGTTGCCTATACCGGGAGCCTGTTTGGTTATATGTAGCATTAAGCATACAAGTAAATTTCCAAATCTAAAGGTTCCTTTCTTATCCTTATTGATTTTTGCTAAATTGTCAATTAACTCATCCTTTAACCATTCATAGATATCAATTTTTACATTGTCCTTAACCATGTCATAAGCACTCTTTATGCATAAACTGGAAACTGAGTTAAGCCTATTAGCATGAGTTGATTTGTAACCTAAAATCATGCTAACAAATATAACATTTGTATTAGTCACATCATTAACCCTCAATGATCTCTTGTCGGATGTTGCACCAGTTAAGTTTGTTACTAAGTCATTGGAGACCTTCTTGGTTTTGTCGGGTCTGTTTCCGGTGGAAGGTAACCCTATTACTACTTTCACAGCTTCCTTTGTAATTTTATGCACTGAGTCAAGCCAAAAGAATGAACCATGTACCCTGCTCAGAACTATCCTAACCACTTCCTTGGGAAATTCAGGAATGCAGAGGATTTCAATGAATCCTAGGGTTTCAACAATTTTATGTTTAGGTTTCACATTCCCAGAGTTGTCACATATAACATACTTATACATTTTTTTGATTTCTTCATCACCTAATTCCTCTATGTTGCAATGAATATACATTCTAGGGTCTTCTACATAAACAACACCTTTTGGAATTTTTGAAAAAGCACTTGTGTTGTCATCTTTCTTAGCTACCTTGGGAACTAGCTGAAACATGGGCCTAGGTCATTTTATAACCTCGACTACTGTAGGGTTTGCTATGAATTCAGGTGCAGAGGAGGATGCCATGATGATAAATACCTTTTTCTGCCTTTGGATGGATTGATTGCTGAAGTGCTTTGCCTCTTTGCTTGGAATGCCTTAGCTCAAAAATCTTCGCGCTCTCTGAAAGTTTGAATTCACAGTGAAATGAAATGGAGCCAAAAACCTTATTTTATAAAGTCTTTTTTGCTACCTACCACATTAATTGCTTGTCGGTAATGTATTAGCTTAACTTTATTTGCCGGTAATGAATGATTTTCAACTTCTTTTCTCTAACTGAGGGAATAATAGCACGTGTCATTAGATTGCCAAACCCTCAAGATAATTTTCTTCAATTTGATGAAGAACATCCTATCGGTGGAGCATTGCTCTGTCCTGCCGGTGGAGCATCATATTGTCCTGCCGGTGGAGCATTTGTTGGTTCTACCGGTGGAGGAGTATCCCCAATATTTAGATCACCTTTTTTGATCCATTGCTTTGAGAATTCTTGCTTAACCTCTTCAACCTTTTCTTGACCTTTCAAACTAGTACTTTTGTTGTCTACCAGTGTACCTTTACTTCTACAAAATTTAGCAATATGACCAATCTTGTTACATGCATAACAAGTTACATTATTTTTTTGAATAGCTTTCCCATAACCTATGCCGGTTTGTGTTCTGCATTTATTTGATAAATGACCAAATCTTCCAAAAACATAACATCTTACATTCATTCTGCAATTTTTAGAGTTATGACCAATTTTGTTGCATTTGGGGCATTGACTGGTGGGAGGATTGATATTCTAATAATTCCTAGATCTACATTCATTTTCCCTATGACCATATTTATTGTAGTTAAAGCATCTTCCATTGAATTTGTAAGTATTAGAAGGTCTTACCGATTTGCTGTTATCCTGGGTATTTGCAGTACCGGAGGTTTCTCCAACTTCAAATCCAATTCCAGAAGTGTCACCTTTGGGTTTTTGATTCTTCAATAAGGTACCAAGTTCTTCTGAGCTTTTTTTGAATTTTTCTTTGTGTTGATTTGTAGTTTCCAATTCCCTTTCCAAGATTTCTTTTTGTCTCATTAGTTCATTCGAGTCATTTTGAGTATGCATCAAATCTGTCTTTAACATGTCATTTTCATAGCTAAGTCTTCTGTTCTCATTTGCTGCATCACTTAGTCTTCTGGTCAATTCTTCTTCATTCTTCTTTCTGTCCTCAATCTCTTTGCAAAATCTCATAGTCATATCCTGCATTTCATTTTTTGTTGTCATGATCTCTTGTTTCAATTTGCTTATCATATCATTTAGTGATTCCTTTTCATCATTCTCATTTTGCAATTTTTCACAAAGTTCTCTTCTGTTATTTCTTGTAACAGTAAGATTTTCTTGAAGTGCCTGAATAATGTCCTGAGCTGCTTTTAAATCATCTTCTAATTTGATATTTTTCAATTTTTCTGCATCATAGTCAGTAAGAGCTCCTTCAAGTTGCTTCATCAAATTTTCCATCTTTACCGGTGTCAAGATCTTCCTCAAGCTGTTAGGCTTCTGAAAATAGAGGACCAGGCTCTGATACCAATTGTTAGGGTTCCCACAGATACTGAGAGGGGGGGGTGAATCAGTATCTGACCGGTAATGAAATTTTCTTAAAACTGAATATGCAGAACATAAAGTAACAGTATACCGGTATGCAAGAATTAATGTAAATAACAGAATCAAAAACATCCACATGAAAAGAACACCATAACACAAGATGTTTAATGAGGAAACCCGGTGTGGGAAAAACCTCGGTGGGATTTGTGACCCACAATATTCACTTACTGGCCAATAAGAGAATATTACTTACAATAGGGGCCTGCACATGCAGGAAGGCCAATTGCCTAGAGCACACTGCTCAATAAGAAGTCACATTGACTTACAATGAGGATTATGCAAATCCAAATGATCTATACTGCTTTACAATAGCATCTTCAATGCTAGATTCAGTACCGGTTCTTGCTTTGTTCTTTACATATACCCTTGACCTATAATTCGCACATTAGGTCTGCCTTATAATTAAATTTTTTTTGCTTCCTATTCATATCCTACAAATGTCTACAATGATCTCTTTTATATACAAGAGCCATTTTACAATTTGCCAAGTCGGCTTACAATAATAAACAAAATATTACATATCAAAAATCCTATCGGCCTCTGTGCCGGTATACACATTTTCTTCTGTGCCGGTGTACATCTTCTGTGCTGGTGCCGGTGTAGAGTGATCTTGCTAATGTCGGTGCACTATCTTGTTTGAGTAATGCTTTGCCGGTATAATGTTTTGTCGGTGCCATAGGATTGCAAGGTTGCCATCAATGACAAAACCTTCAATCACACACAATGTCTCATTCGAGTGTTCATATGCCAACATCATTTACCTTGATTTCTTGTGAACATTCTTGAGCTCTCATGTAACCTAAGGCGATCGAAATCTTGCTAGCACTATTTGTGTGAAGTGATCAAGAAATGTGATAGTGGTGATTGGCAACCCTAGAGGAGAAGGTATTCAAACCCTTTTGTTGGAAGTTCATCATGGCAGCTTCTATGTCGACTCTTGTGTTAGTTGAAGAAATTAAAGAACCACAACCCAAGTTCAAGTTGCATCCTATGAAGGCTAGAGAGATCAACATGACCAATTCCCTATCACCTGTACCCTTCGGTGTGTTACTGAAGATATCTGCTCCTTCATCCATTGCAAGCTTGAATAACTTGGAGATAAATTTATTCAAAATGAATTCAAAGGGTTCTGTGATTATGATATGTTGAAGGCAGAACATTTGCATCTGAAGAACAAGGGTTTGTCAAATGTTGTTGATTTTCCTGATCAATTTCATGCCAATTGGGTAAGGTATGTGGTAAGAAGAGTGCATGATCAGTTTCTATGGATGGAAGCTGAAGCACCGATCAAGATCACAAAGAATGTGATTCAAAGAGTAACAGGGTTTAGCGCAACCGGTAAAGCACTAACCCTAAGAACAATATCATCGATTGAAGTCACTTGGTTGACTCAATCCCAATGTGATATGAGAGCAATGATAATCACTCACATTGAGGACATAGACATGAGGTTTGCTTTTGCAGTGCTGGGTTATAGGGTCTATCAATCAAGTTGCAGGAACAATGTGTCGAGTGGTGATATCTATGCAGCCTATCAAATCATCAAGGAGGATGCAACATACAATGTTTGTGAGATGATCAAAAGTCAATTTCTAGCGAACATGGAGTGAATTAAGAAGGACAAGAAGCAATCATTCAACTATGGTTCATTACTGGTATGTATATTCTTCTATGTGTAAAATTTCTTTCCCGGCAAGGGCAATGTAGTGTGGTCTGAAGATAAACCTATCATCATTCAGATAGGTGAAATGATTAGAGATTTAAGTGATAAGTTTGGAGAAATAATGTGGGGTTATTTTAAATAATCCCAAACTAGAATGCACAAAAGAGAGAGAATCCCAACTGGTATAGTTCAAAAGTACAAGGAAAACATTTGTTTTCTTGTTAACACTAATTGTTGCATTATTCAAGCGGTTCAACCTAGAACCTTTTGGGTACTTGCTATGGGTTATGAGGTCAGGGAAAAAAATACTAAAGTATATGCAAACATGTTACTGTTTAAATCAGTAGATAGAAAAGAAAAGAGATTTGGAAGTTGTGAGGAGGAAAGATCCAAAATAAAAAAGAAGGAACTTAAGGAGCATATCATACAAAAGAGAGTAAGGAAAATGATTGATACCCTAGACAAAAAAATATGGAGGAGAAGCATCTGATGCCACTGCTTTCACTACTACAAGTAAATAAATAGGAGAAAAGAAGAAAATGTCGAAGGCAAAACCCAAGGGTACTGCATCCAGCAAGCCAACAACATACACAAAATAAAAGGACTCAGATACTCCCGCATCTTCCCCAAGTAAAGGTGGATTGGTACGAGTGACATATGCAAGAAATAAAAAGAGTGAAGGGACAATTGAAACAAAGGCTAAAAGGAAGCCCAAGAAGAATGAAAAGGAGGGTGATAGCACTGATACCCAATTTGATATGGAAATAAAAGAAGTCAGAAGAAGTGGTAGAAATGTAGTTCCAACTATTGATGAATTGGTCCATGAGATCAAATAGTATGGAGTCTATCTGGTGTTGGGAAAAAATATCCCCTCTACAACAAGGAGGACAAAAAAAAATTGAAGAAGCACTTATCTGGAACATGCATAAGTTCTACAGAACTTGCAGTGAGCCATATGGAATAATTCCATCACACTTGCAAAATCAAATTGAAGGGAGATGGAAAACAACTTTAGCTATTGAGAAAGAGCACAAAATAAAATCACTCATAGAAGTACAACATGATCTTGATTATAATCAAGCATCGATACTGGAAGAAGCCTGTATTTAATTCTTTAAAATAAGGAACAAGACATGGAAAGTGGCCATAGGAGATGTCCAAGATGTGCATGATGAGGGTGTTTCCTTATGGAAAACAATCTTGAGCCAGCAAAAGGAAGCTGAAGAATAAATAGAAAAGGGAACAAAATAGGACCAAGGTGCAATTGCCCTTGACAAAGGGAAAGATAAAGACAAAGACTCTACTAAAGGTTTTGATGTTTTCCTAGTTGATGATATCATAGGTAATGTTGTGTTAGATATTCCTAATCTGACAAAGGATGTTGAGAAACCGATCAAACACAAATCAAGTGTTGAAACTTTTTATATTGATATCACACCGGTAAAAGGAGCTGATAAAACTAAGCGTCTCGGTGAAGATGAAGTCACAATTGAAGATATACCTTATGAAGATAAACCTCATAGAACTTTGGTAACATTAAATCCTATTGACAATGAACCTCTTCTATCAAAAAAAGGTGCAGAGGAAGGAAATCCAAAGGTGATAAATTCATCAATACCACCTGTTGAAGAATCAAAGAAGAAGGAAACCAAGGAGAAGGAAGACAAATAGAAGGAAGTAGAAAAGAAGGAAGAAGAGATGAAGGAAACAGAGGAGACCAAGGAATTAGAACAACACAAGAAGAAATAGGATTCTTCATCCGGTCAACCTGAAGATGGTAAGAAGATAGTGGTGGACACTCCTCTGGTAAAGAGGAAGTTAGATTTAGAAAAGGAAAGTGAAAAGAAGAAAGCTAAACTGACCACCTCAACCAGCTCTGAGGTTAAGGTTGAAGAAAAGGGAGAAGAAACAAAGGAGGAAGAAGAGGAAGACTCTATAATCAATATAAAGAAGATGACTCCTAAAAAATTAATGAAAGTTTCTAAAAAATTGAGAGTTCAAGCTGAAAAGGCAAAACTTAGAGCAAAGAAAAAGAAGGCAAGAATTCTCAATTCTGCCAAGACAATTCTATATGATCTCATTCCTGACATTGCTATTGATGACACTGCACCCATCATTGATTAGTTGGGAACTCTTGTCAAAGCAATCGGTTCAGAGGCAACTAATGTGGAGAAGGTTGCAGTTCGACAGTATGAAACAAGGAGAGGTGAAAAACTAATAGAAAAAATATTAGTTGGCAAAGTTTCTCTCTCCACAAGCACTAAAGGGGTCAAATCTATACTATAGGAAGTTGGCAAACTATTGGTTAAATCATCAAGGTTCACTGATTTAATCAAAGATCTTGAAGATAAAAGATCTCAAACTCAAAGGGAAATCCAAGATCTAATAGGTTCTTTTGATCCTCTTACAAGCTCTGCAGCGACCTTTAGTGGAATGGTCAAACAATTAACTCATGAAATCAACAAGTTAAAAGAGGAAGAGGATAAATGAGCTCTTAATCTATTAGAGCTATAATGCTACCTTGCACTAATCATTGATTTTATGCAAATGAATCTTAAAGAAGCAGAAAGCCTCATAAGTGCACCTAACTGTAAGATCGTAGATGATATGGAGGATTTTGTTACAATTCGGCATGGACAATTCAACACCATGAAATAGGTGAAGCCTTCATGGGAATCTAATTTGCAAGCTACTAAGGAAAACTTCAAAGACATTTTTTCTTTATTCTAATGAATTCTTTTGTATATTGTTTTCCATTGATGTCAAAAGGGGGAGTTTGTATATAGACTAAGGTAGATGAAATAGGGGTCATAACTGACACATACATGACTATTTTGCACCAAAGTCATTGAACCTTTTCTGTAGTGTTTGCCACCAATGCCAAAGGGGGAGTTTTGTTGGCATTATGATGCATTTTGTATGATCGGTGAAATGGTTGTCATTGTTGGCAACATCAGCTTCTAAGTCTCTATAGTCCATCGGTAAAGGAGTAAAGAGTAACTGGTGAAGAACAATAGTCCTTATTCCTATTGACAGTGAGTAGATCAGCATAAAACGGTTAACTGGCTAAGCAGTGAGTAGACCGGTATATAGGGGTTAACTGGCTAAGCAGTGAGTAGATTGGTATACAGGGGTTAATCGGCTAATCAGTGAGTAGATCGGTATACAAGAGGTAACCGGTTAGGTAGAATTGGACCGGTACATAAGCAACAATCGACAATACAAAAGTCTCAACTGACAGACTTAGAAACATCCAGATAACATCCAGTTGAACCGACAATCTTCTCTTTTCAACCGATGAGATTTTTGGCATTAACTATTGTCTTGACCAATATTCCTGAAATGATTTTTGGAGAGCAATTTGAGGCGCGATAACATATTTTTCAATTTGATTTTTGGAGGGAAAGTTGGCACTAGAACTAAAGGCTAATATATTCACACCATTCATTCTAGATTGTGTTGTTGTCAATGAGAAAAAGATCTGTGTGAATGTTAACAGGGGAAGAAAAATAGAGTGTAGCAGATAGTGGTATGTATCGGTGAATCCGACACTGATCAGAAGAACAGAGCTTGCAAAGAGGATCTATGAGACAGAGGTAGTGTCATTAGACAGATCAATCATCTTTGTTGCCTTCTAACAATTGCAGCATTGTAAATCCTTTAACAAGGTGAACCTTAACCGGTTCTTCATGTAAAATCTCTTAACAGAGTCACTTATAATATGAAGTTGTAAAATCCTCTAGCAAGGTGAACTTTAACAGGTTCTAAGGTATTCTTAACCAGATACCAATCACTCCTAATAGGGTGATGTTCTCAGAAATAACTGGTTGTAAGCTCTTAGCAGGGCACTCTTTTTCACTGCAGTAAAAGAGATTGTGGGTTATCCCCACCGTGGTTTTCTCCCTCTAATTGAGGGTTTCCACATATAATTGCTAGTGTTATGTGATTCTTATTTTTTCATGCAAATTTATTGTCTTTGATGTTCTCTTCTTTCATTATTAATGCAATGTTTAAGTCAATTTGGAAGGATAGTTGTAGACCAGTTAGTTTGAAAGTTTGAATTATGTATAAACAATTTTGACTATTCACCCCCCTCTTAGTCACCACTTAATACTAACACCTTCCTCTTTAGGTTTGTAATGGATGCAAATGGAATGAGGAAGAACTAAGACCAAGACCCACTTCTTGAATAGTTACCCTTCTCCTTTAGGTTTGTAATGGATGCAAATGGATGCCACTTCTAGGATTTTTACTCCTTTTATTTCTTTGGAAAGTGAATGAACTATGTAGATAAGTTGAACAAATGTGAAACTATGACCAACGTATGAAGTAAATGAGGACTTACAATGTTGCACTTGACTGATAAAAAAAAAAGATTCTGCAATAGACACAAAAATGGATAGGAAATCTGACTATGCACCTATATCTGCAATCTAAAGTTGAATATGTGGGATTGGGATGCCCAAAACACTCTAGTCTTTTTACCTATAGCTAGTTTCTAGAAATCTACTTTCTAAGATTGAGACTAAGTTGCCCCAAGTGCCCTAGTTTTGGAAAACTAGGACCAATTTTTAAGAATTGAATTTCATGTATCTATTGATGACCTGTACCTACACACAAGAGGAGAGAAAGGGTGTTGTGGATAGGAGTTTTCCTAAGTCGAACCGCGAGTCTCAAATTAACCATAATTGAAATGGATACTAAAGTTGAATATAACTAGAAAGCTTGACTTTTAAGGACAGGGATAGATCTAAAATTAAAGTTCTCTAATATAGATGATTATACCTTCAATAGGTGATGCCATGCTCTTAGGATAAGTCATCCATGTGTTGATGAAATAGCATGAAATATGACATAAAATTCAAATGAAATAATAACTAAAACATAACATGAAGATTCCTTGATGTAGTTTGTTTCTCCTTGAATTAGATATGTTCTTGAAGAATAATAATCGCCCTTGAATTAGATGATAATGCTAGAATGAGATGAGATGTTGAAAATGAATTGAGGAGGATGCCTTATATAGGAATTTTATTATTAAAATCTCCTTAAGGCCTACTTGGATTTAGTGTATTTTTACATTGGGAAAGATTTGAATAGGGTAGGACCACCCAATTATCCTCTTAATATTTGGGGCATAAAGTGTAGGACCAGGAGGTGTAGAGTGGCTTGATCTCAACAACTTTTTCTTGACTTTTTAGGAACAAAATATAATGGGGTTCTAATGCTAATTCCATTTCAATGGATCAAAACATGATGTATAGATATGCAAAATATGTTTTGGAAGTTGAAATTTGGGTAGGATTAAGGATAAATCAAGATAATAATAGATAAAGGACACACCTATATTTAAGGTCCCAAATAATATCTAGTGTTGATGTAATAAAATGGAATAAGACCCATAATATTGAATTAAATATTAATTAATTGCAAAAAAGGTCCTATAATTCATAGAGGAATGAGAAGTACTAAAATGAGTACTAGGAGAGTGTGAAATTGGATACACTAATAAAGGTGTACAATTTATGACGCTATAGGGTTGTTACATTGTGATCAACTCCTTTCATGGTGATGGTATTAAATTGGGTGTCAACTTCCTCAATTTGGCTAACAAAAGAGTCGAAGGATGAAATGATATTGGTATAATAATATGGCATGAAATGAGATGATGAGGCTTTTCCTTTACCATGCTTAGGAAACATATTTTATAGATTTGAGTTTGCCACTGGATGTGTTGGATTTGGTACCTTCAACTTCAATTTCACCCTTATCAATAAGATCTTGGATATATTTCTTAAGCTTCATAAACTTTTTAGTTTCATGACCTTTAATGCATGGTGCTCACAATACTCATTCTCATTATACCATGCGGGTTTGGGTTGATTTTGACCATAAGGTTGGGTGCTAGGTTATTGGACGATGTTGGCTTAGACAAGGTTTTGGAATAATATGTAGTGTCCCTCCTAGACTTACATTTTGATTTGAATACTAATATACCTATTTAGACTTATGATGGTTACTTGGATGGTTGTTTATGACTCTTCTACTACTTTGGATGGTATCTCTGATACTAGGACTTTATGTGGATTCATGTTATCTGTTATGACTCTTTATGATTGGACATTTTTATGATTGATGACGTGAGACTTATTATATGTCATATGATATTTGATGATTCTTATGGATGTTGATCTATAGTATCACCTTGATGGATGGATTTATATGATTTGTGGATTTACATATGATCATTGTTTACATGGATCATGTGCTTTATAATGATACTAACCCTATTTCATGATGATGATTCTATGCGATGTTTTGATATTATATTATTTGATTGTCTTTGTTAGTAGAGATTATGTCATATCACTCATTGCGAGTAGGATATGTCGTCGTGATTCTCTTTCACTTGTTTGTTTATGTATATATTTGTATCATATATATTACATTTGTCTTTGATGTAGGTTTGCAAGTAATCAACATCGACTCCACCTGGCTCCACAGGATTGAGCGTGTCTTTATCCCAATGGCAAGTTGTCAGAGATGACATAGTTTCCCTCACACACTCTCGGTCTAAGATGTGTACCTTGTCAGTTGCACCACGACACAAGTTGTGGTCAGGGTTTTGTATTGAGTTTGTCCCCTTGGTGTAAGTGGATTAGAGTCTATGTTTAAGTAATTAAAGTGTATTTGATTGCTTTGGGGTCATGATTTTATTACACAATTAGGACTTATTTAATTGGTTTATTGATTTAATTATGGTGCATTTCTAATTATCAATTATCTATTATTGATGGTTATTTATTTAATTATTTCAATGACTGACTTACTTATTATTATTTGATGGGTTATGTATTAAGGATTTATTATTTTATTGTGTTGTTTTAAAATCAAATATTTAGTTATTTATTATTTATTTATCCATTTTAGGATTATTAATTATTTGCTATTATTTATTATTCATTTATTTATTGTTGTTGAACAATCTATTTATTATTTATTTATTTATTGCTAGCCAAGCCTTATTTAATTATTAATTGTATACACATAAAAATGGCTATGAGCAATTAAATAAATATTTTATATTTATTTAATGATTTTTTCTTCTATTAAATAGTTAATTTGAAAAGATTAATTAATTTAATTCATTTTTCGTGTCTTTCTATTAATCAATATTTTATTAATTAATTCATCTACCATATTCTTCTAATTAATTAAATATCTAATATTTAATTGTTCCTCTAACCAAGTTAATTAAATATCTAATATTTAATTATCTTCTCCAAACAATTAAATATCTAATATTTAATAGTTATTCTCCTATCCTATAGTCTCAAATATTAAATAATTTCTAAATTATTTAAATCCCCTTTCCAACTCACCCTCCATCTCCACTTCATCTTCCCTTTGCCAACTCATCAAACATGTGGCTAAGGAAATTAATATTTCTTAAATATTAATTCATCATTTATCTTCAACCTCCAAAATTAATGAATATTGTGTATGTACACATATTTCATAACCATCTTCTATATTCTCTCCAACACCCCCTACATCTTAGGAAGGACTTGAGTCCACTTGTCATAACATGCCTAAATTTCCTCCAACCATCCCTAGATTCTCTCAGTCAGTAACCCAGTCAAGGTGAGATGAGTGACACTTGTCTTCTCCTTCCCCCTTTCTCTCAACCTTCACTTATGCTCACAACCATCCAAATCTGCAGATCTGATCAAGACCGTTGATCTAAGCCACATCATCTAATCCTCTTAAGGTCTATAAAATCAAGAGCTTTAGTTGAGAGAGAGTTAGACTTCAAGAGGCTTCAAGTGTATTTTGCAAGCTAATCATATGCATCCGTGAGTTTTAATTTTGAAGCAAATAAAAAATATCATTTAGCATAATCATTTTAGCAAAATCATGTAGTATTGCATATCATAGTATCAATTAACTACAAGTTATCAGTCTATTCTTCATATGCCATCTTGGAAGCCATCAGGAACAATGCAGTTAGGACACAATGAGGCATAATTAATGAAGGTAATATTAGTAATTTATTTTATGTATACTTCATGTAGTTTCATTGGTTGAGTTTGGATTTTCTGTAGTATTTCCATTTGTATTTTGTGAAACTAACTTATTGCAGGTAACATTCTAAGGATGAAATTCAAGTAGACACATTTTGGTGACCACCGTGGGGCTCATGGACCTTGCATATACCTTTAAAAATCTCACAAAGAGTAAAATTAACGCATTTGTAATGTAGATTCATGCATGTGTGAATTCTAACAACACTTTTGTTCCACAAGTTAGCACATTTATAGTCTAGGTTAGCGCATTTGAACCATAGGTTAGCACATAAGCTTTTTAGGTTAGCGCTTTTGTCTTAAAATTTGCACATTTGCATCACAGGTTCACGCATTTGTGTCCTAGGTTAGCACATTTGTCAAAGAAATCATGCTTTTGTATCCACAGAGCAACACTTTTACAGTCTAGGTTAGCGCTTTCGACCTACAGGTTAGTGCTTTTGAGCAAGAAGATAGCACATATGCTAGATTAGCGTTCCTGTTTACAAACTAAAAAAATTTCTTGCAGGTCCGAATGTCCAAGAAATTAGATTTTTCAGACTACTAACATGCATGTGCAGGATGGTGTTTAAGGCAAATCTTATGCATTTCCTCATCTAGTTAATTAAAAGTCTTATTTTGGGAAGTAACATATCATGTTTTGTTCATTTAGTCTAACTAGGAGGGCAAATTGATAGCATGCAACTTGCATTTTTAGTATTTTCTCTAAAAATAGTTGCACATAGACTTTTAAAAAGGCTAAAATAAACACCATGTTTGTTGGAGCAACATCTCGAAATAGGACTTAACCAACAATTGCTTTGAAAGGATTAAAAAGAACACTTATATTCTGTGTCTCAAAAGTGGTAGGTATATACTCTCCCCTTAATTGGGTGACCAAAAAGCCAAACCCACTCTTTTATGCTTTCTTTACTTTCAAGCAATTAAATCCTCTAGAGGGTCTGCCTTCCTGAGCTGCCTTGAGGGGGCCAATGAGAGGGGAACAACCTAAGGTGGAAACGAACTAATACTGAGTCCTTCCAATCCACTATAAATAAATCATATTTGTGACGAAAGTCCCAAACAACATGTGTTGATAAGTTCATACCGACACTATGTTTTCCCATAAACCCTATGGAGCGTAACCTCTATAGGATGGGAACCTTCTATATTTACAAAGCTGAAAGTGTTGCATGTATGGCCACATGACCAGAAGCCTTTACTAAAAGCCACTTGTACTAGTTGTCAAAATCCTTCTAGTTGTTGGTGTAAGAGGTCGGACCTCTAAAGCGGCTCACACACATACGGTTCCTAGTAGAGATATAAAGTTTGCCATGGGGAGTTTTCATGGAAACTGGTGCTTGGCTGCCCTGAAGAAGTGAGTGCCGAAGGTGGAGCCAGTGGGATCAAGCATCTAAATATCCGCTTTGAATAGCGTAGCCTCAGGGGAAACCCCATGTGATATTCAACAACTATTGTCTCAGCCTATCATAAGATTTGTACTTGCTTGTGCATTTTGTTTCTTAGACATTGTGTCTTCTATGTTTGTAACATGTTCCAAATGGTCAAAAATTGAAGAAAATTATCATCTAAGAGTGAGCAAAAATCTAACAAATTGCTGAAAAGTTTGATCAAAAGGGTAATACGAAAGCCTTCCAACACTTGAAACACTAGATCAAAAATAAAGCATCAAAACATCAGTATCAAAATTATTCTTGAAGTAGGTTTGTCTCTATACCATCACGTATTTTCAAACTATCTCAACAACTAGGCCACTAATCCAACAGGTTATTCCCAAAAAGTTCTATAAACATCAACATTCAACAAGCTATTGATTCAAACATCTTAAGTGCAAAAAAATCAACATCATTATCAAGTCTCTCATCAGGATAATCAAATCCTCTATCACGAAGCTTGATCAATCTATACTAGGTTCATAATCCCAGATATATCTTTGCTATTTTGAACCTAGGTTATATCAAAACCAGAATTGTATCAACATTGGAATCAAACAAACTTGTAAATTGTCAAATGCTTATATGACTTTTAAGTATCACCTTAAGAAAAGAGAACCCAGTTGATGCTCTGCAAGATGGACAAGGTTAGCAAATGACAAACAACACAAGACACAAGAAATCATTTGTGTTAATCAATCAAAAACTAATCTAAACAGGCATATCAAAAGAGATGCCAAAAACATGAGAGAATATTTAACTACAAAAGTAAATATGATGAGGCATCTCCAAATGCCTCCTAACATGCTCTTGGCTCCTTCTCCTTTGTTCCTCTCCTCTCCAAGTTCCAAAATAGTGTAGCTCTCAGCAGCTTTTTGCACTATGGATGTTTATGGAGGATTGAAATTTGAGTATTTTGCTCCAAATGTAAAATGAAAAGCTAAAATACTAGATGCTATTAAAAATGATTGATTTTAACCAAAATAACAAGATATTAGTTTTCTATGCTAAATGCTCTCTAAAATGCCTATAGGTTAAATGTATACAAGTTTTCAGAATTTGGATTATGAAGAAATGAGCTCTATTTATAGGAAAAATGGAGCAATGGATGGTTGAGATTGAACAATCTCAACAAAGGTCAGGATTGAATGATTTCAAATTCATGTGAGGGCTTTCAACCCAATCCCAAGATGACAAGTGTCAATGTGAGATAGGTTGAGAGGAGAGGGAATAAGCATTAAATGCTTGACATGACCTTGAGAGTTAAGGTCAAGGTTAGTTGAATGAATAAACTCTTTATTCAAAGAATAAAGCTTTTATCCAATGGATAAACTCTTGTGCAAAAGGCAAGAGGGATAAACATGGTCAAAGCAATAAATGTCTGGGGAGACAAGTTGAAATAACCATAAATGGTTATGTAAGAGCCATTAATGGTCATGTAAGAGCCATTAGTGGTTTTGGAAGACTTTGGAGGTTAATTTGTTGAACACACAAAGCAATAAATGCTTTTCAAAGACTTTTTAAGTCTTTGAGAAGTGACTCCATTTTGCTTAGGAATGTGACAATAATTAGGGGATGGATTAGGCTAATTAGGAAGGGGTTAGAAGAATCTAGAAGGGGATTAGATTTGCAAGTGGATTTGGTGGGTGAGGGAAAATAGGATTTTATTAAAAATAAAAATTCATTTATTTCAATAAATGTGTGCAAGTTGCATTTGTAGGAAAATGCAAGTGGGGGGGGATAATGATTTAAATAAATGTTTAATTTAATTTATTTAAAAGAGGAATAGGGGGATTTAATTAAATAAATAGATTTTATTTATTTAATTGATTTGTGAACTTGGTTTAATGAATTAATTAAAATAAATTGAATAATTTACTTAATTAATAGGAGAATGTTTGCAGATGAATTAATTAACTCATGGCTAGTGTATTTTTAATCAAATAAATAGCAAATATTTATTTAATTAAGCTGGACAAATTTCTGTGACTACACCAGTTATAAAGCTACTCAGAAAAGGATAAGATTCTTGTATATCAATCGCAAGATTTTATTGAAACATAGGACATTCCTACACCATTTTTATCACTACTTACGTGAGTGCAGTATAGAATTTGACGGTGAAATTTTGCAAAGACATGCTTTTCAACAAAGAGACAATTTATCCCAACGAACAAACAATAGTGGTAAAATCAACAAGGCATATCTTCCTAAACCAATAATCCACTATTGACTTTTTCCTTTGGTCACTTTAACAACTTTGAAATAATCACATGCCAGTTTGGACTAGAGCCCAATACGAACAACTTAGAAAACAACAACAAATGGAGGAAGAAGATAATCTTGTATTTCAAACTTTTGGGTTTACTGCTGTTGATGAAGAAGCAATCAATAGCACCATTAGAGACCTTGAGTAAGATTTCAAATTTGATAGGCTAATGAAAAAATTGCTGGCAAAGCAAAAAGAGAAATATCTCTTGATGTTGGCAAAATCTGGAGCTAAACTACCACAAGAATTTAACATAGAAAGCTTGAAACAAGATGTGGAGAAACTATGTGGATAATCCATTGTCAAATCTTACTCAACAAATACAAACTCTACAACAATAGATGCAAGACATGCAAAATGGAACAATCTCCAAGAAGTATTCATTAGAAGATATATGCCCATATCCTTTTGATAAAAATATGAATATGATACCATTTCCGCAACATTGCAAGATTCCTAAATATGACAAATACGATGGAAAATCTGGTCCTCAAGATCACATTAGGGAGTTTTGTACTATGAGCATGGAATTTGCTCATAATGAAACTTACCTTATGCGTCTTTTTCCTAGGAGTCTTAATGGACAATCAATGGAGTGGTTTTCAAGATTACCATCCCGAATCAAATCTTTTGAAGAGCTTGTGAATAGATTTATTTCACAATACTCCTACAATATAAGGAATGAAATAACAATACTGGATCTCTACAATGTTAAACAAAAGAATGGTGAATCCTTTATGATCTTCTGGTAACGATGGAAATGCATGTTTAATAGGTATCCCCGAGATGTACCTGATCAAGAAAAAATGGACATGTTCATTGATAATCTTATCAATGAAATGAGTTATCAACTAAGGATGCAATGTCCTCCCTCTTTGGCCAAAATGATCGAGAATGGTTTGAAAATAGAGAATACGATGGTAAAGAAAGGAGAACTAAAACTTTAAAATAATTCATACAACAACAACAACAACAATGAAAAACCCAAGTTCTGGTCAAAGAATAGGAGTGTCAGCAATGAAGGGAATGACGATAACAGTACTACAAAACAACAACAACCAATTTTTAATCTATCAAGTCAAATCCCAAGAAATAACAATCCAGAAAACAATAAAGCCAAGTCCTTTTTCTCCAATCCTCGGAGGAAATTCACAAACATTGGAGAACCTTTAGAATCAGCTCTAAAAACTCTGCTTGCCAACAAATTGATTGTTTTACCAGAAGCAAGAAATTATGAACCACCGGTCAAGCCCAATTGGTGGTATGACAATCATTTTTGCAATTATCATCGGAATAAAGGACACCTAACAAATGATTGTCAGAGATTGAAACTCCTTATTCAAGATCTAATTGATAATGGAACCATCACAGTGGATAGCCATAAGACAAACAAATCACACTTGGCTTTTAACACTCCACTTCTGAATTATGACAAAGGTGAATCATCCCAATTAAAAGATGACAAAGGAAAAGCCAAAGTGAATTACACTTATACATATGATGATGTGGTAAATGTGATCATTGTTAAAGATAATTCATCTTCAGAACCAATCAATGTTATCACGAGAAGCAAAGCAAAAGTTAGCTTTCTAGGTATAGCAAAAGACCCAACATCCACTTCACAACAATAAAATTTAGTAGAGCAATTACAAAGAATACCTACTCAAATATCAATTCTATAACTTCTTAAGGTTTCACCTATGCATAAGGAAATTTTAGAGAATGCTTTAGTGGAAACAATAGTTTCAAAAGATCTAGATGTAGATGAGTTCCAAAACATGGTAGGACACCTTGTAGCTCCTCATTGCTTATCATTTTCTGAAAATGATGACACATCCTTACAACATCCTCACAATACTCCCTTACATGTTGAAGTCTCCATTAATAAAACTCGTGTCAAATGTGTGCTCATAGATGGAGGAGCTGGCTTAAATATATGTGCATTAAGTTTGATAAAAGCTTTGGGATATTCAGAAAATGCAGTGGACCCGAAAAAGAAAATAACCATCAAGGCTTATGATGAAGCAGAACGTTCTTCTAAAGGAACTGTTGTACTACCAATAAGAATAGGACCCGTGGAAAGGGATACATTGTGTCAGGTTTTAGATTTGAACCTCTCTTACAACATTCTTCAAGGATGACCATGGATTCACAAGATGCAAGTAGTTCCTTCTACATATCATCAATGTGTGAAATTTCCTCATGAAGGAAAAGAGATCACTATAATTGTAGATTCCAGTCAATATTGTAATAATTTGAAGCCAACACAAGATACAAGAGTTCCACATAATAGAGAATCAGTATGTCCTACCAAAGAAATTCAAGAAAAGTTATGGGAAACTTTTGAAGAAAAGCTTAAGTTAAATGATGAAGGAATGGGAAAGTATTCTTTGAATAATTTTCCACTTTCACCTAAGTCATATGGAAAGCCTACAAATATTGAATCAAAGACATCAGAAAGACCGAAACATATGTTCAAAGGGACATTTGTTAGTGCTGGAACTTTTGAAGAAGAAAATGAAGACAAAGACATTCTTGGTTGGTTGTACAAGGATGAAGATAAAACTATAGCAACAACATCAGAAGTTAGTATTCCCATAAAACAATATGGCAAAGGATATGAAATCATGCAAAAAATGGGATATGAAGGAAAAGGACCAATTGGTAAGCAACATCAAGGTATTTCAGAACCTATTTGTCCACACTCGTAATCCAAAGAAGATAAATCCAGGCTTGGATATCTAAAATCCAATCAAAAGCAACATAATCATCAACAACAAAAATGGAAAAAGAAATCAGTTCCTAAAGAAGAAAATTGGCAAGAAAAGCTACATCAAGCGGCAAAAATAGTAACAAATAAACAAAAGAAGCAAGAAGAACATGAAAAGCAAGACAAAGAGATTACCATCAAGGGTAAAGAGAAATCTTGTCAACAAGTTTTGGAAATAAAAACAAATGCAAAAATTGAAAAAGATATTCCAGAAGCAATAAAAATAGAGATGGCGGAAATCAGAGCACTTTTTGCGCCAGACAATATTCTTGTATGGTATAGTGGAGTAGTCCTAGATCATGATTCAGAGATAGATTCAAATGAGTATGAATGGGGTCTAGATGTCTTATCTACTACATCATGTAAGGAACACAATGAAGACCAAGAAGCTATCAGAAAAGAAGACTTGTCTATTGCAAAACAAAAGATAGAGTTAGAAACAAGACAAGAAAAACTTAGAATTCAGAGAAAAGAGGCATATGCAAAAAGGAAAGGGAATGACAAAGACAAAGAAGTAATGCCACAAGAAATACAAGGATAGATCAAGCATCTGAAAAATAAAAGATTTTCATCAAAAGAAGAACAAGATGTATCCAGATATGGTAGAACCATAGAAGAATTAAGAGATAGTCAAGTTGGATTGAAAATTAGTCCATAAGAAGTTGAATTTGAAAGGAGACAAAATCTAGCAAAAGAATCCTCTTTATCATGTACACAAGTATGTCAACTCCAAAATGCAAATGAGGTCAATCAAGAAGGAATTTGTAGTATTAAAGACATGTGTGTTGATATAATCCATTCATTTAAGGGACAAACGTCAGTTGAAGAGCCACTTGAGTGTGAACTACAGAATGCTAACATTGATTTTGTTAGAACTAATTTGGAGATGCTTGAGAAAGACAAATCTCAAAAACATTCAATCTATGACACTACCTATTCTATGCAAAGTTATGATCATTATGTCATGAACATTGAAACACCTAATGATGGTAGTGATTATGATTTACCCCTTCTTCATCCTGAACTAATTGATTGGGATAATTTAGACAACCCTGAAATGAATGTCTTTTCCAATGATCATAACTTAGCCGTGTACCTTAACGCTGTTGAACCCATCCCACCTAAGATATCTTCCATTGCAGAATCAAGTGATGTTTCTCATAGTCATGAGAATGCCAAACTTTCTAGTCACAAAAGCAAAATAAAACAAGGAAAGAGACCTATTGTTGAAAACCATTTCATGGCAACACTAGATCAATCAAAAGGGAAAACAAAGGACATATCTGATGGTGAAAACCTCTTTGAGGTGCCAGAAGATGGAAATTTTGACATTCTTCCTGCATATTTTCAGAAGAGATATGCTATCCTGATAGAACCAACAGAAGTAGTAAACATTGGTACATCAAATGATCCTAAATTACTTCATTATGCTGCCTCATTATCATAAAAAGAGAGGAATGAATACATGGAATTCTTTAATCAAAGGCAAATAAATTTTGCTTGGTCCTATGTAGATATGCCAGGACTTAATCTAGATCTTATCATGCATCATCTTAATGTAGATTTAAAAGAAAAACTAGTTAAGTAGAAGCTAAGAAAGATGCATTCGCACATTGCTCTTCTTGTAAAAACCGAGCTGAAGAAACTATTAGAAGTAGGTTTTATAAGACCGTTTCAAGTATTGTACCAGTATCAAAACCAGATAAAAGCATAAGGGTCTGTACAAATTTCAGAGATCTGAATAAAGTATGTCCAAAAGATGATTTCTTGCTACCAAACATTGATATCATAGTGGACTTATCAGCATGGCATGAGATGTTTTCATTAATGGATGGCTTCTCAGAATATAATCAAATAAAAATTGCACCTGAAGATCAAGAAAAGATAGCTTTTACCTATGCATGGGGAACATATTGCTAGAATGTTATGCCATTTGGTCTTAAGAATGCAGGAGCGACTTATCAAAGGGCTACGACGACAATTTTCCATGATATGAAGCATACATTTATGGAAGATTATGTCGATGACATACTTGCAAAATCTCATTCAAGACAAGAACATTTGAACATTTTAAGCAAGATTTTTGACAGGTTGGAAAGATATCAGTTGAGATTAAATCCAAAGAAATGTGCATTTGGGATAACCTATGGAAAGCTCCTTTGCTACATTATATCAGCTTGTGGCATTGAAGTAGATCCTAAAAAAGTCAAAGCTATCATGGAGATGGAGTCACCTAGGAACATAAGTCAATTGCGATCTTTACAAGGAAGATTACAATCAATCAGGAGATTTGTTTCTCAGTTAGCAGATAAATGTCTTCCATTTACCCATCTTCTACATAAAAATGTTCCATTCAAATGGGATCTAAAATGTGAAGAAGCTTTTTTGCAAATAAAAGAATATCTTATGAGTCCTCCAGTACTGATATCACCAACCGAAGGGAAACCATTATTTCTCTATATCTTAGCAACAAATGTATCATTAGGAGCCCTCTTAGCCCAACATGATGATGAAGGAAAAGAAAGAGCAGTTTACTATATCAATAGAACACTTGTTGGCTATGAATTAAATTATTCCTCAATAGAAAAGACATGTTTAGCAGTTGTATTTGCAACTTAGAAGCTACGATATTATATGTTGATTCATTCTATAAAACTAATAGAAAAGATAGATCGTCTCAAATATTTGTTGAGCAAGTCAACATTAACAAGGAGACTAGCCAAATGGGTTATGATATTGAGTGAATTTGACATAGAATATGTTGACCGAAAATCTATCAAGGGACAAGTCATCGCTGATCAATTGGCTGATGCACCTTTACAAAATAACATGCCTTTGCATATCAAATTTCCTGATGCAGATATCTTGACAGTAAGTACAAACTTTTGGGAATTGTACTTTGATGGTTCGTATACATAATATGGATCAGGCACATGAATCTTTGTCATCACACCTCAAGGATACACAATTGCAAAATCATATAGACTGCGATTTCCATGCACCAATAATACTGCAGAGTATGAAGCATTGGCTATAGGGCTTAAAATGGCCATTGAATGGAATATCAAAGAGCTACCTGTCTATGGTGATTCTCAACTTATCATCAATCAAGTAAATGATGAATATCAAACAAAGGATGATAAGGTTATGCCATACAAATAGCTGGTAGAGAAATCTAAAGAACACTTTAAAGAAATCACATTCACCCAGATTCCAAGAAATGAGAATAAAGCAGTAGATGCAATTTCTACAATAGCATCTCACTTGCAAAATAAGGAGAATCAACAATGTTACAAATTTCTCATGGAAGATATCTTAACCCCTACCATTCAAACCTAGCATACCTACCGAATTTTCCATATATCAGGAACTGATCAATCCTTATATAGTCAAATTTATCAGTATTTAAAAGAACATATCCTTCCTCTTGACTTATCTCATAATCAGAAAAAGGAATTTTATCCGTCAGTCCTCTCGCTATACTATTATTGCTGATATCTTATATAGGCGTGGTCTAGATGGTACTTTGTTGAGATGTTTTGAAAAAGATGAATATGAGAAAGTTCTTAATGACATTCATGCAGGTATTTGTGGCACACACTCAAGTGGTTTAACATTGGCTAAGAAACTTCTTTGTATGGGTTACTTTTGGCCTACTATGGAAAGAGATTCATTCACATATGCAAGAAAATGTAAACAATGTCAAATCCATGGAAATCTCATTCATGCACCAGCACAAGAGTTATATCCTATGACAGGATCATGGCCGTTTTCACAATGGGGCCTTAATTTGGTAGGAAAGATCAATCCCTCATCTTCTAATGGACATAAGTTTATTTCTGATTGCTACTGAATATTTTACTAAGTGGATTGAAGCAGTACCTTTAACAACAGTGACAAGATTACAAATATCATCATTCATTTTGAATTATATAATTTGTCATTATGGAGTTCCTATGACCATTATCACTGATAATGAAAGACCATTCAAAAATCAAGATGTGAAAGAGCTATGTGAATAGTTTCATATCCAACATAGATTCTCTACTCCATATTATCTACAAGGTAATGGTCAAGCTGAGGCATCAAACAAAACTATCTTGAAAATCTTGAAGAAAACAGTCAATGAAGCTGGTAAAGATTGGTACATCCAGCTTAATCTTGCTCTTTGGGCATACCGAACTAGCATCCGCACTCCAACGGGGGCAACTCCATATTGTTTGGTCTATGGATCAGAAGCCATATTACCTATAGAAGTAGAGATACCTTCTCTACGAGTATCCTTGCAAGGTCTTATACTAGAAGAAGAACAATGAGTCTCTCGACTCCAAGAATTAGAACCGATTCAAGAACGCCATCAAAATGCAATAGAACATTTGAAAGTATACCAACAAAGAATGGCAAGAAGCTATAACCATAGAGTCAAACCGCATATTTTCTAGATTGGAGATATAGTTCTAAGGGAAAATCCAAGAAATCAGCAAGATCAAGAAAAGAAGGGAAAATTTGAACCAAATTGGCTAGGACATTTTGTCATAGTAGCAACATATGGATCAGGAGCATACAAGTTATCTACCCCTGATGATGATTGGTTTGATGAACCTATCAATTCTATCCATCTCAAGAAATTCTATGCTTGAGATAAAAAGTCCTGAAAAAATCAACAAAAAGCATAAAACAGTGAAAATTAGGAAAGATAAAAATCAAAATATGGAAAAAATGCAATAAATCTAGATAGTGAAAACTTGGTAAATAGGCGCTATCTAAAAAGCAAGTTCCTCCATCTATGAGATCACTTTGCACACCTATCTACTCCATCCTACCGCATCTATCGCTCCCATCTATCTTAGCTTATCCATTCCATTTTTCGCATCCATTTGCTCTGAACCATTAGCAGGAAATATGCAGCTTACCAACAGTTATCAATCTTTGACATACTTGTCGTAGTCACTGTCTTAGATTTTATCAAAATCAATCATATCTGCATTTGTATCTCACCATGGTTTTGATCTTGATCAATTCATACATTCATAATAAATTTTTGTTTCCACTAGGGGCAAAATCCTAATTCCTGTTGCTAAGGTGATCTCTTGAATCTTTGAAAATCCAAAACATTTGAAAAACTTAGAAAAACCAAAAACACCTAGGATTTTGAAATAGATAACAAGTAACAAAGCAACAAAAATCAAGGCATTTCATCAACAACTAAATCATGAAACTCAGAAACCGAAGAATTGATCATAAAGTAATAAAGGATTATCAAAGATCATTCATTAAGATGATTATATCAGTTAATGACCATAAGAACATGTGATTGACATACAAGATTCAGTGTTTATATCTTGATTTTATTGCTAATCATGTACTCTATGCAACTCAAGGATGTCCATGACTAGAGAAGCTATGATGAGGCATGATTATTTTTCTTTGATTGTTGTCTGTGGTTTATCTCTTACTACGGTATGATCTTGTCTCAGGATATGATCGATAAAAGATCAAGGAGGATGTTCCAAGTCATGCATGAAAGGAGATAATCCTTGTCTCTTCTGCAAGCAATACTCAGGTCAACTTGATCCATTATATCAAGTCGCTTGTATTAACTTGCTATATCAAAATCCATGTAAGGAATACTCAGGTCATCTTGAATCATTTTGTCAAGTTGCTTGTATTTTATTACAACATTTTAAAGCTCAATGATGAAATCAAAGCACTGTTACAAGATAGCATATGAAGAATGACAGTACAATTTTTAGTTAGATCATTTCATTAGCTCATTATTCGTTTACATTATAAGCATTTCATTTCATTAACAGATCAACGGTCATAAATAAAGATTGAGTATACTTTGACAAACAAAAACAATTTGCATTTAATCATTATAGGTGCATTTATTTTTAGAATCATTTTAATCATTATCCATTTTATTTAGTGGCATTTTATTATTGCATTAGTTTGCATTTAATTAAGTGCATTTCATTCATCATGTAGTGTATCATCATTATTATTTGCATTATCAATCCATTAACGATCATTTAGTTGCATCTTTGCACTTAGATTCATGAACATTACATATAAATCAAAAACATTTCATGTAGATCATTTGCATTTATATCATCATAAAACAAAACCAGATCAATCATTCATTTGCATTTCCATATAGATCATTGCATTTGCATCATTTAAGTTAAGTAATCATTTTCATTTGCATCCAAGGTCATCAAAATCAAAAATCAACAAAAGCATTTATCATTGCATCATCATATAAAGCATCATCATCACAAAGAATAACATGCATATAGAACATCATCCATCTATTCATTGCATCCATATAATCAAAGCACATAAGCATCATCATCATATAGAGTAACATGCATAATAAAGATCATCATCATATAGAATCCATGTCTGCATATAGATCATCATAAAATAATAAAAGTCCAAATATACAATGATATCAGATAAACAATACAAATGCTCCAAATCAAGTCACAGCTATCCTGTTCCACTACCACCTAAATCTGTCCGTCTCTATGGCTGTGGGCAAGATCCTCCAGATTCTTGTCTCCCATGATCACCACTCCTCTGAGGAGGTCCCATGACCCTACCACTGCTAGTATCCATCAACACGGTGGTATGATAACTACCTGCTCTCTGGCTCTCTGAAACTACCTCCTCATATCTTCGTCGCTAGTGGGAAGTCTCCTTCTCGGCCCGAACTAGTGCTCTAATAGTGTCAGCAGAGAGAGTACCTGATCCAACCTGCTGAATATGATCAAGAAGACCCTAAGTATCCTACTATCTCCTAATAAATCTATCTCTCTCAGCCATAAGAGTCTGCACCTATTCTCGGAGCTGATCAATCTGTTCTCTAAGACAGTCAATGGTCTCTTGCTCTGGCACATCATGCTCTGGTTCATCCTACTCTGGCATATCCTGCTCTGGCATATCGTGCACTGGTGCATCCTGCTCTGGCAAATCCTGCTGGGGTGCATGAACCCCAATCCCCTCCTCATCACCCTGTCTAACTGCTGGAATCTTCATCCGAGTAACTCTTTGAACCTGTCGTCTAATAAGGGGAACATGATCCATAAGATCCTCATCATCTCCACCATGAGCTGCAATAACCCTAGGGTCTGGCTAAATCTGTCTAAAATCAATGCCTCTCCCACAACCCCCATTTAGTCCAGTCACTCTGCCTCCTCCTATCAATGGAAGCCCTCTCGGTGATCTTATACCTACCCTACCATGCTCCCTCCCAATCCATCTAACATCCCTCCCACCCATAGGACGTGGTCTCCCAATCCTGGCAATCGGTCCAAATGGTCCTCCATGGACTCTCAAGCAACCTCCCCTCCGTCCAGGTCTCCTACCACCACCACCTTCATCCCCACCCTCATCTCCACCTCCCCTAGCCTCCTAAGTAGCTCTAAGCTCTCATCTCCATCTCCTCACACCTGGATCATCTGAATCATCATCATTATCTCCTGAGCTAGGAGGAGGATCTACTCGATCAGTAATGCGAGGAAATGGATGGGCTAATATATACTGAGCATAATCTGTAGTAACCCGAGGATCAAGAATGTGCAATATCATATCATAAGCCACTCTCGGAGTAGCAAGAAACTCTACATGAGCAATCTCAAACGATAAGGAAGGCCCCCAATCTCGTCTATCTCTGTACCGTCGAGCATATATAATCACACCAGTAGGCATAGGCTGAATAGTACCAAACTGTCTCAGAATGCGACTAATCAACTGTCACTCAACACTATAAGGAGTCTGACCAATGAGATATCTACTGTGCATGATAAATGGTAAGGTCCATGCATCATCCATCCATGGCTCACAATCAACATATGGTCTCCAAGTAATGCTATCTAATGAATCAAGCACCCAGCACCAATACTCCATCTTACCCAACTTATGCTAAGTAAGGATACCTGCATAAAAATATACATATGGCTGTCTCTCTCCACGAACTCTTTGATGGATAGGCCGAGTAACAACAATGTGCTCCCAACACCAGATCTGTAGTAAAGTGCATCTTGTAGACAAAATCACACTCACATCATACACCACCTGATGAAGATCATGATATAAATGTGCAAGCATGCAAACACCCCAAGCATATCAAGTATGATGCTGCATCATACTTAGGAGAATCTCACCCCATCCAATAGAAAAACCTCATGATTGCCTATCAAGACAAATAAATCCTCCAATCAAACCAGCAAGAATCACAGGAAGAGTCATAATACATCACCATATCCTCCCAACGGATCTCTCCTCTACCAATGCTATCATCAGGAAACACGACTCTGCAAGCCTCTGTCCCAATACGATCCTTAAAATCATACTGCACTAACTCACCAGTCACTCAGATGTGCAGAATCCTATAGACATTCTTGAGCATCACACTAATCTCACCCATGGGCAAGTGGAAAGTATTATGCTCACTGTGCCATCTCTCGGCTAACGCCGTCAACAGTCCTCTATTATGTGTAATCTTAGGCATATATAAAAGATGACGTAAACCACATGCATCTATATGTCTAATCTCAGCCTGTGTGAGCTCTGACACTAAATGTCGTACTACCGGTAATTTCTCCCGACACTGGAGAACATCACGTTTCTCCTATTTATCAAGAGAAATCAATCAATCATCAAATCATCTATCTATCTATCAAATCAAACTGAATCAAATCATCATCTGTCTATCAAATCAAACTGCATCAAATCATTATCTATCTATTAAATCAAACTGAAGCAACCTATGCTATCGATCTATCAGATCAAATTGAAGCAACTTACGCTATCAAATCATTTTAAAACCTATCAATCATGGTTTTCTATCAATCACCGAGCTCAATCAAAACTTTGATAAGCTATTGCATCAGAAACTAAATTGGTTTCTTCCAATCAATCAATCAATCAATCAAGTCCCTATTTCATCATCATTGTGCATTAAAAATGTTAAACATAATCATCAAAGTGATTTTTAGCCTTTGCACTTATCAAAAACATCAATTTTAAGCATTTGCGCTATCCTATTGAGCACATGCGCTAAATCTAAATGCAAATGCGCTAAACTAATGCATTTGTGCTATCTTTTTGAGCAAATGCGCTAACTCTAAAAACATATGCACAAAACCAAGCAAAGGTGCTAACTTTGGCTGCAAAAGCGCTAACAAACGAAACATTTGCGCTATCCCATGCATATGCGCTAACATACTTAACATATGCGCTAACAAAAAGATCATTTGTGCTAATCTATGCAAATTCACTAAACCTGATTTCATATGCGCTAAAACAAACTACAAATGCGCTAAATCAATGCCGAAAAAATTGAAAAATTCAAAAAATGCACCTAAAAACATGAAAATTTAAACGAAAAGTTGAAAATAAAAATCCGGATAAGATACATACCAGATACCCATACTCGACAGGTCACTGATATTGCTGAACACACTCAAAATGATGGTTCTCCATAGGAATCACCATTTCACCACCTCACCAAGAATATTTTCTTCACAAGCTGACAAAGATAACAATGAAATTAAAATTAGCCTTGATTAATTATATATTTACTATTTGAAGAGTAATTAATGTTATTCAATGGGGCAATTTAATTTGTTTTTTACAAATTAATTTAATTGACAGAATTTTTATCAATTATCATCAGATCAATCGTTCCAACCAAAGTTTTCAACAATTTCATGATCAATCTCCTGAGGGGGCACACAATCAGGATTTTCAATCTTTATCAGGCGCATTATCGAGAGTTGATTTAATCTTTGAAACAATGTTGTCTCGACATCATTTCAAACAGGGGCAAAATGTATACACATAAAAATGGCTATGAGCAATTAAATAAATATTTATTTCATGATTTTTTCTTCTATTAAATAGTTAATTTGAAAAGATTAATTAATTTAATTCATTTTCGTGTCTTTCTATTAATTAATTCATCTATCATATTCTTCTAATTAATTAAATATCTAATATTTAATTATTCCTCTAACCAAGTTAGTTAAATATCTAATATTTAATTTTCTTCTCCAAACAATTAAATATCTAATATTTAATAGTTATTCTCCTATCCTATAGTCTCAAATATTAAATATTCTAAATTATTTAAATCCCTTTTCCAACTCACCCTCCATCTCCACTTCATCTTCCCTTTGCCAACTCATCAAACATGTGGCTAAGGAAATTAATATTTCTTAAATATTAATTCATCATTTATCTTCAACCTCCAAAATTAATGAATAATGTGTATGTACACATATTTCATAACCATCTTCTATATTCTCTCCAACACCCCCTACATCTTAGGAAGGACTTCAGTCCACTTGTCCTATCATGCCTAAATTTCCTCCAACCATCCCTAGATTCTCTCAGTCAGCAACCCAGTCAAGGTGAGATGATTGACACTTGTCTTCTCCTTCCCCCTTTCTCTCAACCTTCACTTTTGCTCACAACCATCCAAATCTGCAGATCTGATCAGGACCGTTCATCCAAGCCACATCATGTAATCCTCTCAAGGTCTACAAAATCAAGAGCTTCAGTTGAGAGAGAGTTAGACTTCAAGAGACTTCAAGTGTATTTTGCAAGCTACTCATATGCATCCGTGAGTTTTAATTTTGAAGCAAATGGCAAATATCATTTAGCATAATCATTTTAGCAAAATCATGTAGTATTGCATATCATAGTATCAATTAACTACAAGTTATCCATTTGTTCTTCATATGTCATCTTGGAAGCCATTAGTGCATTGTCTGAGAGCACACCATCTGCAACTAGAAACAGTGGAGTTAGAACACAATGAGACATAAGCCATGAAGGTAATATTAGTATTTTATTTTATGTATACTTCATGTAGTTTCATTGGTTGAGTTTGGATTTCCTGTAGTATTTCCATTTGTATTTTGTGAAACTAACTTATTGTAGGTAACATTCTGAGGATGAAATTCAAGTCGACACATTAATTATTATTGATTTTTGGGATTTGTTGACCTTGTTAATTTATTTATTATTATTTGTGATTTGATTTTATATGTTTTAGTGGATTCCTATTTCTAAGGCTTTATGCTTTTAATTTATTAATTGATTAGATTAAGCTATGAATCATTATTCAAGGTATTGTTATAATTTGATATTGTCGGCAATTGCAAAATAAATATATATTACGTACCCTTGCATATGATTGGTCGAATTTTAATAGGTTGGTAAATTATTATGAGGAAATAATATATGCCTCGAAACTATACATGTTAGGTGAATGATATAGTTTTTGGAATATTTTCATTGGTTGGCTTTCAATATAGTTTTTGAATTAATTTTTGTATTTATTGGGCTTCTTGTGCATTCATGGGGGCTGGAAAATTTTGGAAGCTTTGAAGATCTAGTTTTAGAGATTTTGCATTTGGCTTTGGATTCATTTTGTCAAAGGTTTTTGCTGGATTTGGATTGGGCCTTTAGTTTTTTTAAACTCGTTTCATATTTTTCCAGGTTGGTTCCATTTTTTGACACTTTGCATTTTTGTTTCTAAAAAAAAAATTGTTGCAGTGTCTACAAAAGATTGTTTGGGGGAAATGATTTTGTGTATAACAGAAGTTTAATTCCCTTTTGATGATGTATTTATTTGGGGAAGTTTCCATTCCAATGGTTTTATTTTTTTGGAAATTGTACTGTCGGGAGTTCTCTAATTTTTCTCTGTGTCTAGATATGTCTTTTGTTTCTACGAATGCTGGAACTTGGTCAAAGATTTTAATTTGTGTTTTCTCTTGAGTTGATTACAAATCTCCCTTGATTGAGCATCATTTTGGAGTCTAGTTTCTTGTTTCATGTCTACAAGCTCTTTGTGATTTCACTGTTAATGTGAAGACACATTCAATAACTTGCATTGGCTGAAATTAGTCTCTATTTAGCTTGCTTGAGTCTCCTTTGGGTGTATGCCACTTGTTCCTACTCTCCCTGAATTAGTTTGGGTCCCTAAACCTCAGTTTTGGCTCTGTGGGAGAGAACTTTCTTGATGCAACTTTTTTTAGTGACTATGTACTTGATATGTTTGAAGTATCTATCAGTATTTGGGTGTCTTGGACCTTGTGTATGCATTATGAAGGCCTTTTTGGTTTTGAGACCCCTCCTAAGCCTTATGTCCCATTATTGTGGAGTTTCTGCTTTTCTACCAAAAATGATAGGCAATCACCCAAAAGAGATGTCAAAAGGACCAAGGGAACTACCCTACATACCGGGGGTGCCAACTTACACCCCAAGAGCACCACTATACTTACCAAGGGCGCTAAGGAATATACCTAGGGTGCAAGAGGTCTTGATATGCAGATGTAAGCCTAGAGTTCAAAAAATGCCATCCCAGAGACCAAAAACATTGTGAAATAAAATAAAAATGCTATGGTAAGTACCATAAGTTCTAAAAAATATACTAGGGGTTCTAAACTAGGAACCAAGGGTGCAGAACTGTCTCGTGGGTCTCTGAAAGTCAGTTTTAAACCTGTTTTTGTGCATTTTTAGATTATGGGTTTACTCTAGAGGCTTGTGCAATCTTTGCTTACATTCTTAGAGTTTTTTATGATGTATTTATATCCCTTATGACATTTCATGTTCTCAGGTAAGAGGGTTTATGCCTTACCATTGAGGTGTTTCATGTGCAATATGTGGCTCCTGCGAGAGGGAGAATACCTCGTTGTTGAGGGATTCTTAGTATGGATCCAATGGGATGTGTTATGCCTCACTATTGAGGGTTTTATGTTATATTTATCACTTTTATTGTTTTTATCCATGATTGGTTATCTTTATGGTGGTTCTGGTGAAGGCTTATTTCTATGAGCTTGGTTTATGAGTCTCTTTTGCTCAGTTTGGTGTTTAGTTTGTGGTATCTGTTCTATATCTCTTTTTATCCTTTGTGATGTTGTTTTATGTTCTATGTATGTATATTTACATTAGGGATTTGGTTCATGGATGGGGGAGTGCGCTCTTGCATGTGTTGGACCTAGGTTGTGAGTACTAGATCTCTAGGAAGGGGGTATAAACCTATGGAACCACATGAAGAGTTGATGGTATAATTGCAAGTGATAACATAATAATAATTGATTACCAGGTTGGGTATTTAGTAATACACCTTGTAGACGTCTAAAAATGGTCAACGCTTGCGGAATCGTACTTTAACATTTGCACATTGCCTTATTTTAGGGTTTTTGCGTCACATTAACATTTCTCCTATGTCATGCACTTGGTCTTTATCATTTGTGAGCATCGAGTCCTTCTTTTGCATTCCTCATTTTTATTGCTTTCGAATTAGGGTTTTGTCCTCTTTTTAATCTTGTCATTTTGTGATCGATTTGTCATCGATCCTTGTCCTCTTGTCAATCTCGTCAATTTTGCAATCAATTTGTCATCAATCGTTGTTCTTTTCAATCTTGTCATTTTGTCAACCAATTTTAATCATTTATAAACACTGGTCCTTTGTCAGTCAGAATCATGATCAAATCGAATTTACATCAATTATCTTTTGTCAAGACCTAATCTTCTAAGGTTTTATGATTTATTCATTTAATCTTGTTTGGCATTTTTCCTCTAGGTTAAATAATTTATTTATTTATCCTAAGTCTTCTTGTCACAATTAAATATTTATTTAATTGGCTAATTAATTCCCTCTCTTTGTGTGAATTAATTGATGAATGAAAACTTGTTAATTAATTCACTTAATTTCTAATTTCTCCTAATTTCTAATTTTCTAATTTCATCAATTTCCTCATTTTCTAATTTTCCTAATTCCTAATTTCCTCATTTTCTAATTTCCTAATTTCAATTTCCACCCAATTAATTTTTCTCTAGTTTCTCCCTATTTTTGTGCTTCGGTGGAAGCATGAATTTCTCATGCATCATACTTTTGGCATAGCAAGATGTCATAAGCTTCTAGTCCTCTAACCTTTGCATTGGCAATATGTCATAATTCATGACATAGAAGGTGTCATAACCTTCTTCTTTCCACTCAATTGTGCCATTTTTGAAATCAATTGCCTCTAATATCAAAGTCATGCTAATCTTGTCTTTTCTCCAATTTATCTATAAATTGGATGAATTTCTTCAATCAAAGATCTCCAATTGATCGCATTTTCGAATCCCCTGATCCCTGATCCCTAGTCGAATCAATCACGCTTCGAGTATTCTTGCGCTACTATCTTGTCTACTTGCTTTCACATCATGCTTATGCACTAGTAGGTGAGATCCACAAACAAAGCTATTTGAAGGAGAAAGAAGGACAATGGAGCCACATGAAGGAGACATTTGCAATGGTTTGCATTTGAATTGATGTCTTGTTTTCATGTCTTCATTGGATGTAATTAGGATTGTTATCACTGCATTTTAGTTTTCGTGATTGAACTAGTCCAATTTGCTATTGCTTGTGATGATTTCTAGATTCCTATCTACATTAATTGGTGAACCCGACGTGAACTAAGCCCCTAACCATGCTTTTGAGTGCTTTTGAGATGATTTGCAGGTGAAAAACCCAAGAAACAGGGTAATGCAGGCCTTTTTGGGCACTTCTGCACCTGTGTCAAGCATTATGCACTTGTGTCAAAGACTTCTGCACCTATGTCAAAGGGATCTGCGCCTTTGTTGCATCATTCTACGCCTATGTTGCATCATTCTACGCCTGTGTTGCATCATTCTACGCCTATGTCAAGACTTCTACGCATGTGTAAGGCTAGAAACAGAGGTAAAAAAGAAGTGTTTTTACTTGCAAATTGATTTGTTTTGCATTTTGTTTCTACTTTTTGGTTTTATGGTACTGATTCTTTGTGTAGCACCTTGGCATTACACATGGCAAAGACAAAGATGAAACTACTAACAAATTTTATGCAAATTCGATAGTCAAAGATCACACATATCAAACTTCTAACTTGGTGGTTTTGCAGGTTGCCTTGGATTACAACTAAACTTTGTGTTTGTAATTCATATTTAGGCACCTAGTATGATTTCTAAATAGGATGGAATGAACGTATGTTTGCTTTGATTGTTGAGTTTGACATTGGAGTAGGAAAGTATGCTCTCATCCTTCTTAGGGTGATCAGAAATCCAGATCTTTGATATCATTCTCATGTTTTGATTGTGTGTTACATTTAGAGGGCCTGCCATCTCGACCATTTGCTTTTGCAAGAAAGTGACAATTGTGAGAAGGGAATGACCCAAAGTAAGTACGACTAGAATACCTTGGCATTCTAACTCACTATAAATAAATACCTAATGAGTGAAAGCTTTGAAGGAAGGGTTACATGGGAAGTGATGACCCTTGAACTCTTTCTCATATCAACATCTAAGTAGGGCCTCATGGTTTAAATCATTCTTGCACGTTGTTTGGTATCTTGGTGGGCTTAATGTCTCAATCATGCTTGCGTGACACCAAGCGCTTAACAGAAATCCTTACTAAACACCTTGTATTTAGAGGCCAAAAAATCCTTCTAGTTGCTTGAGAAGGACAAGTTCGGATACTTGGAAGAGATACTAAGTTCGCCATGGGGAGATTTCCATGGGGACTGATGCTTGGCTGCCCTGAGAAGTGAGTGCCGTGGAGGGGAGCCCGTGGGGTCAAGCATCTATGTATTCTCCTTGAATCTCATAATGAGTCTACCTCTCACATACCTACTATCCTTGCCATCCATAAGAAATGTGTGAATGAGCATGATTGTCTTGAGTCTAAGTTGAAGTATCTTGTCTTCTTTGCTTGTCAAAAGTTGAATTGTGTCTCATTTCAAAAACAAGATAAATTGATTCAAAACAAGGTTAAACACAAGAACATTTCATCCAACAAAGTTCAAAACACCTTAAAACATGGTTGTCAAACATTTTTCAAAATCTTGTCTCAACATTCATGTCACTTAGATTTAGTTTCATCCTAGGTTTGCATTTTGCAAATTCATTGTCAATTACCAAGGTTAAGTTTCACCTAGGTCATACTCCTTTGCATATCAATAAGGGTCATCCATTTTGCATGTGTCCTCTTGCATTAGAGTAATACCATTGTCATACATTTGCATTTGCATACCCTAGGTCTCTTCATCAAGACTAGGTCATTATCATATCATATTAGGGTCATTTGCATAGTAATTGTCCCTTTGCATATAGTGTCAAAACTAGGTTTTGTCATACTTGAGTAATCCAAATCTTTGAATAACCCTAAGTCATTGTTAGGAAGTCTAGACCTTATCAAAACTTTTGTCTTTTGTCATAAATGTCATCTCGTCAAACCTAGCTTAGTATCCAAGCATATAGGGGAGACATTGTCATTTTGTCCTTTTGTCACTTGGTCCTTTTGTCCTTTGAGGTCTAGACATCATTTCAATTTCCTAAGGGTCTCATTTTTAGAATTGCATTCATAAGTTTGTCAAAATCTTGAAAAAAAGAACAAAAACATAGGTTGCATTCTTGCCATAGATTGCATTTCTGTCTGTTTAGTTTGCATTTAGTTGCATATCATACATCATCCTTGAAAAAAAAAAATTCCAAAAATATTGCATTTGCATAGTGACATGTTTGTTTAAATGAGGTCTCAACCTTCTTACGAAGCCATGCCATCACAATTGAGAAATCAATCATGTCAATCCAATCTCTACATGTCTCAGAACTTGGATCAAACTTATCATAATGATGTAAATGTTCAAATACAAAACCTAGAGGAGAAACTAGCTCAAGAAAAGGAGATTTTGGAACAAAAAGTGAAAAACATTGAGAAGAATAGATCACAAATGTCCAAAATGTTTCAAAAATTTCCAGGTCGAAATCCAAAAATTGAGCCAATTGATGTAAGATCTCTTATTGAACGATCAGACATACCAGCTCTCCTCTCACAAATAGAGATGATGAAACAATTTCAAGAAAAGAGACAACAACATTACGTGCCTTCACAACAAGAACAAGAATGTGTTTACTATCAATCAGATTTTCAACCATCACAACCAATTGTTCAACAACTCCAACATTTCCAATAGACACAACCAATGGTCCGATTTCAACAATATGTCCAACCAACTATACAATGTCCACAAATGGTTCAACCAATGGTGGAATATCAACAAGTTCAATCAACATATCAATGTCAACAACCACAACCAAACATTCAAAAACAAAACTTGCAACATGCACCAAGCCAAATTTTGAACATGTCAAACCAATTTGATCAACATCTAGTTCAAAATCAAAACATGACATCAGACCAGAACCAACTCCTTTACAAACAAGTTCAAATTCTACATACAACTATGTCAAAACCTCGAAAGAAAGGTGGCTTTATTGCAATGATCTTAAGGAAATTACCAAGTGAATTCTTTGAGGAAGATCAAAATAATACACTTATGTCTAGCAATGCCTCATCCCCTCACAAGAAAATTGACTCTCCAGTGGCATCTATCCCTACACCTCTAGAAGTTTTACAAGAACCTTCTATATTGTCCTCATCAAACAATACACCCAAGGATGCAATTATCCAAGAGCTATCCATATTTGATTGCCAAGATAATCCAATTCATGATGCACATCCTTGTCATGTTTCAGAAATACAAGACCCAATGCCACCATGCACTTTATTGCCATTACCTGTTTTAGAGGACCCCATTTGAAGGCCCTCTTCCTCATGTTCAAGCATTGATTCCTTGCCAGAATCCATCACAAATGTTCAAAGTGCATTTCCTTCATGCCAAACCATTGATCCCTTGCCAAAATCCCCCATGCATATCCACAGTCCAACCTCATGTCAAGAGGATAATTTAGAGCATGAAGAAACGTGTCTTAAAAAAGATCAAGATCAAGATCCCGAAACCTTATCATCCCATCCAATTGTTGACCAGGACCCCATGTTCCCAGACACTCATGATGATTCCCCTATTCTTGTCCATCCTATCCAAAGTCCTATTGACACTCCATTCCCTGAGAAAGATCAAGATATCCCAGTCCATCCAATCCCAAATGATCCCATTCCATTTCATGAAAAAAATGTCCTTTCAAATCCCATTAACATTCCAGATATCCCTTCCATCCTTTCTGATGATCCCATTGAAAGTTAAGAGCAAAGCACCTTTAGAGAGGATTCCAATGATCTTCCTCCTTGTCAAGATCAAATTATTCCTTTAAATCCTCCACAAGATCCTTTTGTTCCTCCATCTCCTTGTCTTAATGCTCCATATACACTCCAAGATCACATTTCTTTTGATGATCCCATTATTTCTCCCATTCCATCTCTTGAAGAACCTGTCATTGAGCCATGTCCACTACACAATCCTAGTCCCCCTCATAATCCTAATCCCCCTCATGAGTCTAACGTGTCAGTGCAAGATTTTCATGAACCCTTGACATGCATAATGGGTTCTTCCACTTTGGTGCAATTCAATCCACTTCAAGATCTCATTATTTCTCTCAAATCATATCCACCTCATAATGGACTCACGTCTTCTTCCCAAAGAAAAGAGTATCCTACAAGTCAAGATATTCATAAAGGCAAAGGAGTAGACATCCATAAGCAAGAATCCCTTCATGTTAAAGAAAATCTTAAGGGTCATGGCCTCAGTGAAATTCCTCAAGACGTGGGTACCCCTACTAAATCCAACATCCCTTCAAAATCCAAACATATCCCTTCCCCATCATACCTTCCATCCATCTTAGGTCCTTATATCCCTTCGTCCTCTATGCAAGGTCAGCAAAGGCACACATCCTTGAGTAAATTTCATCCATCCAAAAGAACTCCATTTCATTCATATCCATCCAGGCATTTCTTTCCCCCTCCAAGCAATTTGGATGCCAAGCATAAACATCATAAGTCTAAAAATCCACATGTATTCAAGGATCAATATGTCCAATATAATCGACATGTCAAAACAAAGAACAATATGATCTATAAATAAAAAGAAATATCCAAAATGCCACAAAGTCCAACTGAGCAAAATAAAGCAAAGTCAAAATATATATGGGTTCCTAAATCCCTTATGCAAGCAATGCACTCCAAGGAACCACAAAAGCATGAAAAATCAAAAACCATGTGGATCCCTAAGCAGCTCCTTGAAGCACAAAAGCCTAAAGAAACATCAAAATTGGCATCTAAAATTACTATTCCTCCACCCAAACCTTCCAAGTCTATTTCTCCACCACCTTCTTCATCCGTTTTGGGGCCTTATGTCCCAAAATCCATAGCCTTTCCTTCCTCAAAATCTCAATATCCAAAATACATTTTTCCTCCATCAGTCCATCACCCCTCAAGGTGTGTGCCAATGTTGATCTTGCCTTCATTTCCATCTGCTCAAGCCCAATTCTTCCAATACCCTATCCATTATCCAATGCATATTTTTCATCCTTCCATCCCTCTGGTCCAATCCTTTGCATAAATCCTTGCCTTAGTTTCATCTTATTGTCCATGTCCTTATCCTACCAACGTCTTTGAGCATACTTTTAAAGGTCATGGTCCATTTTTTTCAAGGCTACTATCCAAACAAAAAGACGCTTGAGTCCTTCTTCTATCCCCTATCATTTGTCCATCTTCTATTGAAAAAGTCAAAATACAAAAAAAAAAAAAAGTGAAAAAAAAAGACAAAAAGAAAAAAAAATGTAACGCAAAAAAATAATTCGTCCACTGGTGAAAACCTGGCAAATATGCATCATGAGTAATCTATGAACTTCTTGCATACCACACTTGGGGGCAGGTTTCCTCCTTCATATCCTATTTCCCTTCATTATCCTATCATACCATGTCATACTCCTCCATTATCCTATTGTCCCTCAGGTCCATTTCCTCTTTCCACCTTTGATCTTGACAAGGCTAAGGATCTTCATGAGCATCACGCATCTTGTTTGCAGCTTTTGGTCATTTATCCATTTGCTTATTATAACTTTTCATCCATATTCCCTGTCTTATTGCAACTTTCTGCCACTATCCCTTAGCCTATCCCGACCTTCAGTCCATGTTTGGTCTTGCTTATCCTATCCATATCTTATCACTATCCATACACTCTTTTTCATTCCTTGATCTTGATCTAACATAAGGATGCAAAATTTAAACATAGTTTCAAAAACCTCTTGACATGTCCCTCATGCCATGTCACTGCTTTACATTGTCATATCTAGTCTCTTGTCCCATCACGCAATAGCCCTTGAAAATTGCATCCATATTGTCTCCATGATAAAAGGCCTTTGTCTTCCCTCTATCCACCAACATTTTAGCAACCCTATTTATTCACCTGTCATATTCCTTTCCTTGCTAGACACTAGGGGCAAAATCATAAAAATTGAAAAATGTCCTGGCAAAATCAAAAAAATCAAATAAATGTCCTGAAAAAATCTCTAAAAATCAAATAATGTCCTGAAAAAAATCTCTAAAAAATCAAATAATGTCTTGAAAAAATCTCTAAAAATTAAATAATGTTCTGAAAAAAAACCAACAAAATCAAATACTGTCCTGAAAAAATCCCTAAAAAGTCAAATAAAGTCCTAAAAAAAAAAAATGAACACAAAAAAATTGTAAAATCTCAAAAAACAAAACAACATAATATCCCCTTTGTGCATAGACAGATCATTGAGCATCCCTCCAATGACATGCAATCACACATTCTTCTTTAATGCAATCACATATTCACAGATGAACTTTTTCCATCAAACCAGACATTCAAACTGATCAAAATTGTATTATCAATCGAACATCAGCATCAAAATCATTCATCCTTGGCACAATATCACGAGTCTTATACAGGATGTGGTATACTCGAAACCAGACTGTGTCCTATCTTAGACGGGGTACCGCATTCCCTGAAACCAGACAGCATGATCGTCCTATCAACACTTTCAACTTTTGACAATGAAGATCAAGATGTTTGTTTGACTTGTTGGAATTAGTGATCTTATCATTTATTGATTTATCTTCGATCATGTTCCTATGTTGCTCGATGATGTAACTGAGTGATTTAGAGTGACCGGGATGGTTCATGGTCCCTTTCTTTTTTGTTGTGATTTCTCTTTGTCTGCGATGTTTCTGTCTTTTGCAAAAATGGTTGCATTTCAGCTCTAGCCTTCAATGCCATGATGCTACGCATCCATTTTGCTACATTAAAATAAAGGTTCTCACCTATAAAGTGCATTACTGAAAGCAAGTTTTTCTTCGTCTCTAACTATCCTCTATTTCATTTCTTCTTACTAACATTTCTTCCGTCAGTTCGGATAGTCAGTTCAATCTCATTCTCTGATCTCCACACACATATGCTGCATCCTGCATCCATTCGGTTAGTACATTTGCATTACATCAAGCATCATATCAAGCATTTTATCCATTTCATATTATAAATGCAACAAAAACACATTAAAAAATATATATCCATACATGTTCCACAATAATACATAAACAGTGCATACGTCATCCATACATGGAAAATAAACATAAGTCATAACACATTGCATCCCATCATATCAATGCATATCATATCATATATCCACATAATATCAGAGTACAAAATTGGACTGTCTATCCTAAGTATGGCCCACAGGTTGACTACATAATGTCAAACTACATCTGTCTCTTTCCTAAGGAGCACGTGCCTCTATCACTGGGTGCTCCCTCTATCCTCCTCATCCCTGCCATGTCTCATAGATGATGTCCCTCCTGGTCCTGGCTGTGGTGGTCTCATAGGTCCACTCACCCCCATGCTGCCCACTGACCTCCGAGAGCGTGCCCTACTCTCTGTCCTTGATCATGCCCGATATGAAGCTGCTCTCTGCTCTGGTGGAACTGCACTCTCATATAGTGTCCTCCAATGGCGTATCTCCTCTCTAGTCTCTACCAACATTTGTGCCATCTCCCATGCACTGGCATCCCGAATCGACCCAATATACTCAATGACTCTCTGTTCTTCTCCCTATGCCTAGACTATTGTTGTATCTCGAGCTGCTGTAAGTTTGGCTATCTCTTCTCTGAACTAATCCTGCTCTATCCTTAAGATGGCATTCTATCTCTCTAATGTCACAATATGATCATGCTGACTCGCTATGGTAGCCTTGCACATCTCCATCTCCTCTATCCTAGCTGTCTCCGGCTCTATGGGTATATCCTGCAATGACTCTTGATCAACTGAGTCTGGCTCATAATTTTCATCCCTCTCATCATCTCCATCCTTATCATCCCCCTCATCCTCATCTCCGCCCTCGTCCTCCTTGTCCTCATCATCTCCCTCCTCCTCTCCTGTGAGTGGAAAGTCCTCCTGTCTCCTCGGTACTGGAATATCAGGATCTGTCAATGGCACTGGCTGTCATCATGCAAACCATCACTCATACTCCTCTGTTGTCCCAGCGTCCACCACATCAAATCTCCAATCCCACTGTTAGTTGTGTGAAGTCAGCATATGCAATGTGTGGCTGAATCATCCTCCCCCACTGACTCGTCTCTCTGTGAGATCGGGCAAAGTGTGTAGTCCATCTAGGTATATCCTGCCTCTCTCCAAACTGTCATCTGACTCTCTCCGGTAGGTACATCTCAATCACCCTCTGGTGGTTCACTGGTCACCCAATCAGGTACCTCTCCTGTCTACAATATGATAGCTCATCACTATCATCTGACCATCCAGGGAAATCAAGATATGGCCTCCATGTGAACTCTCTCAATCTATCTAACTCATGTCACCAATACAATATGTATCCAAAAGGACCCTATCTCAGTGCTCCCCCATAGCAGTACACGTATGGTCGGTGTGCTAATACCTATCTCTCTGCAATCAGTCGACATATGGCTATGTGCTCAAATGCCCATACTTGTAATAGTGTGACTCCACAGCTCAAAGTCTGAACTCCCCGATATGCTATCTGATGCAACTGAAAATATAGCATAGCAAGTACACATGGTCCCCATGCGTACACCGTCCCCTCTATCACCATTCTCTCTAGCACTCTTCCCCATCCAATAGGGAATCCATGTCCTCATTTGTCCTCTGCTAGTAGACATGCTATCACCACATATCATCGATTGTACTCTGATGCCATGGTCTCCCAGCCAATCTCCCTCTCTACAATATCTAGATCATCTATGTCGCATTCAAATAATCTACACAAAGCATCTCTCCCTATCACTGGATCATACTCTATCATCTCCCCATGATTCAGAATGCGGAGGATACACCATACATCCTCTAGTGTCACAGTCGCCTCTCCAGTCGCTAGATGGAATGAGGAGGTCTCTAAATGCCATCGCTCTGCCAGTGCAGTGAGTAGTCCTGTATTTGCTCTAATCTCGAGCATGAATGTGATATAGTATATTCCCAGTCCTGCTAGTGTATCTCTATCTGTGCTCCTGAGTCTATGTCGTAACATGAAGCAGTCAGGTCGGTTCTCCCACATGATCAATGGATACTGTCGACTCTGCATCATAATTGGGGCACATTTTGTCAGTTTTAGGGTTTGCTCCTATGGGCTGCATTTCCTTGTTTCATGTCCAAATCAAGGTGTTTTTCATCTATTTTGACCTATCCTATTCTTATCCCCCCTTTTCGGATCATTCGCATGCTGTTTTTGACCAAAATTGACTTCCCAATGCACAACTGTGCCTGTGTTCTGTATCCTGTGCCTATGTTGCATTGAACTATGCCTGTGTACCCTACACAAGCATAGGATGCGCTCACATAGGCGTAGAAGTTAGTTTCTACATTCCTTGTGGGCCCCACAATGTCCCGCAAGTGATCAAAATTCATAAAATTGACAATATGGGTTTTTGAGATACATACCGCTACTCCCGCGTCGTCCGACCGTCTGTAGGTGCATACACGTTCCCTGAGGTGATCTGCCATTGGAATGTTCACCATCTCTCTGCAAGTGTCCTTTTCCAGAGCAACAAATCCTCCTCTTTGGCTAGTGCAAATGAGCACTTTTCACTCTCTTTGTCTCATTTATAGATCTTTGTCAGTGCATAGATGGATGTGCACCCTCTCCATCTTATGCTGGTCACGTTCTTTTGTACCTTCAATTGCTTGTCCTTCGTGCATCCAATCTCCGATTGTCAGTCTATTTGCTCCTATCGTGTTCTATCATTCTTATCAATCAATTGGCCTCTTTTCTGGATGTTTTCGGCCAATTCCTCAAGGGGGAATGCATATGTCATTGTCAATGTCTGGGGCATTTTCATTATTGTTCTTTAAAACAACACTTAATATCGCATTGTCTCAAAGAGGGGCAAAATGTAGATGTCTAAAAATGGTCAATGCTTGCGGAATCGTACTTTAACATTTGTGCATTGCCTTATTTTAGGGTTTTTGTGTCGCATTAACATTTCTCCTATGTCATGCACTTGGTCTTTATCATTTGTGTGCATCGAGTCCTTCTTCTACATTCCTCATTTTTATCACTTTCGAATTAGGGTTTTGTCCTCCTTTTAATCTTGTCATTTTGTGATCGATTTGTCATCAATCCTTGTCCTCTTGTCAATCTCGTCAATTTTGCAATCAATTTGTCATCGATCGTTGTTCTTTTCAATCTTGTCATTTTGTCAACCAATTTTAATCATTTATCAACACTGGTCCTTTGTTAGTTAGAATCATGATCAAATCGAGTTTACATCAATTATCTTTTGTCAAGACCTAATCTTCTAAGGTTTTATGATTTATTCATTTAATCTTGTTTGGCACTTTTCCTCTAGGTTAAATAATTTATTTATTTATCCTAAGTCTTCTTGTCACAATTAAATATTTATTTAATTGGCTGATTAATTCCCTCTCTTTGTGTGAATTAATTGATGAATGAAAACTTGTTAATTAATTCACTTAATTTCTAATTTTCTAGTTTCATCAATTTCCTCATTTTCTAATTTTCCTAATTCCTAATTTCCTCATTTTCTAATTTCCTAATTTCAATTTCCACCTAAGAAATTTTTCTCTAGTTTCTCCCTATTTTTGTGCTTCGGTGGAAGCATGAATTTCTTATGTGTCATACTTTTGGCATAGCAAGATGTCATAAGCTTCTAGTCCTCTAACCTTTGCATTGGCAATATGTCATAATTCATGACATAGAAGGTGTCATAACCTTCTTCTTTCCACTCAATTGTGCCATTTTTGAAATCAATTGCCTCTAATATCAAAGTCATGCTAATCTTGTCTTTTCTCCAATTTATCTATAAATTGGATGAATTTCTTCAATCAAAGATCCCCAATTGATCGCATTTTCGAATCCCCTGATCCTTGATCCCTGGTCGAATCAATCACGCTTCGAGTATTCTTGCGCTACTATCTTGTCTACTTTCTTTCACATCATGCTTATGCACTAGTAGGTGAGATCCACAAACAAAGCTATTTGAAGGAGAAAGAAGGACAATGGAGCCACATGAAGGAGACATTTGCAATGGTTTGTGTTTGAATTGATGTCTTGTTTTCATGTCTTCATTGGATGTAATTAGGATTGTTATCACTGCATTTTAGTTTTCTTGATTGAACTAGTCCAATCTGCTATTGCTTGTGATGATTTCTAGATTCCTATCTACACACCTAATCAAGATAAATAATATGATATTGTATGCCCCAATTGGAGGGACCCAGGGAGGTGTTTTTGGGATCCTAGATTGGGAAGACTGTTGGAGCGGTATACCCAATATCCCTTGAGTAAATCCAAGGGGAGATAGATGCCACATGAGGATTAGCAAGTGATGACACTCTACCCCACATGTATCCATTATTCATATGCCTTGTATTATTGATTCACCTTTGGAGGCTGATTGCATTGATTTAGCCATGTGTTGTACTTTGGTGTTGCATTCTTATGTTTGACCCTTGTGAGGTCTTGTTGTATCATTTGGTTGATAGGTGTCGATTTAGGTCTTGAGTGTGAGTTAGAACCTTTGTCATCTCCTATCATGGGGGGTGGTTCCTTGATTGGTTCCACATGGTTGGGTGGTTGAGTGTCTTCTTCCATTGGGATATATTCTTTGGATGGAGCATGTGTGGATTCTTGAATTCTTCATGTGACTATACTTTGGAGCTGATTTCTATGTTCATGGAAGGAAGACATTGGATCATGATGATTTTTAATTATAGCGATGATTATGTATCTTTGCAATAGGCATATTTATGTAATTATACATGAAATTGTAATAGGACATGATGTAGTGACCTAGGAGAAGAGTTCCTTGATGTAACGGATGTTCATTATGTAATATGAGTTTAGAAAATTAGTGTGAAATGAAATAGTTTATATGTATTTGAGTTGCATTGCAACTATGAGTTGGATTGGTATTATATTATGTTGTAGATTAAATAATGGGAAGAGTGGAATAGTATGCATTGATTCTTACTTGAGTATTTAGGAGATTAATGTTATCGAATGGATAAATAAAATTTATAATTCTTTATAGGGATTACTTGTGAACAATTTTGCATAAGTGATTATGATGTTATAGAAGCATGAGAAAGTAAATGGTTAGAGGATAGTAAATATGATCATCTGGATAGAAAAGTGTTGTAATGGTTTGTTGTCAAGTGGCGACGTTAGGATACCCTAGAGATGAATATGTTACAAGACTATAATTGAAGAAATGTTTGATTGAAATTACTCCACTTGCATAATGTTGATTTATGCTTTCACACATGATGTTTATGCGATCTTGCAATTAGATGATGTTATATTGATTTATGTTAATGTTATCAAAGTGTTATGGATAGTTGTTTTAAAAAAAATTTCCATTTGTTAGTAGAATTTAGATTATTCCTCTAGGGTATTTTAGTGGGCATTACATAATAAATCAATGGGTTTGGCTAGTGAAGTGTACTCATTCTTTGACTTGTTGTTGGATTGAGATGGGCCATGGGGGATGAAAATGTTGGCATTATTTTTGGGTTATTTTTTTGTGGGGTGGGGTTATGGGGTTGATTGGTTTTATTAGGTGGATTATATGTTATGTGAATTGTTTCAACATGCTTAGAATTGGTCATAAAATCATTCACCACATTTTTGTTCTTATTTAAAAACTTAGGCTTGTTATTGGAGGAAGAGCCATGATATTAATTTTGATAATGCTTGATGATACCTTGTTCCAAGAGTGCCCTTTCCAAAGATAATTATGTTTTAGTGACCTCTTCAAATTTATCAAGGCATTGGGAACATAATCGAAAGGAAGTTTAGGAGACAAGGTTGCAAATGAACATCTCCATTTGGTGCTCTTTGAAAATAGGCCAAGGAAATGTCCTAATAAAGTGACACCATCTTTGTACAAAGTTGGTGAAGGTCTCCCCATTCCTTCGTTTAGTGTTACATAGGTCCATCATGGATATCTCATTCTTAATATTATATCTATAATGTGACACAAATTTATTTGCAAGGTTTGGGAATTAGGAGATATAGAAATGAGGTATGTTAGTGAGCCATTCAAGAGTAGAACCTCATAGACTCTTTGGAAGAATTTTTCTCAGGTATACATAACTATAGGACACTTCTTGGAAGGCTATGAAGAATATTATTCAACATGTTTTCTTGGGTCTCCCTTTCCTTTATACTTGTCAAATTTTAAAATTTTAAAGCTAGGAGGATATGTAAGGAAAGCAACTGTGGAAATTCACTTCCCTAATGTCAATTTGTAGGGGAGAATAGACTAGTGTATACAATTTTTTAATATTTACAGAATATGGCACAAGCATGAGCATACATAAATAAACAATATAGGGATATAACACATAGAGTTAACATGGGAAAACCCTTTCAGGAGAAAAACCCACCAGCAACAAATAATCAACTTTATTAATAGTATGTCAAAAACAATACAATAAAGTCCACTCTGCAGAATTCCTTCACTCTGTCATACAACCGTTCTAGATTAACATACAACACTTAGATCACACAACAGTTACAAAGTGCTCAATAGCTATTGTAACTTGTAACCTTACATTCAATTCACATTTTGGCTTCAAATACCAAACTTGTCGATGGTTCATCTGAGCAACTGCACCAACGACTTGAAGTCTAACCATCTGGCTGCGTCATTCTGCATTCATGGAAAATCAATTATCCCACATGCAGTAAGGAGTCAGATCAGTTTGTATTCGAATACACTGATAGTCGCATCCTTAGTGTCTGAGAGTTAACCTTTTTGGATCTTGGTTCAATCTCACTCCCGCAGTCGGTTTCCACTCCAATGACCATCGGTATAGCTTTCAAGTAGTAAAGTCGATTGCCCAATGATACTCGATCATCGAAGGAGACTCCATCGGGTCATCGGTAAGGCATGTAAGATGTTATCCCGATCTCCAATAGACAAGAGCAGACCACATTGGGACATCGACACCAACCCTACGTAGTTACCCTAACATGCAATGTTATCCCGATAACCTAAGGTGGTCTCATTAGGACATCGACACAAGCACTGCGAGGTTACTTCAATAACAAAGAGTGGTCTCATCGGCTCATAGGATAAGCCCAAAAATGCTATGCCGATGAGAAAAGTGCTTCGAGACAGAACAAGAAAGACTTATCGAGACTTTGGTGTAGCCTTCAGCATATTAACCCAATAGCCGATATCAACCCGATCTCCTAAGGTGACTTCATTGGGTATCGACTTAGCTCCAAGCTGGAACCTTTGATAGCCGATGACAACCCATACTACTTAAGATAGCTCCATTGAGTCATCGGCACAATCCTAATGCAATATTCCACTCTGTTGTTCCATTAGTGTAGGCTAGCCCAATCAACCCGAACATGTCAAGTGAATTGGAGGCACATTTCCAACAAAATCCCACTTGACGAGGAATTCACTGGACCGAATACCATTTTAGACATTACTGAGAGACATGGGTATGAAGACCCATAGAACTTGAACACCACCTAAACTTGTGCGTGCTCAATGGTTTCGTCAAGGCATCTATAACATTTTCTAGAGTGTCTACCTTGTTAAGATAAAATTTTCCATCTTCCACCATGTCACGAACAAAGTGATACTAAACGTCAACATGCTTCGACTTGGCATGGAAAGTAGGATTCTTTGCCAAACATATGGCACTCTAATTGTCACTCCAGATTTGAACCTGCCCTGCATCAAAACCAATATTTGAACTCAAACGCTTGAGCCAAACTACTTCTTTACAAGCATGTGTGTCCACCATGCATTCTGCCTCTGTAGTGGACAAAGCGACTACAACTTGTCGCTTGCTCATCCAAGTAATTGCTCCACCATTCAGGACAAAAACATATCCACTAGTGGATCTCCTGCTATCAATATCCCCTGCCCAATCAGAATCCATATAACCACAAATGTTGAGAGTTTGCTTTTAAACATTTAGATTACCATGATAACACAATGCAAAGTCTGAAGTACCCTTCAGATATCTAAACACTCTCTTTACAACATCCCAGTGCGGTTTTCCTAGATTCGACATAAAATTGCTAAGTACTCCCACTGGTTGGGAAATGTCTAGTCTTGTACAGACCATAGCATAGATCAGACTGCCTATAGCACTTGCATAAGGTACACTTTTCATGTATTCAATCTCTTTTGGAGATTTTGGACTGTCAAACACAAATAACTTAGTTCCCTGCAAGATGGGAACAACCTATGATTTACAATCAGACATATGAAATCTGTCAAGAACATTGGTTATATACTTGGCTGAGCCAAAGTTTCCTCCTAGATCTATCTATTTTTATTTCCATTCATAGATTCTGGTCCTAAGTTCTTCATTTCAAATTTCATAGAAAGCTGAGATTTTAAATCTGAGATCATACCTTTTGTGTTTCCTATGAACAACATGTCATCTACATACAAAGCTATGATAAGGATCCTATCACCATCAGTTTTGTAGTAAACACAATGATCATCTTTTGATCTCACAAATCCCAAGGACAAAACAAGTGTATCATACTTTTGATACCACATTCTGGAAGACTATTTTAAAGCATGCATAGACTTCTTGAGTTTGCATACTAGATGTTCTTTACCTTTTTCCACAAATTGCTCAAGCTGGGACATATAAATTTCTTCTTCAAGATCACCATGAAGAAATGTTGTCTTCACATCCATCTGCTCAATCTCCCAATCATATCCTGCTGCAAGTGACAAGATAAATTTGATAGATGTCAGCTTAGCTACAAGAGAGAAGATTTCCCCAAATTTAATACCTTCATTTTGCGAATACCCCTTTGCAACCGGTCTTGCTTTGTACTTGTCAATGCTGCCATCTGGACCATACTTCTTTTTGAACACCCACTTGTAGCCTACAGGCTTTCTGCCTTTAGGTAATGGCACCAAATTCCAAGTTCCATTTTTATCCAATGATGACATTTCATCATTCATGGCTTCCAACCAAGAATCTGAATCATGCATTTCAATTACTTCTTTGATAGTCCTAGGCTCATCAGTATCTACAAGTAAAGCATAAGCCCAATTAACATTCAACATAGAATGATTGCACTTATTAGGTGTATACCTATTAGGTTGCCTCCTCTCTCGAGTAGATCTTCTCAACTCTGGTGTTGGGACTTCTTGTAGTTTCATAGGAGGCTCATCATTATGTTCTTCTTCAAAACTACTTGAGCTGCTTGAACTCTCCTCATCTTCAGGTTTCTCCAGAGAGTCTTCTTTGGCTGGAGGAATTTCAACCTGAACTTCCCCTTTCTTTTCTATATTATGATCTAGTGACATAAGCTTCAGCTTATGAAAAATCACACTTCTGCTATATACAACCTTACCAGTCACTGGATTCCAAAGTTTATATCCTTTCACACCAAATCCATAGCCAATGAAGATACATTTCACTGCTTTGTTATCCAACATAGATCTATTAACATCAGGAACATGAGCATATGCCTCTGCACCAAAAATACAAAGGTGCCTTAAAGAATGTTTCTTACTAGACCATGCTTCTATAGGTGTTTTGTCAACCAATGTTGAAGTAGGAGAATGATTCAGCAGGTAACACGCTGTAGCAACTGCTTCAGCATAGAATTTTTGTTCCAGGCCAACTCCGCTCAACATGCTTCTTGCTTTCTCTATTAGAGACTGATTCAACCTTTCTACAACTCCATTCTGTTGTGGAGTGTAAGGTACAGTCTTATGTCTCTTAATTCCATGATCAACACAGTACTTGTTGAAATCTACACTACAAAATTCACCACCATTGTCTGTTCCAAAACATTTAATCTTTCTCCCAATCTGATTTTCAACAAGGTTCTTAAATTCCTTAAACCATCTGAACACTTCTGATTTACTTTTAGGAAAGTACACATATTCCCTTCTTGAATAATCATCTACAAAATATACATAATATTTAGACTTAGACAAAGAAGGTACATCCACTGGACCAAACACATCAGAGTGAATATAATCCAGAATATCATAAGACTTATGAGAACTGGAATAAAACTGAACTCGGTTATGTTTTCCATATATGCAATGTTCACAAAAATTGAACTCAAAACTACAATCATCTAGACCTTCAACCAGATTCTTATTTTTCAAGGCTTTTAAACCTTTTTCACCTATGTGGCCTAACCTATTATGCCAGAGCATTGTTTTCTCAGCAGGAAGTTTAGCTTCCAATGAATTAGCATTATGCATCCTTATAGTTGTCTTAACAGACTTTTCAGAAGTTACATTACAACATATAGGTTCAGCATTTAACTTATACAGTGTACCAATGCGATCACCCTTTGCCAATATAATGGAACCCCTAGTCATCTTACAACCACTAGACACAAATGTAACTTGTACTCTAGCATCATTAAGTTTACTTATAGAGAGAAGGTTTCTTGCCAAACTTGGTATATGAAGAACTCCATTGATCCGCTTCACTCTACCATCTGGGAATTAAATTTTAATTTTGCCTCTCCCTACAATCTCCAATGTAGAATCACTAGCCAAATATACCTTTCCACCAGCATACGGTTCATACTTCGAGAACCACTCCTTGTGGGAGGTCATGTGAAAAGATGCACCAGAATATACCAACCAGGTGTCATCTGATGTAGGTTCTGCCAGAGCTGCTACAAATGCATCTGCATCACTTTGAGAAGATTCAGTGTCAGAATACTTCTTCTTCTTCTTCTTCTTCTTCTCCTTGCAATCCTTTCAGATATGCCCTTTTTGCCCACAGTTCCTGCACTTCACCTTTGACTTCTTGCCTGGAGATTTAAATCTCTCTTGAGACTTGGACTTCTTTCCTTTCTTCTTGTCCTTGTCCTTCGATCTACCTCGAATAGAGAGTGCATCTTTTGTCATCTCAGAAGACTTCTTTCTCATTTATTCTGACAAAAGAGTATTAACCATAATATCCACCTTGAACTGGGTCGTAGTACTACCAATAGCCATCACTAAGTGTTCCCAAGAGTCAGACAAAGAACACAATAGTAGCATGCAACATTCTTCTTCCTAGATGGACACACCAACAGAAGTTAACTATGCAAGAACCATGTTGAATGCATTTAAGTGGTTTGCCAAAGGTGTTCCTCCATCCATCTTCAGAGAGTACAACTTCTTCCTCAAGAAAATTTTATTCACCAAGGATTTACCTTGATAAATATCTCCCAACTTATTCCAGAGAAGATGTGCAGTCTTCTCCTCATGGACGTTTAACAGAACAAAATCAGCAAGACATAGCCTGATTGGACCCCTTGCCTTTCGATCAGCTAGATCCCAATCTTCTTGCTTCATTCCTGAAGGCTTAGAAGTTGCAGTCATAGCACCCCAGAGATCTCTATTGACCAGCAAGTCTTCCATCTTGAGTTTCCAAAGTTCAAAACTGGAACCATTAAACTTCTCCATGTCTATGCACCCTAAGGTGCTCGCCATCTCAAACTGTAAAACAAGTAGAGACTCTACAAGAATCCCACTGAAATAGAACTAACACAAAAAACCAACCCTACCCAACAAGGATAACAAAAATAGGCCAAGCTCTGATACCACTTGTAAGGAAAGCGAGTGCAAAAATTTGCTTCCCTAATGTCAATTTGTAGGGGAGAATAGACTATTGTATACAATTTTTCAACATTTACAGAATATGACACAAGCATGAGAATACACAAATAAAAAATATAGGGATATAACACACAGAGTTAACGTGGGAAAACACTTTTGAAACCCACTAGCAACAGATAATCAACTTTATTAACAGTATGTCAAAAACAATACAATAAAGTCCAGTCTGCAGACTTCCTTCACTTTGTCATACAACCGTTCCAGATTAACATACAACACTTAGATCACCCAACAGTTAAAGAATACTCAATAGCTATCATAACTTGTAACCTTACATTTAGTTCACATTTTGTCTTCAAATACCAAACTGGTCAACAATTCATCTGAGCAACTGCACCAATGGCTTGAAGTCTAACCGTCTGCCTGCGTCAGTCTGCATTCATGGAAAATCAATTATCCCACATGCAACAAGGAGTCAGGTCATTTCGTATTCAAATACACTGACAGTCACATCCTTAGTGTCTGAGAGTTAACCTTTTTGGATCTCAGTTTGAACTCGCTCCTGCAGATGGTCTCCGCTCCATCGGCCATTGGTATAGCTTTCAAGTAGTAAATTCGATCGCCGAAGGCGACTCCGTCAGGTCATCAGTAAGGCATGTAAGATGTTATCTCGATCTCTGATAGACAAGAGCATACCTCATTGGGACATCGGCACCAACCCTACACAGTTACCCCGATATGCAATGTTATCCCGATAACCTTAGATGGTCTCATCAGGACATCGACACAAGCACTGCGAGGTTACTTTGATCTCTGATAATAGAGAGCAGTCTCATCAGCTCATTGGATCAAGCCCAAAAATCCTATCCCGATGAGCGTAGCGCTATGAGACAGAACAAGGTGGACTTATCGGGACTTCAGTGTATAGCCTTCAACATATTAATCCGATAGCTGATATCGACCCGACCACCTAAAGCAACTTCATTGGGTATCGGCTTAACTCTAGGCCATAACCTCCGATAGCTGATGACAACCCGGACCACTTAAGATAGCTCCATCGAGTCATCGACACAACCTTGATGCAATATTCCACTTTGTTGTTCCATCAGTGTAGGCTAGCCCGATCAACCCGAACATGTCAAGTGAATTGGAGGCACATTTCCAATAGGATAGGGAGACATAGAGATTGATGTATCAAAAGGATAAGGGCAAATTTTCTTCAAACATATAGGCTTTCATTTGATGCCCATCCTTAAAATTTTGGATCATATTCTTCATATCTTGAAGCTCATTAGGCAAGTTAGGTATTTGAAGGTTATCACTTTATTAGTGGTGAAGGGGTTGATATTCATTGTGGTAGTTGGATATAGGTTGACCTGGTAGCTTGAGGTAGGGATTTTGGAGTTAAAATTTTGGGAAACGAATGTAGTAGCATGTGTGTTACCATGGATGTTGGTGTTAGTATTATGAGGCTCGTACAATGATAATGGGTGGAAGGATTGTATGAATGTAGTTGGTTGTGTTATCAGGGGGTATTAAAGTTGAAGGTGCACTTGTTTGGGAGGTGGATGCAAAATGGAAGGTTCGAAATGTGTTTCAAGTTGAGATAGATCAAAACCTAGTAAGAGTCTAGATCCACTTCAAATAACATCTAATAGGAATAAGTCTTGTTTTATTTGGATATCCTTCTCCATCATTTCTTGATTGTATTGATCTTGGAGGAAGGCAACCAACCTAGGAGAGACATTGGGTGGTCTACAAGCAACGATTCCTCTTGTGATGGTTGGATTTGATTTGTAGTATCAAGCATCCCATAAGGAAGCTCATTTGGGTTAGTGAGCTCATTTGTGTTTGAATCCATGAGCTTCTTCTTTTGAGCTCTTGTGTATACCATACATTGGTAAATCTTAAAGTGTAATAAATGGAGGTTGATTGGACGATGGGATTTAGAAGATTAGGAAATGGATGACGAAATTTGGACTAGGAGGAAACTTCTTTGACCAAGCAAAAATTTGTTTTTGACTTGGCTGGGTTTTGGAATTAGGATTGGATAACCTTAGGACTTGGATTAGGATTAGATTGTATTAAGATTGATATGGATTAGGGATTTATTTGGATTAGGATATGGATTTGATTTTGGATTGGATAATGTCAAAATAGAATTGGTAATATCTAGATCCTTAGTGAAGGGATTTTGATTAGGATTGTATCTACCCCTACTTGGGATAGGCAAAGTTCCCAAGAAATATTAGATGGGGATTTTGGGTTTTAACCCAAATTATTAGGGATAAATTGATTGTAATGCAAGTTATTAAGAACTACACTAATTAAGTATCTCAAAGGATTCAGGATGTAAACAAACTTTATTAAGTTATTTACCTTGGATTAAGGATTAAGGATGGGGGATTTGATTTGGAAAATTTGCATAAGGGGTTGATTTTGGTTGATTTACTAAGTTCAAAAATGGATATTGCAAGGTTGATTTTAGAAAGGTACTATGAGAGTGTATGACTAATATGATGATGTGGAAGGTGACTTGGTCAGTGAAAGGTTTGGTTAGTAATTCTATCAAGGTTCCCTTGGATCATTAATTTTAGTGCCAAATATCATGAATTCTATTTGTGAAGTGTTGGGACAGGTTGTACTGGTCAAGATCTTGTTATGGCACAAATAGTGAAGGCCAAGTGGAGATTTTCGTTATAAGGATGAGACTCCAAAAATAATAGATGTAGTTATGTAGGTGCAGACACCAAAATAGAGGCACAAACGTCAAAGGGTAGTTTGAGATTGAATTTATTGTTTTGGTCAAATTTTGGATTTCTCTTGCAATAGATGTCAAATGATAATACACAATTGCTGACTATTGACTTGTAATGATAAATAAGGTATTAGCAGAAGCTATGAAGGAAGACTGAGAGGGGGGGATGAATCGGTCTTCACCAAAATATCAAACTCAATCACAAAACATAGATCTGATAAACTGAAGTAACAAAAAAGATAAGAAAATTGAGAGGACAACACACAACACCAAGATTTTGATGTGGAAAACTCGGTTAAGGGAAAAAACACGGTAGGAACCTACCCACAGTAAGATGATACTCTATAGTAGTATGTGAAAATATTACAATGGGGAATGCACATGCATTTAGGCACACTGCTCAAATATAATGGCCCAGAAGGCTACAAACATCAAGGAAGTCTCATTGACTTACAATAAACTTCATACTACAATTCGAAAGAAGTGAACTAAAAGAATAACATCTCCAAATGCCTAATTACAATTCTGGTTAAGGAAAAATGTTTGCTTTGTAGAACCAATCTCCACACAACACTTCATTGAAAGATAAATCTCTTGTTCTCACATAAAACTCTCTCTGATAATGCAAACACAACATCGACACCTATATTACATGACAATATCACCTATATATACAGTTCATCAACCTTGATAACAAGGTCAGCTAAACCCTCAACCCTCAATTACAAAATTACATCACATGATACAAGGATCAACCACTAGACCAATATAATAATTTACATGACATAAAATAGACCTAAATAAAATTCCCAAATGCTCAACTCCACCGAAAATCATGCCAAGATCAACTGCAACACGCTACACCAATAGAAAAACTGCATAACATGAAAAATCATCATTAGTTCATAGAAACCACCAAAAGCTCGCACAATGATCAATGTGGATCATCAAAACAAATAGGAACTAACTAGAAAACACTAGCAAGCATATTATAATCATCAGGAACAACTACACCAACACCACCTATCAAATCTTCATTGATCAACATCTAAAAGCTCAAGAACACAACCAATCAATAACTATCATGAAGAAAGATAACATGTGGAGAACCAAATCATGATCCATATAAAATGAAGATACACAAGACCATCCCAAAATATTAGCACAAGATCTAATCACACCAAAATATACCGGAGGATATATTGAACTTTGCAAAACAGTGATCAACAAAACACCATTGCAAACTGGATCATGAGATCTTCCAAATCTGTAATCACTGAAGCAATACATAGGAATATGTTGACATCAATGACAACAACATATCCTAGCAGTAGAAATAAACAATAATATTCATCAATCTCCCCCTTTGGCATTGATGGAAACATATGAATGTGAAAATCAATGAATGCAAAGAAAGAAGATAACTCCAGCAAACTCCCCCGAAGATCAGGACATATAAAGAAGTTTTTCACATGATCTCTCTCCCCCTTTGACATAAATGCCAAAGATCTCAAAATAGAAACCAAAATCTCTCTCCCAAAAAATAGAAACAAGAATCTTAGAAATCTCTCCAAAACACATACTACTCTAGCAGAGGAGTAGTACTAACTCACTAATCCGAATAAAAGGATAAGACTGTGAAGTCCACCAGATTGATGCAACTCAATGCATCTAGTTCTCACCAGGAGGGGTGGATACCCCTAGCTTGTCTCTCAAATAGACAAATGTATCTACAGGCAAAGTCTTAGTGAAAATATCAGTTATTTTCTCCTTTGTAGATACATACTCAAGTTTCACCTTAATTTCACTAACTTTCTCTCTCAAGTAATGATATTTGATTGGCACATGTGTAGTTCTTGAATGTTGCACTGGATTATTTGACATGTTAATAGAAATGGAATTATCATAGTAAATGATAGTAGGCTCATCCTAAATAACTCTATTATCCTTCAACATTTTCTTCATCCAGACAACCTAAGTGCAATTACTAGCAGCAACAATGTACTCAACTTCAACAGTAGATAAGGACACTGAATCTTGTTTCTTAGTAGCCCATGAAACCAACTTCTTACCCAAAAAGAATGCTCCACCGATAGTTCTCTTCCAGTCATCAACATCACCAAATCAATCTGCATTGGTGTAGGAACATAGCATGAAATCATCATTCCATGGATATCATAAACCATAATCCATAGCTCCCTTCAGGTATCTGAATATCCTCTTCACAATAATGACATGAGTCTCTTTTAGATAAGCTTGATATCTAGTAGCCATGCACACAACATGCATAATGTCCGACCTAGTCTGAGTAAGATATAACATTCCACCAACCATAGATCTATACAAACTTTGATTACCTTTATGAGATTCGTCACTCTTGGGTAGTTTACAACCAACCACCATAGGAGTTCCAACAAGTTTGGATTAATCTAACCCAAAATTCTTCAGCAATTCTTTCAAATACTTAGTTTGAGATATGAATATACCTTTTACAATCTATGAAATCTGCAAACCTAAGAAAAATTCCATCTCATCAATCATGGACAGCTCAAATTCTTTCTGCATATCATAGACAAACTTCATGCTCAAGTCAACATCACCTCCAAAGATAATATCATCAACAAAGACTTCAACAATCAGGATGTTATCATTTTCTATCTTAAAGTATAGATTACTGTCAGCAACACCTTTAGTAAATCCCAATTTCAACAAATATTTATCTAGTCTAGCATACCAGGCTCTAGGGACTTGCTTCAATCCATAAAGAGCTTTCTTCATCTTACTTACCATGTCTCCATTATCTGACAATGAAAATCCATCAGGTTGCTCAATGTAGATTTCTTCCTCAAGATCACCATTCAAAAAGGCAAATTTGGCATCCATCTGATATACCTTGAAATATTTATAAGTAGCATAAGCAAGCAACAACCTAACAGCTTCAAGTCTGGCCATCGAAGAAAAAGACTCCTCATAATCTATTCCTTCTTTATGAGAATATCCTTTGTAAACTAGTCTAGCTTTATTTCTAACAACTTCACTGGCTTCATTCAATTTGTTCTTAAATACCCATTTAGTACCAATAACATTCTTATCCTTAGGTCTGGGCATAAGTTCCCAAATATTATTCTTTTCAATCTAATCTAGTTCTTCTTCCATAGCTCCCAACCAATTTTCATCTTTATAGGCTTCATCAACATCTTTAGGTTCAAATTCAGAAATCAAGAATACTTCTTCAGTAGTTAACCTTCTTCTAGTCATTACACCTTTATTCTTATCACCAATAATGTAATTTTCAAAATGATTCAATCTTACATACCTCAAAGTCTTCTAATTATTCTAATTTTCAAGTTCTTGCACCTCTTCACCCACAACAAAAACATTCAAATTAACTGCCTCTCTCAAATCATTCTGCTTAGGCTCTTTAGTCTTAATAGGAGCTAAAGCAATATGTTGTTCATCATCATAACCACATGCTCTGATCTCATTTCCAAGGTTCTCATCCACTTTTACATTTGCACTCTCCACTATCTTTCTCAGCCTCTTGTTGTAGCACCGGTAGGATTTTCTCTTTGTTGAATATCCCAAGAAAATTCCTTAATCACTTCTAGTATCAAACTTTCCTACATCCTCATCTCTCTTAATATAACATTTTCTACTAGATACTCCAAAATATCTCATAGTAGGAACATGACCAAACCATATCTCATAAGGGGTCTTACCGATATCACCTTTGATGTGAACTATGTTGAATGTGTAAACAATAGTGCTAATGGCTTCTCTCTAGTAGATCTTAAGAACATTCCCTTCAATCAACATAGTCCTTGCAACATCCAAGACAATTATGTTCTTCCTTTCAACAACTCCATTCTACCAAGGGGTTCTAGGAGTAGATAATTATCTTCTAATCCCATGCTTCTCACAAAATGAATTGAACTCACTGAAACAAAATTCTCCACCTCTATTAGATCTCAAACACTTCTCCTTCAATCCAGACTCAATCTCAACCTTTGCTTTGAAAATCTTGAATTTGTCAAATGCTTCTGATTTCTTCTTCAAAAAGATAACCCACATCATCTTGGAATAATCTTCAATTAGCAACATAAAATATCTATCACCCGGCAAACTTCTAACATTTGTAGGTCCACATAGGTCAGTATGCATAAGATCTAGCAATCCATCAGATGTATACCATTTTCTCTTGAAAGAAATGCTTGTTTGCTTACCCAACTGACATTCCTTACATACTGGATTAGTAGGTTTAACAATCTTAGGTAGATCTCTTACAACATGTGTAGAAGATATGTTAATCACTGAATCAAATTTTACATGATGCATTCTCCTATACCACAACCAACTCTCATCAATCTGATTAATCAAACAAATTTTCTCACCAGCATTCAAATGAAAAATGTTACCCTCAGTCTTAGTTCTAGATGCAATTTCTATACCAGAGGCATTTAAGATCTTGCATTTTCCATCCTTGAATTGTAGATCACAACCTGCATTATCAACCATATGTCCAACACTCAAAAGATTATGCTTCAAACCTTTAACATACATGACATCATCAATGTTATGCTTACCATCAAAAGAAATAGAACCTTTCACATAGATCACATAGGCTTTGTCATCTCCAAATCTAACTATTCCACCATCATACCTTTCCATACTCACGAAATTTCTTTTATCGCCGGTCATATGATGTGATCAACCACTGTCAATTATCCATTCATCTTTCTCTTCAACCTTAGAAGCTAAGGCTTTCTCCTTAATAGTACAACTAGTAGAATCAACATGTACAGGTCCATCTTCCTTAATGGCAAGGAATACAATTTCATCTCCTTCTGATTCTTCATCTATAATACCTTCATCAACAACATAGTAACAGTTCTTCTGATTCCTATACTTCTGGTTAGGCTTGTAAGGATTATCACACTTCTCATTATTTTCATATCTATCATTCCTATCATGCTTATCAAACTTATCATGTCTATCATACTTAGTCATTCTCTATGGGAATCTAGAAGAAAAATGTCCTACTCTTTATTACAAGAGAACATTTCAAAGGCAACTATCCATCATACTTACCGCCGGCTCCTTTAGGCAATCTTTGGGCAATCAGTGCTTCAAGTTCATCCAACTCTCTTTCTTTCTCTTCCATCTATCTTCTCTCTCTTTCATATCTAGATATTCTACACTCATCTGGATCATATCTCTGCTTACCAGATATAGATGCAAATGCTTTGGACACAATAGCTAACTTTCCATGTGATTCTCCAAACTCGCTTAGCTCAAATGCAACAATATTTACAACCATCATAGCTCTTGTCACTATAGTCACACTCTAGATCTCATCAATAGAAGCAACCTTATGTTTATAAGAAGGGGCCAAAGATCTTAGCACTTTAGCAATAATTTTATCTTCCTCAATGGGTCCACTGATACATGTGATACCTAGGATAAGATCATTCACCTTAGCCATGAAAGAGTGTATGTTCTCATCATCTCCCATCTTCAATGTCTCATATTTTCCTTTCAAACTCCGCAACTTAGCAACTTTCACTTGTTTATCACCTTCATACATAATCTCAAGCTTTACCGAGATCTCATGTGCATTCTAGAGTCACATCACATTTGTCATCTCAGAATCAGTCAGGGAACTAAGAAATGATTCCTTCTCTCTAATATTATGTTCAGCTTCCTTGATCTCATGAGGGGTAGGTGGTCCACTTGGAGGAACAATATAAGCATTCTTTGTAATCTTCCAATAAATTTCTCTAAGATATTTCAAGTGCACTTGCATCCAATCCTTCCATATAGCATAGTTACTCCCATCAAATCTCATACTATCCTTCTTAAAGATAACACCTTGAGTTGTCATCCCAGATCTCCTCAAGCAATCAAGATTCTACCAGAGGATATAGCTCTAATAACAATTGTTAGCAGCAACCAAGAAGGAAGACTGACACCAGTGAAAGATTAAAAACCTGAAGTTGGGAGTCAATCACATCATACTACAATGCTCACAAATGAAGAGGAGACTCCCACAAATGAAAAGGTAGACAAACCAAAGCCTACTCCCTTCTTTTTAACTCTCATTGTAGGAGATAAATTACTTCATAATTCAATGATTGACTCTGGAGCTAGTACTACTGTCATGCCTAAGAAAATAGGTGAAGTCCTAAAGCTTGAATATGAGTCCCTAGATAGAGAAGTTATGCAACATGATGGGAATAAATTTCAATCCATAGGTGTGATTAAGAACCTTTTTTTGACCTTTTATACTTTCCCAAGCATCACATTTCTCCAAGAGGTGGTGATAATTTATATTCTCCTTATTTTTGGTCTTTGCCTATCAAGTGATTTTACTATCAAAATAGGTAGTTACCTTTCTCTAGATTGGTCACACCTAATCCTGAGAACCAAACATGAGCCAAATTGAAAATAGTATATGAGCCCTTACATTGAGAACATATAGCCAATGAAGCCATGATGAATTTTGAAGCAGCCCATACCTCTATCACCAAGGATGAAATGTGATGTGTTGAATTATTTGAAGATGAGGAGATAACTGGTGATTGAACCCCTAAGAAAGAGGTCTTTCTCAATGAGTTCATAGACACAAATCCATTTGGCAATTACCATGCTACTGTTATTGGAACTTATGTAATTTTTGATAAATAGTAAGCAATTCCCAAGGTCTAAAAGGATTCCCAAGATAAAATAAATGAAGAAGAAGATCCAGTTTCGAATTTGTGGACTACATTTTATTGGAGCGAGATGCAAAACGGGATCCAGAGCTGGCATTTTGTTGACATCCCCATATGGTGAGAAAACTCTTAGATCATTCTATCTCTATTTTTCTTGCTCAAATAATGAGGCAGAGTACAAAGGTTTGGTTCATGGATTGAGCCTTGAAGATTGCATGGGTATTGTTGATTTCCAAAATTGTCTTTCACCAACTTTCAAGGGTAGTTTGGAAGTTTCATAGATGTGGGACTGAAAGTGGCTTGTGAAACAACCTCTAGGATTTTAGAAGTCGGCTCTTAAAAATTCAAAGGGGGTGGAAAGGGATAGAAATACGTAAGAAGAAAACAACTGCAAACCTATCCTAAGGCAATACACTAGAAATTCAACTAGGTTCACCTTCATATATGCATAATATAATCCATAACCATGAAACATCTACAAAAATCTCAAAAGAGCACATGCATGATTTCAAACTTTGAGATATAAGCACAAAATTAGAAATTACAAAAGCAAGATTAGAAAATAGCAAGAAATAAAGGACTTTGGAATATCAAACATAGAGCACTGCATCATCTTCATTGATGGAGAGAACAACTTACAAAGACCATTTTGGCACAGTCTAAAATATTGAAATCCTACCCATGAGGGGGATCTGCTAAGGTTTTATAGAATTGAAAATGCTTCTACTACTATGTTTGCTAAAAATAGTGAAAAATGTGAACCCCCTTTTACAATGTGTCCTTAGGGTCATATAGAGAAAACCTCTTTGATATGAAATAGTTGTAGTGTCATAAATTGTACACCCTTGCTAGGGTGGTACAATTTCACACTTAGGTTAGCACCTGCCTTAGTGTGTCTTGCATCTTGCATTTATCATTCCCCTTTAAGCATTTAATTAATTAATTTAATTAAATCTAAGGTCTTGTCTCATCACTTTACACATTACAAAGTTGGGCCCTTTACCCTAAATGTGCCCCTTTTCATATTATTCCTCCAATGAATCATTTAATCATAAACCCTAATTATGTCTTATTTCAACTGTTTAGGCCCGATTTCACATATCAAAACACCTCAAAATTGGCTGTAACTTTTGGATGGGCTCTAATATCATCATATCTAACGGCCCTGAAATTTAGTGAAAAGTTGGTTGGACCATGGCGGGAATGCACATGGTCTTTGACTTTTTCCTCAAAATTTTGGGAGCGCAATCCTATGATATGATAATTCTTAACCCCAAAATATTAGTGGGAAATTCAATTCCTAGGTCATCCTACACATGAAATTAAGATCTAGGGTTTCATACTTAAGAGCTCTCTTTCTTCATTTGAAGGGGTCTTCTTCTAAGAATCTAAGAGTGGGTTTTTGGAGTATTAGAGCCTTCTTTGTAGCGAAAGAGTAGATCTTTGAAGTCTTCAAAAAAATTCATCATTTCACTCATCAAACATTCATCAAGCATCATTTCATCAATTGCGGGCTTTTGAAGATGTAGAAGAACAATAGAAGATCACCGATTGACGATTGACTTGTACCTCTCCCTTAGGGTTGGGTATGGTTTCATGTTGTTTTTAGATCTTTGCATAATCTTCATTTTGATTCATATTCATGCTTTAGATCACTTTACATTATGGATTTAGAGCATTTACTTTTTAAATTATAAGCAATTAGGGTTTACTCTTTAGGGTTTCTCTAGTTCGTTTACTTTCATTCTTAGGATCTTGCATATACACAAGGTTAATGCACACACATTTTGAGCACATTATCGGCTATTCATGGAGGTGGAAAACACCAACATGGGGGTTTGACTATGAAAAAACCCTATATAGCCACCCCAAACCTTCCCTTTTCAGATTGCAGGTGGAGAAACAGGAATCTAAAAGCAAGTACAGGTCTGGAACAGGAATCCACATCACTCAGAAACTTCAAAAGTGTAGAAAAACTATCAAGGATAGTGGTATGGTGCCCTGGTGCTACCCAAGATAGGGGCGTGGTGCCTTGTTCCTGCCCTCTTTTAGCAAGACTTGGAAGAACAACAATTCACAGAGCATAGAAACCCTCCTCTCAATTGCAGCTCCAGAATTGCAGAATCAGAACAGTGGCATGGGACCCTAGTCCCAGACATTTCTACTCAGATTTTAGACACAGGTGAACCTCTAATTTTTCCTTGTAATCTATACTTTTTAGCAATGTATCAATTGTTCTTTGACCTGCATTCTCAGATTAGGATTTGTTTTCTTACTTGCTTTCTAGGTTAGATTGCATTTTGCATCATTCCTCTCTCTCATTTAAAAAAAAGGAATAGAAAACCTAAGAGATAATCCATGCCTCTCTCTTTTTCATAAGTAGCGATGTGCGTTTCATCCCTAGGCTCTTTCATATTCCATGAGTGTGTATGAGTGTGGGATTAGGGTTTCCATACTTAGTCTCACTTTTTCCCCTACACAATAGTGTTTGTAGCTAGATAGATTTATGGATACCCATCATGTATCTACCACCATAATGGAGGTTATTGTAGCTATGCAAATCATAATGATCTTTGCATCATTATTCCCCTTCCATGTGTGTAGTATGAATGCCACTTGGAAACTCCCTTTTTATGTTGCAACCTATTGATCACGCGGGTTTATCACTCTGTTTGTATTCATGCTTCCCAGTTTTGCCACTTGGTACCTCCTACGACCTTCCTTCTTTAAAAGAAACAATGGAACAATTTTGAAATCTCCCCAGGCTCAAAACATCCATGGGCCCACACCTTACTGATAAGTGGCATGCTCTGCCTTCCCTGCGAGCTTTCCTTTCATCCTTTTTTGCTTGCTTGAATTTTGGATACGTGGCGTGTTGTTAAATTTTTTGGAGCCTTCATTTCCCTTTGCCTCTAAAAACCCCCTAGTGCCAACACATGGCACTCCTACAGACCTTTAGGAGGATAAGAAGTCATAAACATGCTAGAAACTATGCCATTTTGACATGTGGCACGTTTGTACCTACCCTTCATTAGAGGCAACTAATTGGTCTCAACTTGGTGAAATCATAACTTTTCGCTCAGTGCTCAAAACCAAAAACTGCTTATACCATCATAAAGATCTCCAAAAGATCTAATTTCAATCCCTTAACAAAATTTATTTGGTTGTAAGGGACAAATGAATATTTTGACCCCAAATTTCACTTCGAAGGTCTCAAAAAATGTAAAATAGTGAAACATAGAAAAATATCAAAAATATGGATTTTTAGTTTTTCACACCTCTAATCAATCCATCACTTCTGCACAGATTTGGATCTCCTTCAGACTAATTTTGACATGTTTCCATCACTACCATGATCATAATCCACAAAAGATGTAAACCTTAATCTACATGTATTAAAAAATTAAGGGTCTTAAGAGACTCTGAGCTAGTGGTCAAGAAAGTGCGAGGCATATCTGCAATAAAATATGTCCACATGTGTTCTTGCCGACATAGAGTTTGGGACCTGATTGAGAGTTTTGAAGCCTTTGATATTCAAGGGTTTCGCAAAAATAAAAAGGTAACTACGGACCAATTGACTGTGATAGGATCCCAATTTAATCCCATTTTTGACTTGCTAGAAAACAAACATTTTGTCTACATGATAGACTAGTTAACCCTAAGATTAAGACCTTAATTGAAGCAACCACCACTTAGGAGGGACCTCAAAGAGATCAATCTAGACTGGTCAACAAGAGTAAACACAACATGATGGAGGGGATGCAAAATATATTGCATTATCACATGAAAATTGATTACAACCAACCAGTAATAACCGTGTTAAGAAACTGTCTCGCAGACCTGCTAAAACATACTTGAAGTACAGAATAGGTCACAACTGGGACCTTAAATCTTAATAGCTATCTTCTATGCTCAGTCTAACTTCTTTGTTGTCCCATTATAATACTTGATTATAATGATTTATACGATCCAAGGGGATCGAGCCGGCCCAAAAGGGATCAAAATCCGAAGAACAAGACCTAACGTGCAAAACCAACAAGCTCGACCTCCACCAAGCGATTCTGCCAGAAAATCCAAAGGATGAAGTGTATATCATGGGAAAAGGTTGGCCACACACCAAGAAACATCGAAATCAACGCTCAGGGATCCGTAAGCTATGGAAGGGATCTAGTAGATTACAAATTCAAATAGGTCCAGGCAACCAGTAATGGGAAACTATCAACCATCAATAGGAAACTGTCATGGAAATCGATAGCGATAACTTGCCAGAAAATTATCCAAATGCTCCACGGTTTGGGAATAAGGAAGATAATCAAGTATTCAAGAAAAATCCAACTCCACAAGATCTGATGAGCCAAATCCGAGACACACATAAATAAATTTTGAAACTGCAAACAAAAACCAAAAATAGAAAGGAAAATATTTTTGGTTGATGCAAGATTGCTATGAACCGGGGATGCTCCTGCATCATTAATGTCTTAGGAGCTCCGAAACTTGATTGACTCATAGATTATACATCCAATAAAACATAGTACGTGGGTCTCTAATTTAGTTCCTTTTCATAAGAAAAATGGAGACATCCACCTCTGTGTGGACTTTAGAGATCTAAATAGGGCCTCTTTGAAAGATTATTACCCTTTTCCTTCCATGGAAAAAACCCTATAGATGGTAGTAGGTTTCAAAATGTTTCCTATGCTTAATGGTTTTTCTGGGTATAACCAAGTGCTCGTAAAGGAGGAAGATCAATAGAAGACAATGCTCACCACCAAGTGGGGAACATTTGTGTATGCTAAAATTCCTTTCAGTCTCTCCAATGTGGGAGCCACTTTCTAGAGAGCAATGGACATAGCCTTCAAAGAGTTGATAAATAAAATTATTTTGATCTATCTGGATGACCTGATTGTGTTCTCCAAAGGAAAGGAAGATCATTTTGACCATCTGGAGTTGGTTTTCTAGAAATTCTTAGAGTTTGGAGTTTCTCTGAACCCCCAAAAATGTATATTCAGAGTCCCACAAGGAAAATTACTAGGGCATGTGGTGTCCAAAGATGGGGTCGCAATTGACCTAGATCGTCTGACGGCTATTAAAGAATTGTCCCTACCAGTAAATAAGAAAGGTATTCAATTCTTCCTAGAAAATATAAATTATGTTAGTAAATTTAGATTAGACTTTGCAGGGATGATTAGACCTATCACTCTCATGTTAAAGAAAGACCAACCTTTAAAATGGACCAGTCAGGTGAGAGAAGCTTTTGAGAAAGTTAAAGAAGCTATTTCTTTTGTCCCATATTAGTTAATCTGGACCTCTCCAATGATTTAATGATTGGAAATAATTAAAGTTGGATAAGAGGATGATTTTAATAAAAAAATTTATGCATCTACATTTTGCCCCTCTTTGAGACAGTGCATCTATTGTTTCAAAAAAAATGATTAACTAATATATGCCTCAGGGATATTCTGGTAAGGATGATGATTGATATGATATGCCCCCTTGAGAGATTGATCAAATAGATAATGGAAGACTGATCTCTTGATAGATTATAGGAAAGAAAATTGGATGATTGATATTGCACAATTGATTAAGCTGAGATGTACATTTGATTTAAAATTCACAACTAAGAGGTGTAACTGAACAATTAATGGAAATGATCAATATAGCCAAGTTGATAAGTTGATTAAGTTGATTGAACTTATTAAGCTAATTTGGATTGATGCTAGCACAATATAAGTTGATCCAATGATTGATTGATTGATTAGGGGGGAATGAGATTCCAAGAAGCAAGTTGATTGGTTTGATAAAGCGATTGATAGAGAGATTAGGAGACATATATTAGCTGGATAAATAAGTTTGATTGATCCCTTTGAAACAAGGAAGATGAAGAGAAAAATAATGGAAGAGATGTTTGATGAAAAAAAGATAGAGATGAAAGTGATGAAAAGGAGGAAAGTGATGAGAAAGATGGCTGATGAGGAACATATGAAGGCTGATGAAAATTCTTGTGCTTTAAAAGTGCTTATATCATCATAGAGCTTATTATGGAAAATAGATAAAACTCATCTGGATATAGCTTAGACCCAAATGAATCAACATACCCATTGCGTTTAGGAAAACACATCAGATAGTTAGGGAATTCCCCAATTCACATGAGACCCATACATCCTTAATGATCTTAGACAATCATATCCTAAGATGAGTCATCATATTACTAAGAACCAATCCACAAGTAGCAAACCGGTGAATATTGCCCCATCCTTGCCTTTCTAGTCAAAGACATCTTGGAGATAAAATCTCTAGTCAAAGACATCCCAAAAAAGATAAAAGACTGTAGACACCTAAAAATGGTCAAACGCTTGCGAGGTCATACTTTAACATTTGCGCATTGCCTCATTTTAGGTTTTTGCATCGCATTAACATTTCTCCTATGATTCGCACTTGGTCTTTATCATTTGCGAACATCGAGTCATTCTTCTACATTCTTCAATCATCTCGTCCTCAAATTTGGTCTTGTCGACAACATTATCCAATCATGATTTTGATCGAGCTTATCTTGTTGCATCAATGTGCGTGCTAATTTTTCATCATCATCAATCCTAATTAGGGTTTTTTCCTCCTGTCAATCTTGCGATCGATTTGTCATCAATCGTTGCTCTCTTATCAATCTTATCATCAATCTTATCATTTTGGACATCGTCAATCCTAATTAGGGTTTTGTCCTCCTGTCAATCTTGCGATCGATTTATCATCGATCATGGTCATTTTCAATCCTGTCGTTTTGCAATATATTCTGTCATCGATCGTTGTCCTCTTATCAATTTTGTCATTTTGCGACCGATTTGTCATCGATCGTTGTATGTCTCAATTATGTCAATTTGGATCAATTTGTCATTGCTCCTCGTCAATTGGCGCATTTTCTTAATCAAATCATTTTGTCGCACTGGTCATTTATCAATTCAAAATCATGACATTAATTATCTTCAATCAAGACCTAATTGTCATTTTCGCATTTCTAATTCGTCTTCTAAGGTTTTATGATTTATTCATTTAACCTAATTTGTCATTTCTTCTTCTAGGGTTACTAAATTATTTATTAATCCTAAGTTACAATTAAATCTTTATTTAATTGGCTAATTATTCTTCCTCTTGTAAATTAATTAATAAATGACAAATTGTTAATTAATTTACCTAATTTCTTCTAGTTCCTAATTTCCTATTTTTCCACCAATTTTTAATTCCTAATTGTCATCAATTTCAATTTTCTAATTTTCTTAATTTCTAATTTCTTTTCCCTCCTATTTCATCTCCTAATTCCATGAGAATGACATTTCAATTTGTCATAAATTGTCATAATTGACAATCAATCAATTTTGACATAGAATGTGTCATAATTTGTCATCAATTATCAATCAATCAAATTGTGCATGGAAAGTGCATAATTTGCCATAATTTGTCATATTGATTTGCAATTTCCATTTGAATTGCATCATGCTAATCTTGTCATTTATCCAATTCTTCTATAAATTGGATGATTTTCAATCAAAGCTAATCTTGAATCTTGAATCTGGAATCCCGAATCCGAATCCTTAATCAAACTACCGAACTTACGCTTCTAGTACTCTTGAGCTTTTCATCAATCTTGCTTTCAATTGTATGTGCACTTGTAGGTGAGATCCACAAATCCATTGAAGAGGAAAGAACAACAATGGAGCTGCATGGAAGGAGCATTCAATTCTGCATTTGGTTTGCATAATCTTTCATTTTGAATGCTTTGTTTTCATATCTCTATTGAGTGTGCTTAGGATTAGGTTCATTTGCAATGAGTGCTTTCATGATTAAGTTATCATGTCTTGTGTTTTGATTGATCTACTTATCTTGTGATGATTCCTAATTCCGATGCTACAAAGACATGTCACCAAAGATTAAAAAAATCAAATGACACAATCAAACAAACAAACATTATGTTTTATATCGAAATGATCTTTATCACAAGTGGTGTATTTGATTTGATAAGTTGATAGGGTGTTGTTATGTCTTTTCAATCTTAGTCATGTCATGTCATGATTTTATTAAAATACAAACCTACATGCTTATATAAAGTGTTTTCCATCCACAAACTAAATGTGTTTATTATGAAGCAAAGCTGAAGTGATACAGATCGATGGTGCAAGTGAAAATTTATTGCAATTTGTGAGTGAAAAGAAAAACAGAGAAGATAGTTCCTTCAACTATGAGATGCCAAATATCCCAACTTGTCGCTAAGGTTGAGGAGATGCCCCAATGAGGGATAGGATTACCTTATTATGCAAGAGCAACGTGCATGTGAGCTATGCAAAACATACCATAGCTTGTGATGGGGTTGGAAAGGTTATTATGGTGCAAAAGGATATGATATGGATATGAATGATCAAGTAGAGGATTGATTTATCTTTACTTTTTTTATTTTTAACTTTTTTTCTTTTCGTTTTTGAGGACTTTTTTCATTTTTTCTATTCTTTTTTTAGGACTTTCATTTTTTAGGATATTTTTCTGATTTTTTTGTATTTTTTCAAGACCTTTTCTGATTTTTTTGTATTTTTTAGGACCTTTTTTCTTATTTATTTGTATTTTTTCAGGGCATTTTAAGATTTTTTAAGATTTTTTAATGTTTTCCCCTAGTGTCTTGCAAGGCAAAAGGGATTTTGAGTAGGTAAATGAACTAACGGGACAAGAATGGATAAGTTAATGATGGAGGAAGCTTTTTCAAGGACTATCTCAAAATAGGATAACATGTTAATCCAAGCACAAGGACTAGATATAGTGCAATATAAAGCGAGGATACAGTGTAACAAATTTCATGTAGTCTAAAGAAATGGACATTGCAAGAGGATTTTGCAATTTATATCCTTAATTTTGATCAAGATCAAAGGATAGATCTGGGTAGGATGAAGATAGGATAAGCAAGATCAAAGGTGGTAATGAAGGATGAAAACAAGAAATGGATAGGAGTTAATGGGTGTGGATCAAGTTTAATAGATAGGACATACAAAGCCTACAAAGATCCTTAACCTTGTGAAGATCAAAGGTGGAAAAGGGATATGTATGGATATGGAGTAAATGAGGGATAATATATGGATTTGGTGAATAAGATAGAATGGCTAGAAATTTCCCCCAGTGAATAGTGTAAGAAAATAATGGATTATGCATGACGCATGTTTTCCAGGTTTTCATCATGGTACTTTCCCAAGGCAACACCTAAGTGGATTTCACACATGGATGAATTTATTTCTCTTTACTTTTTTTTTATTTTTCACTTCCTTTTCCTTTTTCTTTTTGATTTTTTTCCTCATATTTTTCTACTTTTTTACTTCTTTTTTGGAAGATAATGGATATAAGATATGAGATGGAGGAAGAAATCAGACATCAAGCTCTTTGGATGGTACCCCTAAAAGATGTGCTAGAATGGACCCTGGCCATTGGAAGTATACTCAAAGATGTTGGTAGGATAATGAAAAAGGAATTTGAGATAGATGATTGGATGGAACTAAGGTAAGGATTTACACAAAGGATTGGATAGGAGAGGTGGAAGGTTGAAAAAGAAGTATTGGATAATGGATGGGATGTTGGAAGAATCGTGCATGGTTGGATGGAAATGCTGGCAAGATCAACATTGACACACACCTTAAGGGTGTTACTACTTATCAAGTTGCCATTAGTTTTATATTCAAATTCATACTATACATTCTAGTCGGTTAGCACTACCAAATCATGTAGTCGGTATACACACAGAGAAATCGGTATGCACAGTCTAGCCGGTTATTGAAGAAAGCAGTTACAGAACACAATATACACTGAGCTATCTACCGAGTATCTTTTTGAGACTACCAAGCAGTAAAGATGACACACCGAGTTGATATTCACTGAGTGAAACATGTTACTAGATACATTGAACATGGACATGCATATGAAAACGTGTTACAAGATCGAGGCACATCTAACCGTTATTACATTGGAAATTGTACGAGAAGATTGTGTATGATTTTGAGATCAATCTAACCAATGAAATATTTTGTTTAGTTATTCATTCGATAAATCTTGTTCGTAAGATCAAAGCAATGAATTGGATCATCATTTTAAGAGATCTATTTATACAGCATGAGTTAAGAGCAAGGTGTGTGCATGTATGAATGCAGGAAGACTGTTACAAAGACACAGAGGTCACCGAGAAGGTTTTTAGAGAACAATCAAAGAACAGAGTAAACAGAAGGGTTTACCAAGTTACTGTTAGGGGTCCCACAAATACTGAGAGGGGGGGTGAATCAGTATCTAACCGGTGATTAGAATTTCTTAACTTAAAACATGCAGAACATAATATAACAGTGTACCGGTGTGCAAGAAATAATGCAATAGATAGAATCAAGTACATCCACATGAAAAGTACACCATAACACAAGATGTTAATGAGGAAACCCGGTGTGGGAAAAACCTCAATGGTATTTGTGACCCACAATATTCACTCACTGGCCAATAAGAGAAGATTACTTACAATAGGGGCCTGCACATGCAGAAGGCCATCTGCCTAGAGCTCACTGTTCAATGGGAAGTCTTATTGACTTACAATAAGGATTATACAAATCCAATATCTTGTACTGCTTTACAATAGCATCGTCAATGCCTGATTCAGTACCGGTTCCTGCTCTGTTCTTTACATATACCCTTTGACCTATATTTTGCCCATTAGGTCTGCCTAATATTTTCCTTAATGCTTCTACTTCACATTCTTCTCTCTACAAAATGTCTACAATGATCTCTTTTATATATAAGAGTCATTTTACAATTTGCCAAGTCGGCTTACAATAATAAATAAAATATTATATAACAAAAATCCTGTCGGCCTCTGTGCCTATATACTTCCTTTCTTCTGTGTCGATGCTGGTGTCCTAAGTGCCGGTGTAGAGTGTGATCTGCTGATGCTGGTATAATGTCTTTGCTGGTGCCATAGGATTGCAATGTTCCCATCTATGACAAAACCTTCAATCACATATAATGTCACATTCGAGTGTGCATATGCCAACAATCTCCCCCTTTGGCATTGATGGCAACACTCATGAGAAATTTCAAAAAGTATCCAAAAATGTGTAGTCCAAAAATGTTACCAAAAATGTGTGTGCTCCCCCTGAGCATATGATTCCTATGATTTGAATTTTCTCATCCCACTACTCCCCCTTTGGCATCAATGACAAAGGTTGTCAAGATGTCAGTAGAGTTTGTGGTTTCAACCTTGTAGCTGGGTAGTTATAATTTGAAAAAGGTCTCCCAAAATCAAGTTTATACTATCCATAAACTTCTTGCTATCCTTTATTGTTGTCTCTGTTCTCTTCACTATACCAGTGAGATGCTGCAAATGCTCTGCCGGTGTTTTGCTTCCCTGTATTAATGCCTCAGAAATTTCCTTCCACAGAGATGCTAGATAGTCCAATCTTGGACTTAGTTTAGATCTCAAATGTTTTGCCTTATTTATTATTCTTTCTTTCTCTCTTTCCAATTTGAGTAGTTCTTCCTCAAAATTTGTTATCTTCTCCTCAAAAACTGATAGTGTATTAGGTGAGTTGACAAAGCTGTCTGCAAGTTTATTTATCTCATCCTATACTTTGCTCATTTTCTTGTCAATATCTACAGTCAAAAAGTTTGTTTTATAGGTATCTTTATACAGATTTTTGTATTCTTTCAACAAATTACATAGTTTCGGTAGAAGTGTGTCAAAATCTTTATTACACTTCTTTATTTGCTCATCAAAGAATTTTTGTTTTTCAATTTCTACCTTATCCTTTACTGAATCTTCCTTTATTTTCTCAATGTTTTCTAAGATATATTTACACAATGTATCCAATTGTCCTAAAGAATCTTTGTTATCTATATTACAGTTGGGAGCAATTACCTTCAAAATTGGTATGGAATCATCAATTGCTTTGTAAGCTTGTGAGCTGCAGTCGGTTATTTTCTTGATAGAATCTAATAGCACCTCAATCACATTTGTTGATTTGTATCCTGATGATGATCCAACAATATGAGTATCGGTGGAAGTAACCAAGCTTGTATTGACCTCTGGTAGGTTTGTTTGTGTCTACATTTCTTTAAGCACTGGTTTTCCTACTTCACTAGTTGCTGGTGGCACTGTTTCCTTATGTACCTGTTCTGGTTGTTGTTGTTGTTCTGGAGCCTTTAGCTCTGTTTGTTTTGCAGTATGTTGCATTGCCTCAGTTTGTGTCTCAGTCTCTACCTTTTTCTCTTTATCTTCTGTCAATTTATCTGTTTCCCCTTCTACCAGAGGCTCACTAGCCATATCTAACTTAACAGTTGTATCTTTGTCTACTACTATGTTGATCTTCTAAGTATCAACATTCACAGTATATAGGACTTCAGGATTAGGATTATTATCCTCTACATCCATACTCTCAGCTGCCGGTTGATCTTTAGTAGTTGTTGATTTTACCGGTGGAGTATTTAAAGAAGGTGGGGGTAAGTTGTCTCTAACCTTGATAGTTGGTGGTCCACCAACTTTACCTTTCCCCTTGTCTCTATCTTTCTGATATACCTTTATAGGTTTGGGGTTCCTATACTCTTCTTGTTTTTCTTTCTCAACCAGGAATATATCCCATCCATCTTCTGTTTCCTCTGTCACTTCACTAACTCTTCCTGCCATTAGTAAAATATGCCGGTGTGCAGTAGAGAATATTGACCGGTTGGCCTTTGCAATCAAATCATCAATTTCTTGTGGAGAGTTTACCGGATATATAGCAAGTAACTTCTCAATTTTTATTTTCTTATCCAATTCTATCACTACCTGTCTTCTTGCCTCTAGTCTTTTGAATAATTCATCAGGATTTTCATTGACTACTTCCATCAAAAATTTCTTATACATATCCATGTGCAATATAACACTATTTTCAACTTGTTCTTTCTCATCAGTTGTTAGAGTGTCATAAATTTTCTCTATATTTTTCAATTTACCTTCCTCTATGATTTTATTCAGTAGTATATCAAGAGGGGCCAAGTCTTTGTTTGTCCTTTTCTTCTTCTTGGGTGTCAGTTTCTTCTCTGGTGTGGTCTTTCTAACCGGAGATCTCACTGCTTGTTGCTTTTGCCTTGTCCTCCTAGGTGAAGGTGTGGTTGCCGATGAGGGATCTCTTTTTCTTACAACTCTTTTGAAAGTTGCAAGCATGTCACTTCCTGAAGAAGTACCTACCAGTGATAGGTGATTTTTAGGCTATGGAGCTGCTAACTCATCCTCTGTTATGCTGGTTTTCTTCAATACATCTTCCTTGATGGCTTTTGCTTGTCTGGACCCTTTCCTTACAACTGCCTCAACCTTTTTCACCCTTTTCTTTGATTGAATTTGGCTTTCTATGGTTTCAGCACTACCAAATACTTCTTCTTTTGGTTCTCTGGGGGCTTCCAGAAGTGCTTTGGCATATGTTTCAACTATGTGATCATCTGTTTCATAGCCCATCTTGGTTACCCAAACTATCCTTGGGATGACCGCTTCCATCCAGATTTGATCTTTCTTGATGACAAAGCATATATCATCTTTGTATTTGTCTACAATCTTCTGTGATAACCTTACTCTTTTCTTCATTTTAGCTTTTAATGCTTGAAAGAAGTCATTAATATTGTTTTCCTTGTTCTCACCCATGTTATTGAATAGTTCAGTCAATTGTTTGCCTACCGGTATGTCATATCCAAGTTCTTTGTAACCTATACCAGGAACCTGTTTTGTTATGTGTAGCATTAGGCATACCAACAAATTTCCAAATCTAAAAGTTCCTTTCTTGTCCTTCTTGATCTTTCCAAGATTGTCAATTAATTCATTCTTTAACCATTCACATATGTCAATTTTTGCATTATCTGTTACCATATCATAAGCACTCTTAATGCATAAACTTGAAACTGAATTTAGTCTATTAGCATGAGTTGCTTTATACCCTAATATCATACTAATGAATCTCACATTCATATCTTTTACATCATTAACCCTTAGAGACCTCTTGTCAAATGTTGCACCAGTTAGGTCTATAACTAGGTCATTGGAAACCTTCTTGGTTTTATCTGGTCTTTTATCGGTGGTCTGTAACCCTATGACAACTTTCACAGCTTCCTTGGTGATCTTATGGATTGCATCTAACCAAAAACATTCTCCATGTACCCTGCTTAAAACTATCCTAATCACATCCTTTATAAATTCAGGAATGCTAAGGATCTCTGTAAATCCTAGGGTCTCAATGATTTTGTGTTCATCTTTAACATTGCCGGTATTATCACATATCACGGTTTTATACATGGTTTTAATTTCCTCATTTCCTAACTCTTCAATGTTGCAGTGGATGTACATTCTAGGGTTTTCAGCATATACAACTCCCTTAGGAATTTGAGAAAAAGCACCTAAGGTATCATCCTTCTTTTCTATCTCGGGAACTAACTGAAATACGAGCCTAGGTCTTTTTATTACCTCAACAACAGTAGGGTTTGCTATGTATTCAATTGCAGAGATGGATGCCATGATTAAATACCTTTTACTACCTTGGATGGATTATTGCTTGGAGTGTGCTTGCTTCTTGCTCGAAATGCCTTAGCTCGGAGTCTTCGCGCTCTTCAAAAATTTGAAATCACGGTGAAATGAAATGGAGCCAAAACCTTAACTTTATAATGTCTCTTCACCATCTACCACATTAATTGCATGCCGGTTAAGTATTCTCTTAACATTGTTTGCGGGTAATAAGTAATTTTTCAACTTCTTATCTTAACTGAGGGAATAATAGCACATGTGTCATTAGATTGCCAAACCCTCAAAGAAATTTTCTTCAATTAGATGAAGAACTTCCTGCCAATGGAGCACTACTGTGTCCTTTCGGTGAAGCATCACTCTATCCTGCCGGTGAAGCATTGGTTGGCTCTACCGGTGGAGGAGTATTGCCAATATTTAGATCAGGTTTCCTAATCCATTGTTTTGAGAATTCTTGCTTAACCTCTTCAACTTTTTCTTTACCTTTCAAGCTAGAACTTTTGTTGTCTACCGGTGTTCCTTTACTTCTACAGAATTTAGCAATATGCCCAATCTTGTTACATGCATAACAAGTTACATTATTCTTTTGAATAGCTTTCCCATAACCTATGTCGGATTGTGTTCTGCATTGATTAGATAAATGTCCAAATCTTCCACAAACATAACATCTCACATTCATTCTGCAGTTTTCAGAGTTGTGACCTACTTTGTTGCATTTAGAACATTGATCGGTGGGTGCGTTGATATTTTGATAATTTCTAGATCTACATTCATTTTCTCTATGACCATACTTATTACAGTTAAATCATTTTCCATTGAATTTATAAGCATTAGGTTGTCTTACCGGTTTGCTGTGATCCTGAGTATTTGTAGTATCGGAGCTTTCACCAACTTCAAAGCCAATTCTAGAAGTGTCACCTTTAGGTTTTTGATTCTTCAACAAGGTGCCAAGTTCCTCTGAGCTTTTCTTGAGTTTTTTTTTGTGTTGATTTGTAGTTTCCAGTTCTCTTTCCAAGATTTCTTTTTGTCTCATCAGTTCATTTGAGTCATTCTGAGTATGCATCAGATCTATCTTCAACATGTCATTTTCATAGCTAAGTCTTGTATTCTCATTTGCTGCATCACTTAGTCTTCTGGTCAATTCATCTTCATTCTTCCTACCCTCAATCTCTTTGCAAAATCTCATAGTCATATCCTGCATTTCATTTTTTGTTGTCATGATTTCTTGTTTCAACTTGCTTATCATATCATTAAGTGATTCCTTTTCATCATTCTCATTTTGCAATTTTTCACAAAGTTCTCTTCTCTTATTTCTTGCAATAGTAAAATTTTCTTCAAGTGCCTGAATGATATCCTGAGCTACCCTTAAATCATCTTCTAGTTTGATATTTTTCAATTTCTCTGCATCATAGTCTGTAAGAGCTCCTTCAAGTTGCTTCATTAGATTTTCCATCTTTACCGGTGTCAAGATCTTTCTCAAGCTGTTAGGCTTCTAAAAATAGAGGACCAGGCTCTGATACCAATTGTTAGGGGTCCCATAGATACTAAGAGGGGGGGAGGCTCAATCAGTATCTAACCAGTGATTAGAATTTCTTAACTTAAAACATGCAGAACATAATATAACAGTGTATCGGTATGAAAGGAATAATGCAATAGACAAAATCAAGTACATCCACATGAAAAGTACACCATAACACAAGATGTTAACAAGCAAACCCGGTGTGGGAAAAACCTCGATGGGATTTGTGATTGACAATATTCACTCACAGGCCAATAAGAGAATATTACTTACAATAGGGGCCTGCACATGCAGGAAGGCCAACTGCCTAGAGCTCACTACTCAATGGGAAGTCTTACTGACTTACAATAAGGATTATACAAATCCAATATCTTGTACTACTATACAATAGCATCTTCAATGCCTGATTCGGTACTGGTTCCTGCTCTGTTCTTTACATATACCCTTTGACCTATATTTCGCCCATTAGGTCTGCCTAATATTTTCCTTAATGCTTCTACTTCACATTCTTCTCTCTACAAAATGTCTATAATGATCTCTTTTATATATAAGAGTCATTTTACAATTTTCCAAGTTGGCTTACAATAATAAATAAAATATTATATAACAAAAATCCTATCGGCCTCTGTGCCGGTATACTTCCTTTCTTCAGTGTCGGTGCCGGTGTAGAGTGTGGTCTGCTGATGCCGGTATAATGTTTTTGCCGGTGCCATAGGATTGCAAGGTTGCCATCAATGACAAAACCTTCACTCACATATAATGTCTCATTGAAGTGTGCATATGCCAACAATTACTATATGGGTTATCGAGGTATGCTATAAGCAAGGTAATCTTATTCTGAGCACATAGAATCTGTTATAGCATTTCAGATGTAAAGTTGTAGATATTTGTAATGACTTTATTGTAATATTGTGAAGTTGAAAGAGAAACCTTTAATAGGGTAAAAGACTCTAACCAAGTCTATAAATTGTAAAGCCTCTAACCAGGTGCAACATTCAAAATAAATGTTGTAAAATCCTTTAGCAAAATAGATCTAACAGATCTTGATACTCCTAACAGGGTAAGCTATCAGAAATAGCTAAATGTAGCTCTAACCGAGCATTCTTTATTATTGCAGTAGTGAAGTTGTGGGTGCCATCCCCACAACAATTTTTCTCTCTAACCAAGAGTTTCTGCGTAACCAAAATATATGTGTTATGGAATGAATCATGTATGATTGTTACCTATTTGTTTTAACTTTATTTTATGTTACTGTACTATTCAGTTTATGCATAACAATAAAGTAATTATTCAAGAAAAGTTTTGAAGTACTGATTCACCCCTCCCCTCTCAGTACATTAGCTTTCCATATTGGGCCTAACAATTGGTATCAGAGCTTGAATCTTGGAAAAGGGTTTAACTACCTAAAGAGAAAGATCTTATCAATGGAAGGCTATAAACAATCTTGGAGGATTGTATATCTGCAAGAAGAGCTAGATCATGCAAATCAAGTGACTGTAGACATGCAAAGGCAAATGCAAAAATCTCTAAAAGTAAGAAGAAGATTATCTGATGACTTGCAGGATTCTCAAGAGTTAGTGGAACAAATTGAGACATCATCTGAGAACAGTATATCTGAAGAAACTGAAGAAATGATTGGAGTATTGAAAGAAAAGAACAAAGCATTGGTTGATCAACTAAAAGTAATGAAAAGAGAACATGAACATTTTAGCACACAGATGACTAAAAATCTAGATGCATTAAGGATAGTTGATGATAAAGGAAGAGATCTACAGAGAGAGAAACAACAACTTGAAGTCTTATTATCTGATAAGAATGATGAAATCATAAGGTTGACTGGGATTCAACAAAATATGACACATCAACTAGGCTATGCACATCATGAAGCAATTCTAAAAAATGATGAGAATCAAGCATTGAAACTTGAAGTATCAAGGTTGACTAATGAACTTGAAACAGAGAAGAATTCCAAAGAAACATTGAAGAAGAGTTATGAAGCATCAAAGATGTTGGATGAGCAACTGAATACAAGAAGACCCAACAAAGATGTAGGATTGGTTTACAAAGGAAAAGACTCTACCGAGAAAGGAACTCATACTACTGAGAGAGGAGAATCATCAAACCAAGCTGGAAATAGGAATAAAATCGAAAGGAAGAAGCCTATTTGCTACTACTATGGAAATCAAGGTCATACTGCCAACATATGTCAGATCAGAAAAGGTAAGCAACCGAATATCACTAAGTCAAATGAGTATTGTTACAATTGTAATAAATATGGTCACACATCTAATCAATATAGGACAAAGTCTGTTAACAACCATTAGAAGGCAAAATTCAAAGGGTTTTGTAAAAAATGCAATAGATATGGACATAGTACTGAGAAGAGATGGTTTAAGTAAAAGAACCGCATGTGGTCTGCACACCGAGCAAACACTAGTGGTTACTGAACTCACACAGATCCATACTGACAATATGCAGCAGTACCATGGGATTACAATACAAGGATATGGTGTGAATGTTGTGGAAGGTATGGACACATTAGTGCTAACTGTTTTATAAGGTTTGGAATGAACAACCGAAGATCATTGAGAAATCCTGGTATGGCATGTTTTCATTGTCACAAAGTTGGACATTTAGCTAGAGATTGCAGAGATCAACCTAGAGGAAACACTGAAGAGATAAAAGAAAAATTCAAGATGATTTGGAAAAAGAAGGAAATCATGTCAGATGAAGAAAGCACCTTACCTACCGAGTTAGGTGCACCTATTCCAAATTAATAAGAAAAGGTATGAAGGGACTGCATTCTCTGAAAGTTAAAATCATAACAGTTCCTATTCTATTATGTACTAAATTCAAAATCTGCATAGTTAAGATGCATTAGTAAGTTTGAAATTCTATCAAAAGTACTTTATAGAAAACCTGTCAAGTCGGTAAACAAGGAAATTTGGTTAATTGGTAAATCGGTTAAAGGTAAATTGAGTGCATTTAATGTTTTGACCTAATCTGCACAGAGCTCAATAAGGTATTTTGTGTACTTAAAGGTATTTTCGCGGTCATTTTCATTCACCAATTTTTCAAGAGAGCAGAGCAGAGCAAATCAAGGCGATCAAACTTCATTCAAAGTGAATCCAAGGTATTTACATCAAATCTCATCGCATTGTCAAGTTGGTTTTCCAATCTTGTCAAATTGCTATTATCTACTGAGTGTGAATCATCTGCCATTTGTAAACCGTCAAACCCTAAGGATAGTTTGCTAAGTTTTATCTGAAATTTACAAATGGCACCCAATATCCAAGATCCCGTAGTTGTCAAGAATGTGGAGAAGCCCTCACTGAAATACACTTTGACTCCTAAAGTCCCCTCTGAACTGGATGACAAAACTACCTTTTCACTCATCTCGGATCGAGTCTTGTTAGTCAAAGATGTTAGGTTCTTCACCAAATGCCATGTTGAAGAACTCAGTCATGTTGAGATTAGTGACACATATGATGAGCTATGTACCGATGGAAAAATGGATAGCAAGTTTGAGCATATCAAAATCAAGGGATTAACTGAAGCCCTAGCCTATCCCCATGTGCTCAAACCCCAGTGGGTTAAGTTTGTTTTAAGAAGAGTTCATGATGGTTTTATGTGGCTAGAGGAGCAACCATTCAAAATCACTAAGGAAATCATTCATGTGATCACCGATATCCTATCTATGATCATGCACGAGCACAGAAAATGATATCACAAAAGGAGTTAATCAGTTTAACTGGAGTAGAATCTAATTACCAAGGACTAAAACTGAATAATATCATTGATGTAGAACTTAAATTTGCAATTAGAGTAATTGGTTACGGTTTGTTCCAATCAGCAAGGGAAAATAGTGTACCCTGTGCAGCAGTTGACTTAGCCTATAAAATAGTGAAAAAGGGAATGAAAGTAGATTTATGTGAAGTGTTATTGAAAAACTTGTTTGAGAACCTAAACACAATAAGGAAGCTGAAAAAGAACAACTCGGAAAATACACTGAAGTTTGGTTCACTTCTTGTATGCATGTTTTTCTACTTTGAGAAGTTCTTTCCCTCAGTCGGTAAAGTAGTTTGGGAGCTACACCAACCTATCACCCATCAAATTAATGACTTTATCAAGAAATTGGGAGATAATTTTAATGATATCATGGATGACTACTTCAGCAAATTTCAAGAAAAGATGCACAACAGGTACCGGATTCCACCATAGCTGGTAGAGAAATATAAGGATGATATATGTTTTGAGGTAGACACTGATTACTGCTATGTGAATGTTGTAGAACCTAGGACTCAATCTTTGCCACCAATGGGTTACAAGATTAACTATGATATCACACAACAACAAATTGATGCATATCTTACACCACCAAGGCATGCTACTGAACTAAGATATGGAACTTATGAAGAAGTTAAGGAAAAGGGGAAAATGAGCATTGTAGTACCTAAAGCTACAAGAAAGGCTACAAAGATGATAAAGGTTTTATCTGAGAAATTCGAAGAAGAATCCTCCTCTACACCTATCAAAGGCACCCTTGCCATTACCAAAGAGGAATCTGAAGCTCAAGAGGTAGCAATAACATTGAGTACCGAGTTGCCTAAGGGAAAAGTTTTGAAAAGAAAGAAACTGGACACTACAAAGGCCCTACCAACTCCACCAACAAAGAGACCCAACACTAGGGCATCAGCTGCATCACCGAGTAAGAAATAAAAGAGTGTTACCATTCCCAAGGTAACCAAAACCTACAAGAAATCTACTCGGAGACTCATTTTGGCAAAAGAGTCTAGTGATACAGAATCAGAAGATGCCAACAAATTCCAGATTGTAAGAAGCAAGAAGGTAAATATTCATAGTGTTGAAAATTTTTGTGCCAATCTTAAAGAATATGGTGGATTTGCAGGATTTAGATATGTCAAGTATGAGACTAGGAATAATGATGAGAAGTGACAAATTGAAGAAGCTATCATCTGCACACTTCTAAAGTTTCAGCTAGCTCCATTAGAACTAGTAAAGTCACTTCCGAGTGAGTTGTACTTACATATTCATAACAGGTGGAAATATGCAATGGACTCAGAGAAACAAATTAGAGAAAGAAGTCTAGTCCATCTATTTCCTGATATGTCTGTAGCAGAAATAAAGGAGAATTTGACAACCTACAATTCTAAATTTCTTGTCAAACAAAGAGCCTTAAAATTGATGAATGGGCTATACATTGATGTAGAAAAGGAGACAAAAGCAAAGTGGCAGGAAATATTCAAACTAAAAGATGTCGGTGAACAATCTCAAGTTGAAATTATTGATGTCATCGAGCAAGATCCTGATGTCACCGAGCAAGGTCCTGATGCTACCAAGCAAGACCCGGTTGACACTATTCAAATTGATGAAGATGTCATGGATGCAGAAGCACCGGAGCAGGAAATGATAGAAGGCACTACCTATGAAAAACTTGTATCTAGTGAATCTGTGATAGTTCAAGTTCAGCCTTATCCACCGGTCAAGCCACCTATCTCTACCGAAGCCCCTAAAGATACAACACAAGGCACCGAAGGTCACAAGTCTGAAGCAGCAGAAGGTACAACTAATGATCAGACCTCTCAAGCACCATCAAGCACTGAAAATGTTATAGCTGAGACCCCCAGTACCGAGACACCCAAGGACACCACAACGGCTATAGGAACCAACCAAAGTGTTGCCTCTACTGAGCAACCTACCGAGGGTCAGCAAGCCTCACAAGCAATTGTCTTGGTACAACCAACCAAAGGTAAAGAGAAGAAAGTGAAAAAGCATAGTTTTAAAGTTGATTTAACTAAACCGATAGTGTTGCCCAATGTGGATATCTCAAAATTAAAGGGGCAAAAACTTATTGATTCCTGTGAACTATGCAAAGCAAAGGCCGAACAAGAAAAATAGATGGCCATTCAAAAGAAGAATAAAGTACTACAGAAGGTGAAAACACTACTAACAAAAATGCTACCATCAACTACAGTGTCAACTGGTGCAGCCATCCACACTCAACTGGATGAACTCCTTAATCAAATTGAAACATCTGGAGTTGATGCATCTGAGTACTTGAGCAAGCTAAAAGATAAAGAGCTTACTGCAAAAATGATAGAAGAGGTACAAAAAGCTCTAGCTATAGGAAAAGTCAAGCTTGTCAAATTCATTGCTGAGTTGTCCCTCAACTCAAGCATATTCTTTATTTATTTCTGAAAATTTGTACATTTTCCTTATTTATTAAAGATATCAAGAATAAAATTGATGCAATTGAGAAAGAGATCACCGATCTCTCAACTAAGTTGACCACATAGCCAAAATTAGTTCAGAATTTTTATACCAAGCTTCAACAGCTCATGGCTCAACAGTTAGAACTTAGAAATGAAGAGCATAAGATTAGGATGGATATAATACCCTCCAAAAATTATTCCTTCCTCATCTTTCATCAGTTCAAGAATAGATTCACTGAGCTACATGCCTATCTACTACACAAGAGGGAAGCACTCTTGATGGCTTAATATCACTATTGGCTGATATTCAAACACAAAATTCTTTAATGGAAAGTGTAAAGGATGCACTCTCAGTTGCACTCACCGACGCCCGGAAGAAGTAGAAATCTATTTTTGATCAGTTACCGCCCTCGGATGGAAATTAAGTTTTTAATGTTTGTCAAAAAAGGGGAGTAATAGTACATAAGGGGAATAATATACTATATTTAGGGAGTGATATAGTTTTGATAATACAGTTTTGAGTATTGTATACAAGGGGAATATACTAAGCAGAGTATACAGAGTATGCAGAGCAAGCAGAGAGCACACAAGCACAGAACCGAGCATACAAAATCAGAGTTATGTATAGTATAATGATAAGGGGAGTATATCTGATTATACTATTTCATTGACTATTATATATATTGTCATTTATAGTCATTTTGCAAAGAATATAGATTTTTGAGTTATGACTTTGAAAGTAGTTTTTGTCAAACATCTCAACTAATGTCAAAAGGGGAGATTGTTACTACTTATCAAGTTGCCATTAGTTTTATATTCAAAGTCATACTATACATTCTAGTCGGTTAGCACTACCAAATCATGCAGTCGGTATACACACAAAGAAATCGGTATGCACAGTCTAGTCGGTTACTGAAGAAAGTAGTTACAGAACATAGTATACACCAAGCTATCTACCGAGTATCTTTTTGAGACTACCGAGCAGTAAAGATGACACACCAAGTTGATATTCACTGAGAGAAATGTGTTACCAGATACATTGAACCTGGACATGCATATGAAAACGTGTTACAAGATTGAGGCACATCTAACCGTTATTACATTGGAAATTGAACGAGAAGATTGTGTATGATTTTGAGATCAATCTAACCAATGAAATATTTTGTTTAGTTATTCATTTGATAAATCTTGTTTGTAAGATCAAAGCAATGAATTGGATCAACATTTTAAGAGATCTATTTATACAGCATGAGTTAAGAGCAAGGTATGTGCATGTATGAATGTAGGAAGACTGTTAGAGAGACACAGAGGTCATCGAGAAGGTTTTCAAAGAACAGTCGAAGAACAAAGTAAACAGAAGGGTTTACCGAGTTACTATATGGGTTATCGAGGTATTCTATAAGCAAGGTAATCTTATTCTAAGCACATAGAATCTGCTATAACATTTTAGATGTAAAGTTGCAGATATTTGTAATGACTTTATTGTAATATTGTGAAGTTGAAAGAGAAACCTTTAACAGGGTAAAAAACTCTAACCAAGTCTATAAATTGTAAAGCCTCTAACCAAGTGCAACATTCAGAATAAATGTTGTAAAATCCTTTAGCAAGGTAGATCTAACATATCTTGATACTCCTAATAGGGTAAGCTATCAGAAATAGCTAAATGTAGCTCTAACCGAGCATTCTTCATTATTGCAGTAGTGAAGTTGTGGGTGCCATCCCCACCACAGTTTTTCTCTCTAACCAAGAGTTTCTACGTAACCAAAATATATGTGTTATGGAATGAATCATGTATGATTGTTACCTATTTGTTTTAACTTTATTTTATGTTATTGCACTATTCTGTTTATGCATAACAGTAAAGTTATTATTCAAGAAAAGTTTTGAAGTACTGATTCACCCCTCCCCTCTCAGTACATTAGATTTCCATATTGGGCCTAACAAAGGGGTGGTGGAGTGATTGAGGAAATGATGATTTTAGATTTTGAGATTTTGATGTAGGAATAGCTATGAACTTTTGGACATAAAGACCCAAAATGAGCGAATGGGTTTATGGAGGAATAGATTTGAAGGCCGGCAAATGTTTACATGGAGGGATAACAATGTTGGATGATAAATTTGGTTTTTGTTTATGATGTTGTTCTTCAAGTAGTCGTTTGGGAATCCACATGAATTTTGATTTTTTATTCATTTGTGGATCCTTGGAACACATGGCTTGTACAAGGGACATAGGAACCCATATGGTTTTTAATTTTTCTTTTTACTCAATGGCCCTTTGTGGCCTTTTGGATATTTCTTTTTTTTTTGTTTTTACATGTCGATTAGATGGGACATGTTGATCCTTGAATGCATATGGATTTATGGATGTTATGCCTGGCATCCAAATTGCTTGAAAGAGGAACACATTTCATGGGTGGATAGGGATTAAATGGAGGGTTGATAGATGAACTGATGTAGGTAGATGGTGGGAAGGTTCTCAAAGATGTGTTCCTTTTATGATCTTGAATAAGAGATGAAGGGATATAAGGACCTAAAATGGATGGAAGGGATGAAGGGTTGTGTGCATGCTTGGGTTTAGAATTTATAGGGATACCAACATCTTGAGAAAGAGTTACGTAACTAAGGCTATGACCATTAGGATTTTATTTGATATGGAGGGTTTCTAATGTACCTTGTTCACATAGGCCTAACCTTTTGGAAGAAACAATAGGATCACGAAGTAGACCAGACTGAATTAAAGTGGAGGAACCCATTTGACATGTAAGGGGTTCATGGAAAACTTGCATAAAGGTATTGGGATCATGAGGGAGATTGGAAGGAATGATGGATTCTATAGGTAAGTTACATGGGGAGTTATGAAAAGGAGATGAAGGGATACTTTGATTTTGATATGGAAGAAGATCATTGGATAGAGCGGAAAGCATGTCTTGTTATTCATTTTGAAAAGGAACATTTGAAAAGGTGAAAAAGGCATCATGATCTTTCTTAGAAAGTAGATTAGGAATAGGGGTTGGAAGGATTCTTATCTCTTGAGATGGGAGGGGATCATCTTGGGATTATAGGGAGATAGGATCTTGGTCAACCATTGGACGGGATTGGAGAGTTTTGGTGTCTTGAACTTGATTTATGATAGGACTTATTTCTTCATTATTTGGATTATCCTCTTGACATGGAGCCACTTATAAGGAAAGGGTAGGATTTTGGATATACATGGGGTATTCTTGGAAGGTGTTCATGTTTTGGCATGATGGGGAAGCATTTTGGATAGGACTCTCTAGAGTGCGTATGATTGAAATTGGAGTGCATGATGGCATGCAATCTAGGAAATTAAATCGTTAGAGGAACTTATATCAAGATTGGGGATAGCTTGGATTTCCATAGGAGATAGCCCTTGAGGGCATGAAATTTTTCATCATTAGGTTCATTGTTTGAGGGAGATGTTTTGGATTGTTGTTGAGAAGCTTTAGGCTATGATGGCATTGTGGAAAAGATGGAAGCCACATGTGGAGCCTTGCTAGACAAAGGTATATGATTTTGATCATGCTCAGGAGTAGTGCCTTGTTTCTCTTTAGGTGAGTCATTAGGATCTTCAATTTCAATGATACCATTATCAAGGAGATCTTTAACTTTATGCTTTAATTACATTTAATATGAAGTCTTATGTTTGTTTTGTCTATGATACGCATAATATATATTAAAATTTTTACATCCTCGTGTGGTCTTGTTAGGCAATGTGGTAAGATTGTGCTCATGAAGTTGTTTTAGAGTCGCAAAGGTGTAAACTTTTTATCTGAGGGATATTTGGAAGAAATGTCTTGTTGTCTTAGTGAAGGATCCATGTGATCTTGTTCCATATTTGCCTTTTGATTTTCAATTACTTGTTATTCCAACTCATATAGTCATTTTAGCATTCCTTGAAGTTTGCCATTCTTGATATCATAAATTTGTCTCTCAAGAGAGGTCATCAATTCTTTTTTTTGGATTTGAATTTCATATATTTCTCTCTTGAGATCTTAAATTTGTTGATCCAATGTGGCCATGGGCATATATGATAGTTCTAATCTTTGAGATCTTTGAATGAAATGCAAGTTCTAGAATGCAAGGACATGTTGGATATTGTTGGTCATTTCTACTGCTAGGATATGTTGTTGTCATTGATGTTATCATATTCCTATGATTTGCTCTGGTGTGTTTGGAAAGATCTTATGATCCGATTTTGCAGTTTTGTTTTGTTGATCATTGTTGTGCAAAGTTTGGTATTTCCTCTGGTATATTCTGATGTGATCAGATCTTGTGTTGATACTTTGGGATGGTCTTGTGTATCTTCATTTCAGATGGATCATGATTTCATTCTTTGTAATTTATCTTTTTTCATGATAGTTGCTGATTGGTTATGTTCTTGAGCTTTCAAGTGTTGACAGATGAAGATTTGATAAGTGGTGTTGGCGGAGTTGTTCTTGATGATTCTAACATGCTTGTTGGTGTTTTCTAGTTGTGTGCTATTTTTTTTGGTGATCTGTATTAATCCATGTGCAATATTTTGGTGGTTTCTATAAACCGGTGATGATTTTCATGTTATGTGTATTCCTAGTGGAGTAGTGTGTTGCGGTTGATCGGGATGTGATTTCCAGTGGAGTAGAGAATTTAGGAAACCATGTTTTTGTCATATAAAAGTGAAAATCCATTAGGTTGCTCAATATAAACTTCCTCTTCAAGATCTCCATTTAGAAATGCGCACTTAATATCCATCTAATAAACCTTGTAGTTCTTATGTGCAACACAAGCAAGAAATAATCTCACAGCTTCAATCCTAGCTACCAGTGCAAAGGTTTCATCATAATCAATTCCTTCCTTTCGATAATATCCTTTGCAAACTAATCTAGCTTTATTCCTCATAATGTTTCCATCTTCATTCAATTTATTACTAAAAACCCATTTAGTTCCAATAACATTCTTATTTTTAGGTCGGGGAACTAGAGTCCATGTGTTATTCTTTTCTATTTGATCTAATTCTTCTTCCATAGCTTTCATCCAACATTCATCTTTACAAGATTCAATTACTGATGTCGGTTCAACTTGAGAAATTAAACATACCTCATCATCTCCCAACCTTCTTCTTTTCATCACTCCTTTGTTTTTGTCTCCAACGATTTGATCTTCTGAATGATTCAACCTTACATACCTAGGATTCTTCTGATTTTATGTTCTTGTGTCCTGATCTTCAGTTACTGTTGAATTTTATGATACTGTCGGAGTAACTGGTTCAACATTTTTTCTAGTGTAGGTACTATTGGTTCAGTTATGATCATTTCCACTGTCAGTTCTCTCTCATAAGATCTATTTTGACTTATGTTCTGCTCATCCACATTGACATTAGTGCTCTCCACAATTCTCTACAATCTTTTGTTATAACATCTATATGCTTTGCTTTCATTAGAATAACCAAGAAATATTCCTTCATCACATCTAGGATCAAACTTTCCAATGGAATCATCTCTTTTGATATATCATTTACTACCAAAGATTATGAAATACTTAATTGTCGGTATATAACCAAACCATAACTCATAAGGTGTCTTACCGGTATCTCCTTTGATATGAAATCTGTTGAATGTGTATATCGTTGTGCCTACAGCTTCTCTCTAGTAGACATGAAGCAGATTAGCTTCCATCATCATAGTTCTGGTTGCATCCAAGATAGTTTTGTTCTTCCTTTCCACAACTCCATTCTGTTGAGGTGTACGGGGTGCAAATAACTGTCTCCTTATACCATTATTCTCACAATAGTTGTCAAATTCAATGGATATGAATTCTCTACCCTGATCTGACCTTAAGCATTCAATCTCCAATCATATCTATATCTCAACTTTATCTTTAGAGATTTAAAACTTTTCAAATGCTTTAGACTTCTTCGTTAGGAAAGTAACCCACATCATTCTTGAATAGTCATCAATGATTAGCATAAAATATCTGTCACCCTGAAAAATTTTGATTCTAGCAAGACCACACAAAACAGTATGAATAAGATCAAGAACATCATTAGATTTGTCTTGTATACTCTTAAAAGAAGTTTTAATTTGCTTTCCCATTTGACATTCCTTACATACTGAATTATAGGGCTTTACAATCTTAGGTATATCTCTAACTTCCTTAGTAGAAATTGTTGGCAATTGACACTCAATTGGTTGGTTTCACTATGTTGTCATTGATGGCAACATGGTATCTTGTTTCAGCTTCATGTTTTGGTTCAGTTGTGTATCGGTAGACACTTCACTGGCACCAACACCGACATGAAGGAAGGAATTCGCAGGTTACCAGCAATGCAGGCCAACATGGTTTAGAATCAAGTTATCGATATTGGAGGCTGACATATTTTGGATCCGGCATTGGCAATTGTTTTTGATATTCATGTATTTATGTTATCTATATGGCATGTATATTGATATTGTATTTATCTTTGTAAGCCGACATAAGGCATGATAAATTGTAAAGGGTATATAGGTCAGTTGATTAGATCATTTTGATATATCATCATGTGAATATGTAATTGGGAAGGAAATAGTAAAGGAGATGCAAAACATATGAGAGAGATCATGTATGTGAGGAAATTTATGTAAGGGGTATTCTGGTAAAGGGTTTAGGGTTTCAGACCAGAAAAAATAGAGCTTAACCCAAATTGTATTCAGGCATAGAATATGTTATCTTAGCAATTCATTCATTTCTTCAGATTGTATTCTAGATTTGTATGTAGTTAGTGAAGCTCCTTTTTGTGATTGAGAAATGTGCTCTAGGCTGTAAGCCTTCCTGCAAGAGCAAGCACCTATATTTTGTAATATCTCTTCATATGGCCAATGAATTGACATTGTGGGTCACAAATCCCACTATGGTTTTTCCTCTTTGAGGTTTTCCACATATAATTTCATGTGTTATGGTATTCATTTATGTGATTGGCTTATTGGTTTCTTTAATTCTTTCAATTCTATATGTATTAGTATACCAATTGGTGTATGCATGTTTTAATAAGGTTAAAATTGATCATACCGGTAGAAAACTGATTCATCCCCCTCCCCCCCACTCTTAGTGTTCTTGGATTCCAACAATTGGTATCAGAAGCTTGTGCCTCGAAGGAGGTTTAATAGCTTGAGGAAGATCCTAAATCCAAAATCCATGGATATGGGTTTGGAGAAGCAACTTCAGATGACACTTGAGGATTATGATGTTGAAAGGATAAAGAATTTAAAGTTACAAAATGAATTGAATTCTTCTCAGGAATTCATTCTTGTCCTATAGGAGAGGTTGTCATCTGTTCAAGTTAGGAGGAAGGAACTTTTGCAAAATCGGGATGATGAAAGATGCACTTAAGGAACAGTGTCAGAAGTCAAGTCAAGAGAACATGGTCATGAGAAATAAAATGCAATCTATAACTATGAGAATTTCTAAGGGGATTGAAGACAAGAAGAAAAAGGAAGAAAATCTTGTTGTATCTCTAAAAATTTTTTTGAAGAAAGTGGTAGGTTGGTTCATGAGAATGATATGTTGAGAATTGATTTAGTACAATCCCAGAGTAATGAACAAGAGATTGAGACACAAATGATAATTCTGGGAGATGATCTGACTATTGCAAGTGATTATAAAGAAAAATTCAAGACTAGTTCAATAGCTAGATGAGATATTGAAGAGACAAACATGGAATGGAGATTCCAATGGACTTGGATATGAACAACGACAGAGTTTTGGTACTGCAAATGAAGATCAAAACCATAAGGCATGAGTAAGGCAGTTTAATGCTTATAAATTTAGTTGTAGATGTTTTGTTTGTAATAAATTTGGTCACATGGCTAGGTAATGTAGAAATAGAGAAAATCAGAACCCTGATTCTGCTCCCGATCAATGTTCTAAATGTAATAAGTATGGTCATAAGATAGAAGATTGCATAATGAATGTAAAATGTTATGCATGTGGAAAATTTGGACATATGGCTATTTGGTGCAGGTCAAGTAATTATATCGGTTTTAGCAAAGCAATTAAAAAGAACAATGTTACATGTTATGCATGTAATGAGGTTGGACATATTGCTAAGTTTTGTAGAAGCAAAAATCCACCGGTTGGGAATGGAGGATAAAATGAGAAAGGAAAAGAGAAGGTTAATGAAATCCGACAAGATCATACCCAGAGATGGGTCAGGAAGACTAAAGATCAATCGGCAGATGGTAATGCACCGATAGGAAGCTCATTCGGTAATAGAGGAAGATGCCTTAGCGGTAGGCAAAAATTCATGAAGATGTTGCATATGCCCCAGGAAGAGGTTCTAGAAGATGTTCCAGACATTGGAGATTCTTATCTAGCATGGACATGTTTTGATCAAGATCTGGTATCTTTCACCAGAATTCATTGAAGTCAATGAAAGATTAGGGTTTTTATTGGAGGATAAAAGGTTAAATCTACTTCATTTTTATCATCTTGCATTCACAGCGATTCAGACCAATTAAGAGCGATTCAAAGCGATTAAGGGCGATTAAGTGTGATCAGATATCTTCTTGAGCGATTTACTGGCGATTGGAAGAGGTCTTTAGGGTTTCTCATTGATAGCAATTCACAGGAAATATGCGGGATCATCATCTATACCTATCTTTGTTGCAAATCCAACTATTGTTGAGGTCAAGGACCATCCCAAGCCGACTTTCAAGCGATATCCACATGTGGCTACCCTGGACGATTTGGTTGGCACTTTTTCTTGTGTCTCGAAAGGAGTTGTGTATGTCGAAGATGTAAGAGCTTAAATCCACTATCACATTGAGGATTTAGGAATGACTGATATCAAGAGCATGTACATGAATGAGCTAATGGGAGATTCTAGAAAGATTAAGCTCGAGTACAAGCATATTGAGGATTTAGGGTTTACCAGTATTCTGGATATTCTATAATTTGAAGATGAAATCATTAGGTATGTTTTGAGTAGAGTGCATGGAGAGTTTATCTAGTTAGATAGACCATATAAGATTACAAAGGAGTCCATCAGGGCAATCACCAGTTTACCACAGGTTGGGCAACGTCCGAATAAGAAGGTTTCTAATGATCATGTCAAAAAGACTATTGGTGAAACTTTGAATAGATGATCTATGAGAATCGGTACTATCACCAACACAAACATCAACTTTGGTAGCATGGTCATTGGTTACAAGGTAACAAACTGACTAAATTCTATTTCTAGCTCTTGCATTTACACAACTTACAAAATGATGAGAGAAAATGAGAAATTGGATCTATTTGGTTGGATGTTGGATGAATTGTTGATAAACCTAGGAAAGATTAAAGGAGAAAAGAAAGTGACTTTCCGGTATGGTAACCTAGTTGTCTGTTTAATGCTATTTTTCATCAATGAGACTCTTGGTTTTGGGAAGAGACAATGGGCATTTGATATCCCGGTGGGGAGGGAATTAAAACAGTCTATTGCTACATTAGGCAGTCAAAGAGATGACCAAGTATGGGGCTATTTTAAGGCATTCCAGAAGGCTATGAAATCTAGAGAAAAGGTTCCTAAGAACATTGTTGAGAAATACTCACCTAACATATGCTTCATGGTGAAGAAAGATGAAACACTCATGGAAGCGGTCAAACCCCAAAAGATCTGGATTGAGGAGATGGGTTGTGAAGTTGATACACAGATTTTAGATGCTTATGCAAAGATGTTGATTGATGCACCTATTGGTGAAGCTAAGAAACCATGTGGTACTGCTAAGTAGAAGACACAAGAGGTTGAAACTGAGTTCAACCGGAAGAAGAGAGAGAAGGAAGGAAAGGAAAGTAAGTTTGTAGAAAAAGTTTCGCAGGACATCAAAGCATTGATTGATGTTGTCCTGGAGAAAGGAAAGAAGAGAAAAGAACCTGAAGTATTCATTGAACCTATTGCAGTAGAGTCTACATCTGAGGATGACACACCCCTAGCTTTCAAAAGGGTTATAAGGAAGAAAATTGAAGAAACTAAGGTAGAGGTTAAAGAGAAACTAGTTAGGAAATTTACATTAAAGTTACCGGCATAGAAACAAGCTCCAAAAGAAACACCTTCAGCCCCATCTAGTACTGGAAGAAGGAAGAAGAAGGGTGGCATTAATTTGGGAATTGAATCTGGTAATGTAACTATCATTCCACCAAATACTTGTGCAGAGTTATTTGATGAGATTACTAAAGATGGTATATTAAAGAATGTATAGTTTTATTATGAACATTTAGATGATGATGAACAAAGAGAAGTAGAGGAAGCAGTATTGTTATATTTGGATATTTATAAGAAAGCCTTGATAGAAATTGAAAACCAAATACCGGCAGAATTGTATGATATGTTAGATGATAGGAGACTATCCACAATGCAAGAGGACAAGCATATAAAGCTTCAAGAGTTTTTATCTGTTTGTGTTTCTATTGCTCTAGAGGAGCTGGATAAGACACTTGAGGTTGTAGATAGGAAAATCTTTAACAACAAACATAGAATAATCAATCTTATGTTAGGAAGGGTAAATGAGATAATCAAGGAGACCCATAAGGCATGGGTTAAGTTATTTGAAGAGAACTGTGGCTTTTATACTTCACCGGAATCTAAAATAGATATTGTAGACATCCTGGTTGAAGGAAAAGGAAAGGGTATTATGGGTACTTCACCCTCATTTTTGAAAAATATTAAGATAGTAGAAATTATGCCCCCGATAGATACAAATGTACAAAAAAATATTGAGATATCAGCAAATACAGAGAGTGTAAAGGTTGATAATGTACATGATACTAATGCTAAGGACAATAATCTTCCAGATACAGATGTACAGGTTGAGGTTACAGTTCCTAGGGAGGAACCAACAGTTACTAAGACCGCACCAAGTGGTGAAGCCACCGGTGCAAGTGAGGAAGATATAAAGGTTAAAACATCAGAGGAGAAGAAAGGGGAATCCGGCAATGGAACCAGTAGTGATTCCATCATTGTTGTCAATTGACACCTCATAGGTTGAAAAGAAAATCTTAATTGAGATGAGCTCTACTGAACTCATGATGATGGCTACACAAAAAATGATGAAGGAGGGATCTATGGAGAAAGGGATTATTGATCAGTCTATCATTGTTTTGCATAGACTAGTCCTGGAGTGCAAGTTTGACAGAGAAGAGAGCCCATATGGAAAGCTTAATACAATCACTGAGCACATTTCAAATGATTTTCAATCCTTGTAGCAGATATCAAATTGGCAAGCACTGGAGAGGTTCACACAAACAAAAAGTGATACATTTGATCAAGTGATTGAGTCTGAGATGAAGAAGATCAATGATAAGTTGAAATTGATAGACAATTCTTTAAAGCAGTGTACAAATATTTACAGAGTATGTTGTAACATAGATGTTATTACATTTAATTTGGATAAGAAGATTAAGGAATCTCAGGAGAAAATTGCAAGTATAGCCAATTCTTTTGATGGATTGAATTCATTGACTACATCCATTGATGGTCAGATTTTGGTTTTGGAAGCCCAAGTTTTTGCTCTTGAGAAAAAAAAGATAAAATCATAAGAAGAGCCAGAAGTCTTAGAGGTTTGGTGAGTCCCTGGTTAGATTCACTCAATGTACATAATAAGGAGTGTATAGATATAGTTGGTAAGCCCATACTGACAGAGTTAAATGAGAAAGAGTCATTTGCCCATATGCTAAATAGACTTGTATCTATTTCTAGCACTTTCAAATATGGTTGGGATACTTATCTTGAACTATTGGAGAAGGCACATCCGAATATTTTCAAATATATTAAGCTCCGGTAAGGTATTTTTGGGATATTCATTATACAGTATCTTTCATTCTTCGTCCCGGTTTTGGATTTTTGGTACTCTTTTTGGAAATTTTGATGGCATTGATGTCAAAGGGGGAGTGATATAGATTTCAAAAATAAAAAGGGAGTTTTATACATTAGGGGGAGATATGGAGATATGGAGTATTTTGTATTGATGGATATTCAGCTAAGGGGGAGCAGGTTCAGGATAAAACTGGCAGATGAAACCATGATTATTTTTCACATGAGTGTTGCCATCAAATCCAAAGGGGGAGATTGTTGGAAATTGACACTCAATTGGTTGGTTTCACTATGTTGTCATTTATGGAAACATGTTATCTTGTTTTGGTTTAGTTGTGTACCGGAAGGCACTTCACCGGCACCGGCACTGGTAGGAAGGAAGGAATTCTCAAGTTACTGGAAATGCAAACCGACATGGTTTAGAATCAGGTTATCGACATTGGAGGCTGACATCTTCTAGATCTGGTATCGGCAATTATTTTTGATATTCATGTATTTATGTTATCTAGTCGACATGTATATTGATATTCTATTTATCTTTGTAAGATGATATAAGGCACAATAAATTGTAAAGGGTATATAGGTCAGTTGATTAGATCATTTTGATATATCATCATGTGAATATGTAATTGGGAAGGAAATAGTGAAGGAGATGTGAAAAATATGAGAGAGATCATGTATGTGACGATATTTATGTAAGGGGTATTCCAGTAAAGGGTTTAGGGTTTCAGACCAGAACAGATAAAGCTTAACCAGAACTGTATTCAGGCATAGAATATGCTATCTTAGCAGTTCATTTATTTCTCCAGATTGTACTCTAGATTTGTATGTAGTCAGTGAGGCTCCTTTTTGTGATTGAGTAGTGTTATATAGGTTGTAAGCCTTCTTGCAAATGCAGGGCCCAATATTTTGTAATATCTCTTCATATGGCCAGTGAATTGATATTGTGGGTCACAAATCCAACTGTGGTTTTTCCTCTTTGGGGTTATCCATGTATAATTATGTGTGTTATGGTATTCATTTATGTGATTGGCTTATTGGTTGCTTTACTTCCTTCAATTCTATATGTATCGGTATACCAGTTGGTGTATGCATGTTTTAATAAGGTTAAAATTGATCATACCAGTAGATCATTGATTCACATCCTCCCCCCCTCTCAGTGTTCTTGGATTCCAACAAAAATGATCTTCACAATGTAATCAAAATTCACATGACACAACCTCTTATGTCATAGCCAACTCTCATCAATTTGTGCAATCAAACATGTCTTCTCACCGGAGTTCAAATGAAAGATATTACCTTTAGTTTGTGTACCGGTTGCAATCTCCAATCCAGATCTGTTGATAATCTTGCATTTTCCATTGTTGAACTGTAACTAAAATCCTTTATCAACCAACTGTCCTACACTCAAAATATTATTCCTTAAACCTTCAACACAATAAACATTATCAGTGTTATGCTTACCATCCAATGATATTGTTCCTCTTCCCTTGATCATGCATGCTTTGTCATCTCCAAATCTAACCGGACTACCATCAAATTCTTGCAAAGATAAGAACTTCTTTTTATCTCTAGTCATATGATGTGAACATCCACTCTCAATCACCCATTCATCCTTATCTTCAATTTTAGCAGCAAGGGTCTTCTCTTCAGGTACTAGATCATCTTCCTTGAGAGCCAAAAATACCCATTCCTTTCCATTGCCGGATCCACTAGCTAAATCTTATATTTGTTCATCATCAGAATCAGTCACACCTTCCTCATCAGCAAAGTAGCATGATTTGACTTTGTTCCTCATGTACTTATTCTTGTTTTGATAATCATGGTTAGGCTTAAAATATTTTCTATCTCTTTCTTCAAATCTTGAATTCTTTTCAGGACATCTAGATGCAAAATGACCTATCTTGTTACATGCAAAGCATTTAAAAGGTGAATTTCCTTCATACTTACTTCTTGTCAGTCCTTTAGGTACTCTTGTAGCAAATAAGGCTTCAAGTTTCTCAAACTCTTCATCTTCTTTCTTCATATCCTCTAGTTCCTACACATATAAAGCTTTCAATCACTCTTGCCAGTAGATGATGTAGATGCATGAAAAGAAGGTTCAGATTTTATAGCTCCAGAAGGTCCAAATTACTCAAGTTCAAAAGCAGATAACTTCCCAACCAAGGTATCCCTATTTACAAAGGTGTTTGTCATAGTTCTTAGCTCATTAATTGTAGTGTCCTTCATCTTATAATCCAGTGGAAAATCTCACAGTACTTTAGAAACTATTTCATCTTTGCTCAGAGATCCACCACAACATTTAATTCCCATAACAATCTCATTAAGTCTCTCCATAAAAGTGGTAATCATTTCATCTTATTCCATCTTCAGGTTCTCATATCTCACCCTATAACCATCAAGCTTAGCAATTTTAACAGTAGGGTCACCTTCATTCAAAGTCTCCAATTTTTCCCATATAGCCTTTGCAGTTGATTTATCAATTAGTCTCATAATTTGTTGATCAAAAAGTGCACACAAAAGGGCTTCTCTAGCTCTACAATCATTTTCAATGTCGTTATCCAGGCCTATCGGAGGAGGATTTCTAGATGCCAGATTATGAGGTATATATCCATTCTTAGTGATCTCCCAAATATCCTTGCCAAGACATCTCAGATGAGTCTCCAACAGAATCTTCCATACTCTGTAATTGGTTCCATCAAGCCTAGGAATTTCTCTTCGAAAAATAGTTGCAGATGTATTTGATGAACTTGAACTTGTTGGTATTATGGATGACTTTGTCATGTGTTGCATTGGTTTTATAATTGATGTCAACACTTATCTTCTTGGAGGTCTACATTGGATATTTGCATCTATGGTTATATTGGTATGTTGTTGAATTGACAATATGGTTCACCGGTATGGTTAATGGCTTATGCACAGTCACCGGTATATGTTCACTAGTAGGTTATATGGTTCATCGACAGTGATGATAATTTGGAGCTCCTGTAGTTATGTCAAAATATGGATTGGAAGTTTGGTTTTTGTGTTTTTCTTATTGGTCTAATCGGATTGACAGTTTTGCCTTTACCAGCAGATAGGTCTAGGTTATGGACCGGTATTCTAGATCAGCACTACACATCAAGAAGATTGTTTTATTGATTGGTTATTGTGAGAAATGTATTGATCTGACATGTTGTATCACATCAAGACTCATTTATAATTGATTTGAATGTAATATCTTTAGTGACCTGACCTATTCGTTTGGTCTTAGGTTTTGTATATATGATTGTAAGATCTTATTGAAGATCGTCATGTCATGAGTTAGTGTGGATATTGAACAGCGAAAATAAGCAAATCCTTGTGCGAATCACGAAGACATTATTCGAAGGTTGAAGGAAGGTTATGAAGTTGTTTTGACACTCATGTTCAGAGCTTAACCGGTATTGCATCCAGCGTTAGAGATGCTATTTTGAGCAATACATTATCATTGGATTTAACCATCCAATTGTGTAGTCAGTGTGACTCCTAATTTGTTATTGAGTAGTGAGCTCTAGGAAGTTGGCCTTTATGCATGTGCAGACCCCATTTTGTATACACATACTATCTATAGTAGTATCATCTGATTGTTGGTAAGGTTTCCCACCGTGGTTTTTCCCTTACTGGGCTTCCACATCAAAATCTATGTGTTATGTGTTGTGAATGTTGTTTCTCTTTGTGTTTCATGCATTGAGTTACACTGGTACTGCTATATCTATTAAACTATTTTATCGACACTTAACTTTGGTTTACCGGCATTAAGTTTAAGTTGGAATAATTTTCATTTGGTTTATAAATTACTAAGAACTGGTTAGACAATTGATTCACCCCCCCGCCCTCTCAGTTTTCCTTCCCGAGACCTAACCATTGGTATCAAAGCATAGTCCTCTTTTTGTAGAAGCCTAATAGCTTGAGGAGATCATATGGCAACAAATATTTTTAGGAAGGATAGTCTGAAGCTTGATTGAACTAACTATGGCATATGGAAGATCAAAATAGAAACACATCTGAACTGCATTGGAAGAGATATATGGGATGTTACAAAGAATGGCTATGTTGCTCCTATTTCGAATCAACCTCATCCACCAACATTGGCTAAGGACATGGACAATGATTGGAAAGCAAGAGAAGCACTTTTGAGCGTATTATCAGATCAACAAATCATGGAATTATTAGACCGATCTACTGCCAAAGCTATTTGGGATAAACTAGAGACACTGAATGAAGGAGATACCACTATCAAAATTGAAAAATTAGAATGTTACTAGGTCAGGTATGAAAAATAAAAAATGGAAGAAGATGAAAGAATTTCTGCATTTATGGAAAGAGTTAATGAAATTGTTTTAGGAATACAATATTGTGGAGGATTCTTAAGTGAAGATGAAATTGTGTCTAAATTTTTAAGAGCATTGCCACCGGCTTACAAAATGAAAGTGACTTCTACTAATTAAATGAGAACAATGCCTAATACATCGGTTTCTAGAGATACTCTAGTTTGAAAACTTTTTGCATTTGAACTTGAAGAGTTTGGTCCTATTGCTATTGTAAAGACTAATTTAGCCTTCAAAGTAGCATCATCATCTGCATCATCATCATTTGAAAAAACTATTTGGAAAGCACTTTATGCAAAAGAACTTGAAGATATGAGAAGACAAAATGAAGAACTTGAAGAACTTGAAGCACTATTTCCAAGGAAGATGCCTAAAGGTCCAACATGGAGTAAGTATGAAGGTAAAGCACCTTTCAAATGTTTTACTACAATAAAGTTGGTCTATAGCATCTAGATATCCTGATAGACATGAAAAACTAAGGGAGGAAGCAAAAAGATCATATAAACCTAACCCTGAATATCAGAGATATAGATTCAAGAAAAACAGAGATAAGTCATGTTACTATGCAGATGAAGGTGTTACAGATGTTTCAGATGAAGATCTAGAAGATAACAGATGGACTTTTGTTGCAATAAAGGAAGATCAACCGACACCTATTGTCAAACTGGTAGAGCAGGCATTGGCAGCAAAAATTGAAGAAAAGGATGAATGGATTATAGATTCTGGATGTTCACATCATATGACTGGTGATAAAAGAAAATTCTTATTATTTCAAGAAATTCATGGAGGTCTAGTAAGGTTTGGAGATGATAAAGCTTGTCAAATCAAAGGAAAAGGCACTATATCCTTGGATGGTAAGCATAATATTGACAATAATTATTATGTAGAAGGTTTAAAGCATAATATTTTGAGTGTTGGTCAGTTAGTTGAGAAAGGATTTCAGTTGCAGTTCAAGAATGGGAAATGCAAAATCATAAACAGAACTGGATTGGAGATTGCAACCGGTAATTAGACTAAAGGTAATATCTTTCACTTGAATACCAGTGATAAGACATGTTTAATTGCACACATTGATGAAAGTTGGTTATGGCATAAAAGACTCTGTCATGTAAATTTTGATTGTATCGTAAAGATCAGTTCAACTAAGGCAGTAAGGGATTTACCTAAGATTGTGAAACCTCATAATCCGGTATGTAAGGAATGTCAAATGGGAAAGCAAGTTAGAATAACATTTAAGAGAATTACTAAGAAATCTAATAATATTCTTGATTTAATTCATACTGATTTATGTGGTCCTGCAAGAACAAGAAGTCTACAAGGAGATAGATACTTTATGCTAATAATTGATGATTATTCTAGAATGTGTTGGGTTACTTTTCTCAAGGAGAAATCAAAACCTTTTGGAAGATTCAATATATTCAAGGCAATGGTAGAGAATGAAACCGATAAGAAAATCAAATGTTTGAGATCAGATCAAGGAGGAGAATTTACATCTAGGGAATTTAATGCATTTTGTGAAGTGAATGGAATCAAAAGACAACTATCAGCACCCCGAACACCCCAGCAAAATGGAGTTGTGGAAAGGAAGAACAAAACTATTCTGGATGCAACAAGAATAATGTTAATGGAAGCAAATCTACCTCATGTGTACTAGAGAGAAGTAGTGAATACAATGGTTTATACTTTCAATAGAGTTCACATCAAAAGTGAAACCGGTAAGACCCGTTATGAACTATGGTTTGGTCATATTCCTACTCTTAAGTATTTTAGAATATTTGGAAGCAAATGTTACATTAGAACAGATGAGTATGTTGGCAAATTTGATCCTAGAAGTGATGAAGGTATATTTTTTGGTTATTCATCTAAAAGCAAGGCATATAGATGTTATAATAAAAGGTTACATAAAATAATTGAGAGTACTAATGTGAAGATAGATGAACACTTCAAAGGAGATTCAAGATCTGTTGAACTGGCAGTTGAAATGATTATAAATGAACTAACATAGACTCCACCGGTATAGAATGAAGACCCAGTCAAATCGGCCTCATCAAAAAATGCAATAGTCACTGAAGAACAACAGCTTGTGAATGTTAATCAGAACAAACCCAGGTATGTAAGATTGAATTTTTTAGAGAATCAGATAATTGGAAACAATAATCAAGGTGTTATGAATAGAGGAAGACTGGCAAATGAAGAGGTATGTTTAATTTCTCAAATTGAACCAGCATTTGTTAGTGAAGCATGTAAGGATGAAAATTGGATAAAAGCAATGGAAGATTAATTAGAACAAATTGAAAAGAATAATACTTGGACATTGGTTCCCCAACATAAAGACAAAAATGTAATTGGAACTAAATGGGTATATAGGAATAAACTTAATGAAGATGGCAAAGTAATCAGAAACAAAGCAAGAATAGTTTGTAAAAGTTATTCACAAAAAGAAGGAATTGATTATAATGAAACCTTTGCACCGGTAGCCAAAATTGAGGCAGTTAGACTATTTCTTGCATTTGCATCTCATAAGAACTATAAAGTTTATCAAATGGTTAAGGAAAGCTTTATATGGATTGAAGCAAGCTCCCAGAGATTGGTATGCTAGATTGGATACGTATCTTTTGAAGCTTGGTTACACAAAAGGTAATGCTGACAACAATTTGTATTACAAGGTCACCAATGATGATATTTTGGTTATTGAAGTCTTTGTAGAAGATATCATTTTTGGAGGAGAAGATGGATTGTGTATGGACTTTTCTAATCAGATGCAAAATGAATTTGAAATGTCTATGATTGGAGAGATAAAATTATTTTTAAGTTTACAGCTTTCACAAACAAATAAAGGTATATTCATATGTCAAACTAAGTACTTGAAGGAAATTTTGAAGAAATTTGGTATGGATAATTCCAAACTGGTAAGTACTCCTATGACTACAATTGATAAATTGACATTGAAGGATGATCCAACTCCTATTAATCCGACAAGGTACAAATCTATGATTGGAGGTTTACTGTATTTGACACAAACAAGACCTAATATAAGAAATATTGGTTTATGGTATCCTAAAGATGAAAATTTTAATTTATGTGCATACACTGATGCAAATTGGGTAGGTGATGTAGATGACAGAAAGAGTACCACTAGTGGTGCATTCTTTCTTGTTAACAGATTGATTTCACGGATAAGCAAGAAGCGGACTTGTACATCATTATCAACAACAGAATCAGAATATGTTGCAGCAGCAACTAATTGTACTCAAGTATTATGGATCAAGCAAATGTTGAAGGATATAAAGGTAAAATGCAAAGAACCAATAATCATTTATTGTGATAATTCAACAGTAGTTGACATATCAAAGAATTTGGTATTTCACTCTAAGACAAAGCATGTTTCTATTAAGTATAATTTTCTAAAAGAGAATGTTGAAGCAAATGAAGTGAAATTGGTTTATGTGAATATTAAAGAGAAAATTGCAGATATCTTTACAAAGCCTTTGCCTAAGGAATCTTTTGAATATCTCAGAGAGTAGCTTGGGGTAGTTTCCCCATCGGCAGAGACTTAGACATTGATGATTGGCATCAAACCGGTAGGAACTAAACAGAAAAATCTTTTTATCCAGCTTTGATGGAGGAGAGCTACTTCTCAGGGGGAGTAGTTGGCTGAATGATAAGTTTTGAATTCTTAACTGCTTTGGGATATGATGTCAAAGGGGGAGAGATATCCATGGAAAAACATTATTCTTGAGGGAGAGATTATTCATTGGGGGAGAGATATACTCCTTGGATATATGTATTTTGGTTTCTATATATGTTTCAGAGCATTATATTGATCTATCTTTGGGAGATTGATTGGTTTACTCTTTTTGGCATTCTATTTTTGGCACTTAGGTGTTTTTCCATCTAGTGTTTCCATCAATGCCAAAGGGGGAGATTGTTGGTATTATGGATGACTTTTTCATGTGTTGCATTGGTTTTGTCATTGATGTCAACACTTATCTTCTTGGAGGTCTACATTGGTGATTTGGCTGTATGGTTATATTGGTATGTTGTTGAACTGGCAATATGGTTCACCGGTATGGTTAATGGCTTATGCATAGTCACCGATATAAGTTCACCAGTAGGTTATATGGTTGACCGACAGCCATGATAATTTGGAGATGATGTAGTTATTTCAAAAACATGGATTGGAAGTTTGGTTTTGGTGTTTTTCTTATTGGTCTAATCAGACTGATAGATTTTCCTTTATCGGCAAATAGGTCTAGGTTATGGACCGGTATTCTAGATCAGCACGACATGTCATGAAGATTGTTTTATTGATTGGTTATTGTGGTAAATGTATTGAGCCGACATGTTGTATCACATCAAGACTCATTTATAATTGATTTGAATGTAATATCTTTAGTGAGCCGGCCTATTCATTTTGTATATATGATTGTAAGATCTTATTGAAGATCATCATGTCATGAGTGAGTGTGGATATTGAAGAGCAATAATAAGTAGATCCTTGTGTGAATCATGAAGACATTATTCAAAGGTTGAAGGAAGGTTATGAAGATGTTTTGACACTCATGTTCAGAGCTTAACCGGTACTAAATCTAGCATTGGAGATGCTATTTTGAGCAGTACATTATCATTGGATTTAACCATCCAATTGTGTAGTCAGTGTGACTCCTAATTTGTGATTGTGCAGTGAGCTCTAGGCAGTTGGCCTTTCTACATGTGCAGACCCCATTTTGTATACACATACTATTTGCAATAGTATCATCTGATTGTGGGTAAGGTTTCCCACTATGGTTTTTCCCTTACCTATTTTCCACATCAAAATTTATGTGTTATGTGTTGTGGATGTTGTTTCCTTCTGTGTTTCATGCATTAAGTTACACTAGTACTGTTATATTTATTAAACTATTTTACCGACACTTAACTTTGGTTTACTGGCATTAAGTTTAAGTTGGAATAATTTGCATTTGGTTTAGAAACTACTGTGAACTGGTTAGACAACTGATTCACCCCTCCCCCCTCTCAGTTGTCCTTATCGGGACCTAATAGAACTGCTAGATGTCATAGGATCTTCCTAAAGCAATTAAGATTCTACAAAGAGGACCAAGCTCTGGTACCAATTGTTAGACAACTCAAATAACCAGAGGACAACTGAGAGGGGGCTGAATCAGTTGTCAACAGACTACAGAACTTTAAGCATTCAAATCCTTATTACCAAAACACATAAACCCAATACCAGAATGCATAAACTAAATACTGGAATAACTAATATAGCAATTAAGCATAAACATAAATCATAGAATAGTTACCATTCATCCAGAACACATGAGACCAAGATTTGTACGTGGAAAACCTGGTAAAGGGAAAAACCATAGTGGGAAGCCTACCCACAGTCAAATAATACTTCTGCAGTAAGTATGTGATTAGAAAATAAGGGACCTGCACATGCAGGAATATTAACAACCTAGAGCGCACTGCTCATCACAAAAGGAGCCTCACTGACTACAAAATAAATCTAGACTACAATCTAAAAAGAAGAGTTAATTGCAAAGATAGCATCTCATATGCTTGAGTACAGTTCCAATTAAGCTTAATACTAGAGGCCTTAAATCTATCTTACCAACCCAATTCGATCACCTGTGATCGACAAAAAATACTACATATGATTACAACATTATTCAAACAAGTAATCGCATAACCCATCCCATAATCATAATCCCATGATCTACAAAGAGATCTTACATCATATTTATACCAACCCGAGACCTAAACAATTAGGTTGGCCACCTAAAAGTTAATACAATAAATTCATAACATAAACCCACATCCAATAATCAACCAAGTCCTCTTAGGTAAAAAAAATGTAAACCAATCATTAAATCCCATTAGTAACGCATTGGGGACATCCTCCAACATGTTACATAAACCGGTCCATAACCTAGATAGCACTAGACCCAAAATAGGTTGCCATAAATTAAATCCAACACCATCGATCAATAGGAACACAAACAAGATAACCAATAGTATCCTGAAATCCATCTAGAAGTTGCACCAACAACACTTATCACATGCATCAAAAGATCTTCAATAAAGCTTTGTCAGTAAAACCCGTACCAGTGACCAAAAGGCTTACTAGAACAAATGATAGTTTATGAGTCATCAAATCCCGAACAAACTGATCGTGATACGCATCTGAATAGGATGAATGATAGATCCAAATAAATTCCACAAACCAAAGCATACCGGACCATACCAGATCAATATCATAATCCAACCATTCTACCGGAACCAACCAGTAATCAATAAACAACCAAAACAACTAGTGTTGCCATCAATGCAACACATAATCAATTCCTCCAAATTTCCAACACAGCATATCTTGAGGGTTCTATGGTGGAGGGATATATGGCATACTAGACTATGGTGTACATTATTGAATATCTTCCTAAGTTCGCAACAAAGATCCATGTAGATCGCATTTGGGACCCCAACTCCATTAAGAAATTCAAAGGGGAGTACCTGATGGGGAAAGGTAGAATGAGGAAAGTGAGAGGTAATTATTGGATGTTTATGGATATTAATTAGAATATATTTTACATTTGGTTTTTTTATATATTGTAGTTAATTAATTCTTAATTTTCAATATACATGAGTTGTAAATTTCTAGTTATATTTTATACATTTGCTCAAGAGTGGGATGCACTACATTTGTATGTTACAAACAATCTTGATTGGATGACGGTATGGATTGAACAATGTCAACAATCTGGTCGAGCATTAACATGGGAATGTGTAACTTCATTGGTTAAAGAAGATCATTGTAATGGAGATTCCAATGTTACACCAAGGGAAATTGATTTAGCATATGGTTTAAGAGATAAACAGGTACGTATAAATGTATTAATCACCCATACTATTTTTTTTCAATTGTTATGATTATGATGTATATGTGTGTGTGTGTGTGTGTGTGTGTGTGTGTGTGTGTGTGTGTGTGTGTGTGTGTGTGTGTGTTGTTTTTTGCATAAAATCAAGCAAGAATAAATATGTTTATCAACTGGCGATGCAATCATTTTTACATGTTTGACATATTGCAGGTGAAACACCACAAGGCTATGTGGTGCAATGGTCATAAATTTCGCATCAAAAAGTTGGATGACACGAAGAAAACTTGTGATTCTAGGATAACTGCAGTATTTCAGGTGACTAATGTTTCATCTAGAAGTGACATACATCCTCAAGTCTCAGAAAATCAATATTATGGGATTTTGGATGATATACTTGAGTGTGACTTTAGGTCCTTCAAATTAGTTCTTTTCATCGTCCAATTGTACAGGCTATGATTGAATGAAAATGATCCCGATAAAACTGTTATTGAACATGATAATGGATTTACAATGGTTAATACAAGGTCATTTGAGTGAGTTGGAAATGAGCCCTATGTTTTTCCAAGCCAATGTGAGCAACTATTTTACTCAGAGGTTCCACATAAACTGAGTTGGTCATTTGTTGTTAAATATGATCCTAGAGGAAGGCCGGTAAAGTATAATGTCATAGAAGAAGAAGATACAGAAGAACTAAAAGATGATCAGGATCAACAGTTAGTTGATGATGTGCCTAACGAAGATGTCAAAGAAGAGGAACAAGATCACGATGATGTAGGAGTTAATGTTCATGAATATGAAGATGATGATGATGATGATGATGATGATGATGATGATGATGACCAATCCTTACAATGTCGATTCTATATCAGATGATATAGACAAAGATTTGGATGAAGAAGATCAATGACATGATTTAAATGCATGAGGTATGCGATTAGTATATTATCTATTTGATATTGATTTCTGGATTTTTTTTAGTAAAATCTAAATGCTATGATTATGTGGGAGGACTTGTTTGTTATAATGTGGGAGGACTTGTACTTTGTGATTATCTTTACATGTGATGCAACCATAACTGATAAAACCCTCAAAGAGAATCAACCGAATTATGCAGAAAGAGAAACATAACGAAAGCAGAAAAAAAAACATAATAAGATCACATAAACAAATCATATTAATGCCTTAGAAATTCTAGCAATAATCTTATTATCAACAAAGAACATCTAGCAATTAATTGGTTACATGCAGGCTATCAGCCAAATATAATCCAATCTGGGACTCTAAGAATCAACCAGATCATAAAATGCAGATCCCAATCCTTATTCTCAATTCTACTTCCTCTGCCCCTACAAATGATTACATAATAACATATTTATATCCACCAGAACATATTTGGGTCGGCCTCATAAGATTATATTTACCAATGTAGGAAATGAAACGTGTAATTAGGTCAGCCCTAAAAATTAAAGAAATCTTTTTGTAAAATCACAACCAAGTGATGTGGTTCAGCAAGAAGGTCGGCCACACACCAAAGAAAATCAGACAAGACCCAATATAGACCCACACGCCAAGAATCGCACCGGTAATGAAGGAAAACCAATCAGTAAGCACAAGAACTGTCTAGGAACCCAAAACAGTCAACCAAAAGTGATAAATGACCGAAAAAGAACCCAAAAGAATTAAAAGTCTAGAATTAAGCACACAAACCAACCTAGAAATCAAAAATAAGATATGTCACAAAGAACAAGCCACTACTGGTACCAACCGCTAAGAACACTGGAAAATTGCACAAAGAACCAAACAAGAACAAAATTGAAAGGAAATATTTTTGGATGATGCAAGATTGCTCATTGACCAGGGGTGCTCTTGCATCAGACAACCTAGGTAGAAAAAGATGTTCCATGGGAGGTAGCTCATGAACATCTAAAAGTATTTGGAATAAAGAACCCATGCTCATTTCTGATCCAAACATCTTCTTTATCTGCCCCCCTCTACTTTAACTCTTCAGGTGCCTCAACGAGCTTCTCTAACCTCTGTCCCTCTTTTTTTCTCTTCCTTTGCTTCAGATCTTCATATTGTTTTTGTTTACTATTATCTTTGTTCTATAATTATGACTTGATTCTGCCACAAGACTTCATCTGATGTATCACCATAAGCTCTATGTCATCCAGTTCCATTTGTCCATCAAGTTCAACTGTCAGATCCTTCTGCAAACTCATGTCATTTTCTGGTATAACCTTTCCAACTGGTTCTATTAGATCTTTCTTCAAACTCTCTAGTAGAACATCTACAACTAGTTCTATCAAACCTTCTGGTGTAACCTCTGCCACTGGTTTCTCAATACTGTAACTTTTTCGTAGGACTCAAATTATGCACCTCCTTCTCTTTCTCCTTCAAAGAAATCAATGTGAAATTTTTCCCATCCTTCTCAATAGTGACTAGGTTTCTTCTATAGTCATAAATAGCTCCTCTATCATACTGCTAAGGTTTTCCCAACAAGACATGACAAACACTCATAGATACAACATCACACAAAATCTCATCTCTGAAAGGCCCAATATTGAAATTCACCAAATATTGCTCTATTATCTCTATCTTTTGATCATCTTGTAGCCAACTTACCTCGTAAGGAAAAGGATGCTCAAGCCTCTTCAATCCAAGAATCACAACCGTCTCCTCAGATACCAAATTGTCAATACTTCCACTATCTATAATTATTTTGCAACACTTACCACCTGATTTACACATAGTCCAGAAAAGACTCTTCCTCTAAGTAGATCCGGTATCCTTTATTCTAAGCATAAGGGATTCTCCTTGCTCCGATGCACAGTTAGCTCTGGTACCATCACCTTCAAGTTCCTCATTTTCCACACAACTTCTTTCCATTCCATGCTTACATTCATAGAATCTATGTCCGGTTTCTCCACACTCGAAACATTTGCAAATAAATTCTCTATCGGTACTGATGCTACCTTTCCTTAGTGTCTTCTTCTCCGATTCTTTACTCCACTTAGGTTTCACTCATCTTCTTCAATCGATTTCTTCATATTATCACTCATATTTAATTTCTCCTTTTCCCTATTCGATTGTATTCTTCTTATCTTCTCCTCAACCTTCAACACATACTAGTAAGCTTCTTCCATTGTGGAAACCTTCAACATGCTCATCTCATATTGAATGTTAAAAGCAAGACCATTGATATACCTTGCCACCTTTTCTTTGTACATCTCTCTATGTCCAAATCTAGTCACCACATTGTATAATTCCTTAGTATATTCCTTCACAGTCATGTTTCTCTATTTCAGGTTTTGCAACTTCCTGAATAACTCCAGTTCATAGTCTCCCGATATGAATTTGGCCTTCAATCTTGCAACCATCTGTCTCCACTGGGTGATCTTCAATTCGCCATTCTTCACTCTATCTTTTTGCAATTATTTCCACCACAAGGTAGCATGCCCTTTCAAATTAGTCAGTTCCTACCAGACTCTCTATGGGTCCTTGACATCCTCAAGCTCAAAGTAATCATCCAACTCTCCTATCTAATTGATTAGATCCTCTAGGTTCAGCATTTTGGAAAAGTTGGGAACCTCAACTTTATTAACTTTACTTGCTTGTGCCACTACTCTCAGGAATCTTTCCTCTCTTTCATCTTTTGGCCCTTCAGCTTCCTCAAGCTCTTCACCAACTTCAACATATTCATCCTCAGAATTTGGGTTTCTTCGCAAACCAGCCAAAGTGTTTCAGATTTCATTCCACTTCATTCTCAAAGTCTTCCATCATATTCTCTACCCTCCTGGGGTTTGTCCTTCTCGACGGCATCTCCTCTTCCACTCTGACAAACTGCCTCAACTCAGCGATCTGATTGTCGGTTTCAATTGCCTCCCCTTGACAATCTATTAAACACCCACGCAACCTACCTCCAACTGGCAATCTATCCGCCCAAAGGAATGCCTCAATGTTTGCAAATGATTCTTCCACCAGCCAATCCATAACTAGCTCTGATACCACTTGATGTAGCAATAACCGGTAAAACCCTCAGAGAGAATCAACCAGCTTATGCAGCAAGAGAAACACAAGGAAAGCAGTAAGAAAACATTATAAGATTACATAAACATATCATATTAATGCCTTATAACTTCTAGAAATCATCCTACAATCATCATATTACCATCAAAGAACATCCGACAATTAACCGGTTACATGCAGGCTATCAACCAGATACAATCCAATCCGAGACTCTAAGAATCAACCAGATCATAAAATACAGATCCCAATCCTTATTCTCAATTCTACTTCCTTTACCCCTACAAATGATTGCATAATAACATATTTATATCCACCCAAACATATGTGGGTCGGCCTCATAAGATTACATTTACCAATGTAGGAAATGAAACCTGTAATTAGGATGGCCCTAAGAATTAAATAAATCTTTCTGTAAAATTAAAACCAAGTGATGTAGTTTAGCAAGAAGGTCGACAACACACAGAAGAACATCAAACAAGACCCAAGATAGACCCACACACTAAGAATCATGTTGGTAATCAAGGAAAACCAACCGATAAGCACAAGAACTGTCCACGAACCCAAAAAGAGTCAACCAAAAGTGATAACTGACCGGAAAAGAACCCAAAAGAATTAAAAATCTAGAATTAAGCACACGAACCAGCTTGGAAACCGAAAATAAGATCTGCCACAAAGAACAAGCCACTACTGGTACCAACTGGTAAGAACACAGAAAACTAAACAAAGAACCAAACAAGAACAAAACAAAAAGGAAATTTTTTTGGATGATGCAATATTTCTCATCAACTAGGGGTGCTCCTGCATCCGAAAACCCAGGTAGAAAAATATTTTCCATGAGAGGAAGCTCATGAACATCTAAAAGGATTTGAAATAAATACCTCATGCTCAATTTTTAATCTAAACATCTTCTTTACCTACCAGCCTCTGCTTTAACTCTTTCGATGCCTCAACTGACTTCTCAAAGCTCTGACCCTCTCTGTTTCTCTTCCTCTGCTTTAGATCTGCACATTGTCTCTATTTACTATTCTCTTTCTTCTACAATTTTGGCATGCTTCTACCACAAGACTTCATCCAATTTGTCACCTTAATCTCTTTGCCATCCGGTTCCATCTGTCCATCAGGCTCAACTATCAGATCCTTCTGCAAATTGATGTCACCTTCCAGTATAACCTCTACAATCAGTTCCATCAAACCTTCCGATATAACCTTTACCACTAGTTTCTCAGTAGTACAACTTTTCTCAGGACTCAGATTATTTACCTCCTTCTCTTTCTCCTTCAAAGAAATCAATGTGAACTTCTTCCCATCCTTCTCAATAGTGACTAGGTTTCTTCTATAGTCATAAATAACTCCTCTATCATAATGCCATGGTTTTCCCAACAAGACGTGACAAGGACTTATAGATACAACATCACACAAAACCTCATCTCTGAAAGGCCCAATATTGAAATTCAACAAATACAGCTCTGTAATCTCTATCTTCTGATCATCTTGTAGCCAATTTACCTCATAAGGACAAGGATTCTCATGCCTCTTCAATCCAAGCTTCACAACCATCTCCTCAGATACCAAATTGTTAGTACTTCCACTATCTAAAATGACCTTACAACACTTACCACCTGATTTACACAGTCCAGAAAAGACTCTTCCTCTTGATGAATAATTATGAACTACTAAGGTCCTAACCGGTACTAAGAGGGGGGCTGAATCAGTACACACAAAAACTTGCTCCAACACTTTGACAAATCAAAACATGGATAACCGGTTGTCTTCACCACTATACTTAACCATAGCAATACTGGTTAAATAGAAATACTTCAAACAACATTCAACAGATCTCAAAGTCTGATGACTACTTCACCGATATAATCATGCATGAGTTGTATCAATAATACCACAACCATTTAACACTGCATGCATATCTAACTTAATCAGAATCACACAATCATCACATGAAAAATTTACAACCCATAGCACAGTTTTTTTCACATGGAAACCCAAATGGGGAAAACCACGGTGGGGATAAATACCCACAAGCTTGTTTGTGAACTCTTTTGAAGTCCGCTCTGTTAGGAGCCTAGTTTTCTTAAATACTTTACAATAAAGGTTTTGTTAGGAACCAATCCTATTAGGGATCACCCTGTTAAAGGTTGAAACCCTATTAAGAGTTACCTCGCTAGAGGATTTAAATAACTCAATGAACTTGAGCCACCTGGTTAGAGGATTTACAACAAAGTCTGTTAAAGCTACCCTGTCAAGGGATTTACCTTACGTTGAAATGGTTAGAAGACAACACATAAAACATTGATCTGATAACAACACTCCTTGCTAAAGTAGATCCTTTTCACTTCCTCTCTTCTGCAATCACACTCTGAAGATTCCTCACTCTGGTTTGGCAAGTATCAAATCTCCAACATGCAGACACAAACACAACTTTTTCCAACCACTACAATAGCAAAACTCATCGACCTTATAAACAACAATTAGGTCGGTAGCATAAACCCTAAACCCTAAAAATTTTAGGTTTACAATTACAAGAGGTCCAATCCTGACCGTCAACTACATTACATGGAATGAAATGATCTACAATAGATCTCAAGTCAATCTGCATCGTCCAATCTTCACTGCATCTGGAAAATAGTAACCCATCATGTGCTTTTCACATACCGCTAATAAAAATGTACCTTCTCAAGGTAGACATTCAATGCATTTGATCTTCACCGCAAGATCCTCAAAGAAATCCTTGACGTGCACACAACTGACGTGCCATCTTGATCCTTATCCTTTTTATTAACTAACTCATCACAAAACATCATCGGTTGCACCACACAAGCCAAACCGGAAACCCTAGAGCTAAACTAAGACTACCAACCGATAGTCACACTTAGTGAACCCCGACACCAGTCCACTTCATCCCGGTTGACCATAATTGCTTCCAATCTTCATATCAGTGCATACCGATTCACCTGCTTGAGCACTTATTGGCATCAACACTTATTGACATCAATGACAACATACATTATCACCGCTTCATCATATACCAATAATCTCCCCCTTTGGCATTGATGGCAATACTCAGTATCTGCACCATGCTCCATAACATATATCAGTTCACATATACCAGTTCAACTTGAAAGATCACCACCACCACCTGGACTGGTCAATGTGCACTATGCTCCATCAGTTCTCACACTTGAATATTGTCCTTCAAACATATATCTTCTCCCCCATATATCTTCACCATCAGATATCTTCTCCCCCTTCGACAACAATGCCAAAGTGGAGGCACAAGCTTCCAAGCTCCACTATGTTGCTCCCCTTATGGAGTAGCATCCTTCAACACATCAATCCTATAAGATCTAACATGGTAGTACCTGATTGATGTGAAGCACACAACTTTAGTTTACTTCATGAAGGGTCAGAACCCCTAATTCACCTCTCAAATAGGTAAATGTAGCCTTCGGTAAGGGCTTAGTGAATATGTCTGCTAGTTGCTCCTTACTGGAAATATGTTCTAATAAAACCTCTTTATTCTGAATCTTTTCTCTCAAGAAGTGATACTTGAGCTCAATATGTTTGGTCCTAGCATGCAATACTGGATTTTTGGAAATATTTATTGCACTAGTATTATCACAGAAAATACTCACTAGTTCAGATATAGTCACTTTGAAGCCATCCAGTACATGCTTCATCCAGATTGCCTAAGTGTAGTTCATAAATGCTACCACATACTTTGCTTCAGCTATAGACTAGCCTTCCACCAAGGCAGAACACTCCATCGGTTGTGCTCTTTTGGTTGTCCACATTACCTGCCCAATCTGCATCGGTAAAAACTTTGAGATCAAAGTCGCCATTGTATGGTTACCACAATCCATAATCAACTGTCCCTTTCAGGTATCTAAGAATCCTCTTTACCGCTACCAAGTGGGATTCTCTTAGAATCTTCTGAAAATGGGTCACTATGCACACTGCATGAGCAATATCTGGTCTATTGTGCACCACATAGTGCAACTTACGGATCATTGATCGATACTCCTCCTCATCCACCAATGTTGTATCATCCTCCTTTGTTAATTTGAAGCCAGTCACCATTAGTGTTCCAACCAGTTTGCTCTCCTCCATCCCAAAGGTCTTCAATACCTCTTAGATATACTTGGATTGGGTAATGAAGATACCCTCTTTCATCTGTTGAATGTGTAGACCAATGAAGAACTTTATCTCTCCAATCAAAGACATCTCAAACTCCTTTTTCATCACATCTGCAAATGCATGACTCATATCATCATCTCCACCGAAGATTATATCATCTACAAATACTTCACATATCAGAATCTGACCATCTTCAAATTTCAGGTAGATGTTGTTGTCCTCACTTGTTCTCAGAAATCCTATCTTCAGAAGATAAGAGTGTAACCATTCGTACCATGCCCTTGGTGCCTGTTTCAATCCATACAGGGCCTTGTTTAATCTGCACACCATGTCACTATCTTTTGACAAAGAAAACTCATCTAGTTTCTCAATTTACACTTCTTCCTCCAGAATTCCATTCAAGAAGGCAGACTTCACATCCATCTAGTATACCTTAAATCCCTTGAATGCTGAAAATGCCAGTAGCATTCAGACATCATCCAGTCTAGCCACTGGGTCAAAGGTTTCTCCATAGTCTTCTCCTTCTTTCTGAGCATATCCCTTGCATACAAGTCTTGCCTTGTTCCTTACCACTGTGCCTTCTTCATTCAACTTATTCTTGAACATCCAGTTGGTACCTATGAAATTCTTGTGTTCCGGTCTGGGTACCAAGGACCACGTTGCATTCTTCTATATATGGTCCAACTCCTCTTCCATTGCCTTTATCTAGTCTTCATCGGTAAGTGCCTCTCTAGCGGTCTTAGGCTCAAATTATGAAATCATACAAGAATTTTCTTTCACCTTTCTCCTTGTAATTATTCATGCATCTTTGTCTCCTATGATCTGCTTTGGATCATGATGCAGTCTTACATACCTAGGAATGACTGTAGCTGGTTTAGCTTGCTTTTCCTCTTCTTTTTCTGCTTCATCTTCTTCTTCACCTATTGAAGCTTCTACCGGTACAAAAACACTAAGGTCTTTGCATTGTTTGTCACTTGTTTCTTTCTTAACCGGTTCCCAGAAGGCTAAACTTGGTTCATCTTTTGTTTGCTTGTTGTCGGTTTCCTCAGGCTTCTTAGGGGATTCATCAACCTTGACATTGATACTCTCAACAATCTTCTGAGTCTTCTTGTTGTAGCACTTGAGAGCTTTTCTTTTAGTGGAATATCCTAGAAATATTCCTTCATCGCACTTCGCATCAAACTTGTTCAAGTGCTCACCTCTCCTAATATAGCACTTACTCCCAAACACTTTGAAATAACTCACATTGGGAATTCTCCCGTTCCAGTACTCATAGGGGGTTTTGTCTTTACCTTTCTTGATGAGTACCCGGTTCAAGGAATAGATTGCAGTGCTCACTGCTTCTCTCCAAAATGTGTGAGCTACTTTTCCTTGGATCAACATAGCTTTGGCCGCTTCAACTACAGTCCTGTTGTTTCTTTCTATTGTGGTGTCCTTGGGGTAGACAATTGCCTTTTGATACCGTTCTCTTCGTAGTACTTATTGAATTCATCAGAAGTGAATTCACCTCCCTAATCGGTTCTTAGATGGATCCTTTTCCTTTCACCATGCAAGGTGCATCCTTACCAAACCGGACAACACCACCATCATATTCTTCAAGAGTAAACTTTCTCCGATCACTGGTCATTTGGTGAGAACACCCACTATCAATGATCCACTCATTAGAGTTGTCAATATGTGAGACAAGGGATTTCTGGTCAGACAACTCTTCCTTGATGGCCACAAACACTATGTCCTCATTCTCTTCATCCTCAAATACCTCATCAGTAACACCTTCATCCACTGCAACAAGACAATTTCTCCTACCTACTCCTTTATACTTCCTAAACCTCTTCGGTTTATCCTTATTGTCATTTTTAGGACAGTTAACAGCTATATATCCTATCTTATTGCAAGAAAAATACTTCAGAGGAAGCTTACCTTTGTATTTTCTAGTGCCTTTTGGAAGTCTCTTGGCATGAAGAGCTTCAAACTCCATCAGAATCTCCTCATCATCCATATCTCTACTTGGCCTAGATTCATAACTGGTACTGACCTCTTTTCCTTTCCTGGTCAGTGTGGAGGAAGTAGACACTCTAAAGGCTGACTCAGTCTTCTAAACACTACCATCATAGCCATTTAGATCATATGCAGTCAACTTTGCAATAATAGAGTCTAAAGATACCCTGGTTTTGTCGATAGACCTTACCTCCTGAATAGCAGCAACCCTGATTGCATAGACCGGTAAAAGTGATCTCAGAACTTTACTGACAACAGTGGCATCATCAATTGTTCCACTAGTGCTCTTGATCTCTCCAACCACTATCTTGATTCTTATGCCATACTGTTGAATGGTCTCTCCTTCAACCATCCTCATATCTTCAAACTTTCCTATAAGGCTTTCTTCCTTAGCCTGCTTGACATGTTCATCACCAACATAAATGGATTCTAGTTTGTCCCACACATCTTTCAGATTTTCCTTATCTTGTACATCAATGAACTCTACATTGGACAAGCTGCTAATAAGGGCTTCCATAACTTGCCCATTTTCTTGTATCTCTCTTTTCTGATCATTGGTTAGAATGTCAGTAGGGATTACATAGGCATTCTCAACATAGTTCCAGTGTTGTGCACCCAAACTCTTGATATATATCTTCATTTTGTCCTTCCATATTTTAAAATTATCCCTATTGAACTTAGGACCTTCCCTCTTCATCATTAAAGTAGGATCTTTTGCCTCAAGCGGTTAAGCTTATATCACCAAGGAGCTGGATGGGATTTGATACAAATTGATGAATAATGATGAACTACTAGGGTCCTAACCAGTACTGAGAGGGGGGATGAATCATTATACACAAAAACTTGGTCCAACACTTTGACAAATCAAAACACAGATAACCAGTTGTCTTCACCATTGTACTTAACCATAGCAATACCAGTTAAACAAAAATACTTCAGACAACATCCAACAGATCTCAAATCTTGATCACAACTTCACCGATATAATCATGCATGAGTTGTATCAATAATACCACAACCATTTGACGTTGCATGCATATCTAACTTAATCAGAATCACACAATCATCACATGAAAAACTCACAGCCCATAACACAATTATTTCACATGGAAACCCAAATGGGAAAAACCACGATGGGGATGAATACCCACAAGATTGTTTGTGAACTCTTTTGAAGTCCACTCTGTTAAGAGCCTAGTCTGATTAAAGACTTTACAATAAAGGTTTTGTTAGTAATCGATCCTATTAGGGATCACTTGGTTAAGGGATGGCTATATACCCTGTTAAGAGTTACCTCGCTAGAGGATTTAAATAACTCAATGAACTTGAGCCACCTAGTTAGAGGATTTACAACAAAGCCTATTAAAGCTACCTTGTAAAGGGATTTACCTTCTATTGAAATGGTTAGAAGACAACAGGTAAAACACCAATTTGATAACAGCACTTCTTGCTAAGGCAAATCCTTTTCAGTTCCTCTCTTCTGCAATCACACTCTACAGATTCCTCACTCTGGTTTGGCAAGTATCAAATCTCCAACATGCGGACACAAACACAACTTTTGCCAACCACTACAATAAAAAAACTCATCGACCTTATAGACAACAATTAGGTTGGTAGCATAAACCCTAAACCCTAAACATTTTAGGTTTAAAATAACAAGTGGTCCAATCCTGACCGTCACATACATTACATAGAATGAAATGATCTAAAACAGATCTCAAGTCATTCTGCATCATCCAATCTTCACCGCATCTGGAAAATAGTAACCCATCATGCGCTTTTCGCATACCACTAAGAAAAATGCACATTCTCGAGGTAGACATTAAATGTATTTCATCTTCACCGCAAGATCCTCAAAGAAATCCTTCATGTGCACACAGCTGACGTGGGATCTTGATCCTTATCCTTGTTCTTAACTAACTCATCACAAAACATCATTGATTGCACCACACAAGCCAAACTAGAAACCCTAGAGCTGAACTGAGACTACCAACCGCTAGTCACACTTAGTGAACCCCGACACTAGTCCACTTCATCTTGGTTGACCATAACCGCTTCCAATCTTCATACCGATGCATACCGGTTCACCTACTTGAGCACTTATTGACATCAACACTTAATGACATCAATGACAACATACATGATCACTGCTTCATCATATGCCAACACCTCTAAGTAGATCTGGTATCCTTTCTTCTAAACATAAGGGATTCACCATGCTCTGGTACATAGTCAGCTATGGTAGCATCACCTTTCAGTTCTTCATTTGCCACAAAAATTATTGCCATTCTTTGCTTATATTCATAGAATCTATGTCTGGGTTCTCCATAATTGAAATATTTGCTAGGAGATTCTCTACCGGTACTGCTGCTACCTTTCCTCAATGCCTTTTGCTCTAGTTCTTTATTCCACTTAGGTTTTGACTCATCTTCTTCAACCAGTTTCTTCATATTTTCACTCATCTTGAATTTCTCCTTTCCCCCATTCGGTTGTCTTCTTCTTATCTTCTCGTTGGCCTTCAAAGCATATTGGTAAGCTTCTTCCATTGAGGAAACCTTCAACATATGCATCTCATCTTGAATCTTAAATGAAAGAGCATTTATGTACCTCGCCACCTTTTCTCTATCCATCTCTCTATATCCAAATCTAATCACCACCTTGTAAAAATCCTCAGTATATTCCTTCAATGTCATGTTTCTCTGTTTTAGGTTCTGTAACTTCTTGAACAAATCCAGTTCATAGTCTCCCGATATGAAATTGGCCTTCAATCTTGCAACCATCTGTCTCCATCAGATTATCTTCAATTCACCATTCTCCACTCTATCTTTTTGCAATTCTTTCCACCACAAGGTAGAATGTCCTTTCAACTTAATCTGTGCCAAGCAAACTCTCTATGGGTCCTTGACATCCTCAAACTCGAAGTAATCCTCCAACTCTTAGATCCAATCAGTCAAATCCTCTAGGTTCAGTGTTCTAGAAAATTTGGGAGCCTCAACTTTATGAAATTTACTCACTTGAGCCACTGCTTTTAGGAATAGTTACTCTCTTTCATCTTTCATTCCTTCAGCTTCCTCATGCTCTTCACTGGCTTCCTCATATTCATCCTCTGAATCAGTGTTTCTCTGCAAACTAGCCTGTTGGTGTAAATAAATATTCATTTTGGATATTATTACACTTTACTTAAGTTAACTTAGGATAATGCATCTCTTCGTAGTTTGGATTTGAGACACTTAGGGAAGTGTGCACATAGGGATAGAGCTTGTAGGAGAAATTCCACCTTTTGTGATCTTATTTTGCTATTACACTCCACATTCGGTGGGTCATCCACCTCTTGTGGAATATTATATTATTTCTCCTACCTACCCCTAGTATTTCTTACCTACCCTTGTTTCTCATTGACCCACATGTCATAATTGTGTGCTCGTACATCCATATGGCCTTGCCTATATAAGCAGGCCTATATTCATTGTATTGGTTAATCCAGTTGATCATTTGCATATTGATGAGAATACAATCTGTTCTTATCATTATATTGTCTCTCTTTTTATGCTTTTCATTGTGCCCTTGATCTTGGCAAAATCCTACATGGTATCAGAGCCTATAGGGCTTCATTGATTAGTTTTTTGGAGGCTTCAATTTTTGGATTTGGGGATCTTCATTTTTGGGGGGCATCATACAGTGATTTGGACATCACGGTTGAATCCGGGAGGCCGTTTCCATGAATTTTGACTATAAAGTCAACCTATTTTGGTGAGAAATTTTTTTTCCCCATTTTGGCTATTATTGTATGGATTTCGAAAAAAAATTTATTTTCTGAAAAAAATATAGAAAAAGGGCGATAAAAAAAAAAAGATTTTTGGGGCAGACCCCCACCCCATGCTCTCTGTACCTGTGTGTGCTGCAGGCTCTGCAGGTTCGCCATCCACCACTGCTGACCGTCGTAACCTGTCTGTGGTCTTTGCTGCCACCCCGTACTCTCCTCGGCCATTGCGATCTATAGCTACAAAGCCTCTCGCTGCCGCCGCCGTCGTGCACCTCCTATCGGCCGCCCAAACTCCCGCCGGCTGCCCACACACACCGTCAGTCGCTACGCCTCCAACCTGCCATCGGCACCCGACCTCCAGCAGCAAACTCGCCGCTGGCACCAGATCTCAAGCTGCCAAGTCCCTGCCACGTGGAGCCTAGTCAACTATCCGGACCCCACCACACGGCACACACGCAACCCAGTCAGCTACCAGACCCCGCCATGTGGCACACACGTAGCCCAGTCAGCTGCCACATCACCCGCCACATAGAGCTGACGCAGACCGCCACGTCAGTAGTCCGTACACCCAATCAGCTGCCCAATCACCGTGCCCAGTCAGCAGTCCATACGGTACGGACGCCCAGTCAGTAGGGAGGTGAAGTTTTCGCGACGGTCATACGACCATCAAATTTAAGCTCATAAATTGCTGATGTCAGCACCCCATCAGCAGACTTTTGAAATTTTTTGACCCCCTCTCCATTGAGCTTTTCAGTTTTGCAGTCCAACTTTGAAAGGCCATATCTTGCTCATTTTTGCTCCTTTTTTGTGCAATTGTTTTTGAAATGGGCTAAAATTTTGTGATCTTCGTAGTGGTGTGGTTATTTTCTAATTTTGGTGCATAGGTTTTTCAGAATTTTTGGATTCTCTCAGCTGTACCTGTCCAATCCTCAATTCTGCAACTTCAAAGGCCTCGTTTGAGCTCATACGACCTCCTTTTCAGGTGTAGTTTTTTTTTAAAGTGCATGTTTTTTCGTCTACTTTCATAATCTATGATCAGATTTCAGAGATTTTGAGTGGAAATTATACTTTTAAATATTGGTCTTATTTGGCCTATTAGGTACTTGTAAAGTGCTTGGATCTTAGTTTAGATCTCTTGCATTATTAGTTTGAGTCTCTTTTGGCCTTATTGACATAGTTGTAAAATTATAATCAGAAGCCCACTTTGCCATTTTTTGCAAGTGGCCCATTGTATACGCACTCATTATAAAGTGCCAAATCATCACTTTTGGGGGGGTTTTTTGATTGAGTGAATTTGGGGGGGGTGTCTTGTGTGATTGTGCCTCTCTTTGTGCTCTTTCATTTTTGTTGCAATGAGTCCTCATAAATTTCCACCTTTAACTCCACATAACTATGCATCATGGAAAATTAAAGTATGGAGTAAATTAATGGAAAAGGGTCTCACGCATTACATAGATGGAACAATAGCAGCACCACCTGATCCTAAGGTTGATCCTAATGCTCAGTTAGAATGGCTCACAAAGAATTGCATGGCTCTTGGAACTTTGCACAAGTATGTATCAGATGACCTCATTTTTCACATTGAGAAGTGTACAACAATCAAAGAGGCTTGGGATATGTTTCAGAAATTGTATGGTCAAGTTGATGAAATTAGAGGTTACAAAATTGACAATGAGCTCACCAACTTGGATCCCAAGAGTTTTGATACAATCCAAGATTATGTCACCAAAGCAAATGAGCTAAGAGCAAAGCCTAAGGATTGTGGAATTGACAAAAAGGATGCTCAGTTGATATTCAACTTGTTGGACAAGCTTGCACCAGAATATGCAGCATTTGTGTCTAGCTTCCAAACTCATCATTTGACAGTGGGGAGTTCCTATGTTATGCCTTCATTTGATGCTTTCATAGAAATGTTGATATTGGAAAAATCTAAGTTGTTGAACATGGGGCTTCTCAAGTCTTCAAAGTCCAAGGCTTTGGTGGCAAATCAAGGGAATCAAGGAAGTCAAGGCAAAGATTCCAACAAGAAGAAGAGGCACTCTAAGTCTAAGCCACACCAGGAAAAAGGACAATCATCCTCTCCATCACAAGGCGATTTTTCATCCTCTTCCAAGAAGGGGACACCACCTAAGAAGGATAAACCAACTTGTGCCTATTGCAAGAAGTATGGTCATGATGAGCATCGATGCCACGCAAAGCAAGTTGATGAGTTAACTAATCTTCTTAAGAAAAACAACATCAACTTGCCATTCGCCTACACAAAGAAGGATTCATCTCCTTCCTCTTCCTCACATTCTAAGGGAAAAGGGCAAGCATTTGTGGCTACAACAGGTTCTTCACAGCAATTGATACTTGACTCGGGTGCCTCATATCACATAGGTTCTACAAAGGAGCAGTTTTCTTCATTGGAGCCATCTAAGGTACCTCACATTTACATAGGTGATGATACTCAAGTAGAGGTTGAAGGGAAAGGTTGAGTTGACATGGATGATGGAACATTTGAGAATGTTCTCTATGTTCCTAACTTGTCTACTAACCTTCTCTCTATCTACCAAATCACTCACTATGGGAATGGGAAAAAGGTTGAGTTTACACCAGATTCAGTTGTGGTAAAGGAACTTGATGATGATGCCTTGGTAGCGGTGGGACAAGTCAATGACAACTCAAGGATTTATTCATTCTCCCACTTTATGCCAAGTTCACCTTCTAGCGCCTTGCTTACTCATTCAAATTTAGAAAGTAAGCTATAGCATGAGCGGTTTGGTCACCTCAACTACCGCTATCTTTAGCAGCTCAGCACTAAAGACATGGTCACGGGTCTACCTTCAATCAGTTTTTCAGAGGGTGTATCTTCAGGTTGTTCCATGGGCAAGCATCCTGAAGAGAAGTTTGACAAGGGGAAAGCTTGTAGAGCTTTGGAAGTTCTTCAACTTGTTCACAGTGATGTAGCAGGTCCATTTCCAGCACCTTCATTTAGTAAGGCCCGCTATGTCCTCACCTTCATTGATGACTACTCCTGCTTCACATGGGTCTACTTTCTCATTCATAAGAGTGAAGTATTTGACCGATTTTAGGACTTCAAGACTCGTGTGGAGAAGCAATCAGGGAAAGTGGTCAAGATTCTTCACACAGATAATGGAAGGGAATATGTGAACAAAAGACTTGAGGATTTTTGTACATTTGAGGGGATTGATCTTCAGCATTCTGTCGCATACACTCCACAGCAGAACGGGGTTGCAGAACGCAAGAATAGAACTCTCAAAGAAATGGCTAGTTGTATGATACATGCACGTTCTCTTGATCCTGCCTTTTGGGCAGAGGCTATCAGTTGTGCCACACACATCCAAAATCGGGTTCCTCACAAAGCTTTGCAAGGTATTACTCCTTTTGAAGCTTGGGCTGGTAGGAAACCGATTGTGAGACATTTTAGAGTCTTTGGGTGTCCAGCATGGGCTCGCATACCTCCACAGAAATGCAAGGCATTGGAACCTCAGAGTCAGCCTTGCATATTTGTTGGATATCCTGAGGGTGTTAAGGCATACAGATTGATGGATCCAGAGACACATGAGGTATTCATTGAGAGGAGTGTTCACTTTGAGAAAAGCTCTCCTAGCTTAGCCTCTCTTCCTCCTCCACCTTCCTCCATTGTGGATAGTGATGTTAGTGATTCAGATGATGAGACTCCTACAACTCCGACTCGCAGGGTTACACCTACGCAGGGTCCACTTGCAGTTGAGGAGCCTCATTCTCCACCTCCACCTAGACTTTGTTGGGCTCGACAGACACTTGAGTCTATAGGTTCTCTTGTTGGGGATCCTTCAGATACACAGAGAACTCGATCATAGCATCAGGATCTACCACATGCATTCATTGCTACCGCTTCCGATCCACAAACATTTCAGGAAGCATCAGGGGTTCCTGAGTGGGACCAAGCTATGGAGGAAGAGTATAGTTCCTTGATGAGGAACAACACATGGGATTTAGTCCATCTCCCTAAGGAGAGAAAGATGGTTCGATGTAAGTGGATCTATCAGACCAAGTTTGCAGCGGATGGTAGTGTGGATAAGTATAAGGCTCGACTTGTTGTGAAAGGTTTTTCTCAGGTTGTAGGTGTTGACTATACTGAAACCTTTGCACCCATAGCTAAGATGAACTCCATTCGTTTGACACTTGCTATTGCTACAGCTCATGGTTGGGTTGTACATCAGATGGATGTGAAGAGTGCTTTTCTTCATGGTGATCTTGATGAGGAGATTTATATGGAGCAGCCATAGGGTTTCATCCAGGATACTTCCTTGGTTTGTAGACTAAGGAAATCTCTCTATGGCCTTAAGCAGGCCCCCAGGGCTTGGTATGCCAAGATGGATTCCTTTCTTCTCTCCGCAGGGTTCACTAGGTGTCATTCCAATCTGAATGTCTACATTTTGCGACAGGATGACTCTCACTTGATACTTGTGCTCTATGTTGATGACTTGATCATTACAGGGAGTACTTCATCCATCATTAGCAGGGTCAAATCTGCTTTGCATGATAGATTTTCTATGACTGACTTGGGTCTTTTGCACTACTTTCTCGGGATAGAGATTTCACAGTCACCTTTCGGGATTACTCTATCACAGCCCAAGTATGCTCTTGATCTACTTGCACACTTTCATATGGCTGATTGTAAGCCTGCCCTGACTCCCTTTCTTTCAGGAGTCAAGCTTGAGGCTTAGTGTTCTTCTCCACCAGTTGATGCCACTTTGTATCGTCAGCTTGTTGGTAGTCTCATTTACTTGACCCATACACACCCTGATATTTCATTTGTAGTTGGCATGGTTTCCCGCTTCATGCACGAACCACATGAGCTTCATTGGAAAGCTTCCAAATGCATCCTTCATTACATCCAGGGTACACATCACTATGGGATTCACTATGCAGCAGGCACAGGACTTCGCTTGGTTGGTTACACAGGCTCCAATTGGGCTGGCGATCTTGATGATTGTAAGTCTACTTCTGGTTATAGTTTTCACCTTGGTTCGAGCCCCATTTGTTGGCAGAGCAAGAAGCAACATGCTATTGCTCTCTCTTTGACTAAGGCTGAGTATCGAGGTGCTGTTAACATAGCGACTGAGACCATTTGGCTCCAGCAGATTCTCATAGAGTTTGGGTTCACCACTCCACGACCGACAATTCTACATTGCGACAATCAGAGTGCTATTGCAATCTCGAAGAACCCGGTCCAGCACCAGCGGACCAAACACATCAAGAATCATATGCACTATATCTGAGAGCTCATTCAGGAGCAGGTCATTGATTTGCAGTATTGTCCTACAGCGGAATAGGTTGCTGACATATTCACCAAACCTTTCACCGAGAGTAAGTTCTAGCAATTGCAAGCTCTCCTGGGGGTGCGAGATGTGTCATTAGGGGGGGTCAGCTAACTTCTCCTTTCTCTCTTATGGGGGGGACTTTTTCCTCTTTGAGATTTTGTCCTTCTTCTTTGAGAGTCTTTTGTACTTTCATCTCTCTTTTGGGGGGGGAGTTTTTTCCCACTGGGTTTTCTCCGTTTCTTCATTTGTGAGAGATTGCATTGCGTAGTTTTGCTTGCATTTGCATATTGTACATGGGTACCTATCATGGCCTAGTAGCCAAGACCCATCTTGCATTGTTGACTTGAGTCTTGATTCCCCTAAGTTGCACTTAAGGGGGGGTGTTGGTGTAAATAAATATTCATTTTGGATATTATTACACTTTACTTAAGTTAACTTAGGATAATGCATTTCTTCATAGTTTGGATTTGAGACACTTAGGGAAGTGTGCACATAGGGATAGAGCTTGTAGGAGAAATTCCACCTTTTGTAGTCTTATTTTGCTGTTACACTCCACATTTGGTGGGTCATCCACCTCTTGTGGAATATTATATTATTTCTCCTACCTACCCCTAGTATTTCTTACCTACCCTTGTTTCTCATTGACCCACATGTCATAATTGTGTGCTCGTACATCCATATGGCCTTGCCTATATAAGCAGGCCTATATTCATTGTATTGGTTAATCCAGCTGATCATTTGCATATTGATGAGAATACAGTTTGTTCTTATCATTCTATTGTCTCTCTTTTTATGCTTTTCATTGTGCCCTTGATCTTGGCAAAATCCTACATAGCCAAAGCATTTTGGATTTCATTCCTCACTTAATTCTTGAAGTCTTCCATCATCTTCTCTACCCTAGGGGTTAGTCCTTCTCGACGACATCTCCTCTTCCACTCTGGCAAACTGCCTCAATGCGATGATCTACCTGTCGGTTTCAATTGCCTCCCGTTGATGATCTATTGAGCACCTGCACAGACTGCCTCCAATTGGCGATCTATCCACCCAAAGGAATGCCTCATTTTTTGCAAACGATTCTTCCACCAGCCAGTCCACAACCAGATCTAACACCACTTGCAGCCATAACTAATAAAACCCTCAAAGAGAATCAACCAACTTATGCAGCAAGAGCAACATAACAAAAGGAGCAAGAAAACATAACAATATCACATAAACAGATCATATTAATGCCTTATAACTTCCGACAATCATCATATTATCATCAAAGAACATACGGTAATTAATCGATTGCATGTAGGCTATCAACTAGATACAATCCAATTTAGGACTCTAAGAATCAACCAGATCATAAAATATGGATCCCAATCCTTATTCTCCATTATACTTCCTCTTCCCCTACACATAATTTATAATAACATATTTTTATCCACCGGAACATATCCGGGTCGGCCTCATAAGATTACATTTACCAATGTAGGAAATGAAATGTGTAATTAGGTCAGCCCTAAGAACTAAATAAATCTTTCTGTAAAATCACAACCAAGTGATGTGGTTCAACAGGAAGGTCGGCCACATGCCAAAGAACATCGGACAAGACCCAAGATAGACCCACATGCCAAGAATCGCGTTGAAGTAAAACCAACTAGTAAGCAAAAGAACTGTCAAGGAACCCAAAAACAGTCAACCGAAAATGATAACTAACTGGAAAAGATCCCAAAAGAGATAAAAATATTGAATTAAGCACACAAATCGGCCTAGAAACCAAAAATAAGATCTACCATGAAGAACAAGCCACTACTGGTACTAACAGGTAAGAACACAGAAAACTGCACAAAGAATCAAACAAGAACAAAACTGAAAGGATATATTTTTGGATGATGCAAGATTTCTCATTGACCAAGGATGCTCCTGCATCAACATTTCAAGTCATTTATAATTTTACATTACAAATATTTGCATCATGTGGTGTTCCCTACTGAGATATTTTTGGAAAATTTAATGGATGAATCCTTTTAATGGTTTGTTATGCAATAAGACAATTATTCCTATTATGATGTATGATGCACCTGATATTATTTTGTATCTATGCTCTTAATCTTATTCAAGGACATAATTCTCTTAATCTAATTTGACTACCCTCTAGAAGGGGCATTGTCCTCATTTTTCTATATGTTGACGTGCGTTTTGACACACCCACCAACAGTCAGGTAGTTTATGCAAACACTCACCACCTCTCCTAAAAAGTAACAAGTTTAGAATAACTCACTACCCCAAGGTCTCTGTAGTCGGGTCTCGATGGTGATGGATAGCTCAATGGTTGATGTGGTTATACCTGTAAAGGGGCCTACTGGTTAGAACTAAATCTCGTTGGTTTACGAACAATTGCACTTCCTCTTTTTTTGTATTTTATGATTTAAGATTCTCTGGGGAAATAAAATGCAAAGCGTAAGGGAAACAAGAAAATAACAATAGAGATCAATACAATGACAACTTAATAAACTATCCAATTAGTCCCCTGCAATTCGAGCAATTATCAGATATTATCCAAGTTAGCATTCAACAACGGACTTCCATAAAACTTGCAAAATCATCAATTTCACAAACCTATGGACATAAAATCATCAACAATATGGCCTATCACAGTAATTCCCATACACCACTGATGTGCGCAATATGGTTCATAACATAATAGACAAAAAGATTACCACGTTTCTAACTCAAAATAATAGATGTTATCGATTACACAGCACAATTTGGTAGAATATTGATGTAGATCAGGCAATCTACAAGCTGCTTTTCATATTAATCTCCATGAATGTATAACAAAAATAACTCAAAGTTCTTAACAATCTGCAAAATCTCTAAGAATCTCTAAGTAGGCCACAAATCATCAATCTGGGACCCTTACAAATGAATTCAGCTTCTCAATTTATAGAAGTTTTTCACCCTATTATTTAGGAAATAACTCTATCCTAAATTAAGAACTAAAACTAGGAGTCATAGTTAACTTGCAAATTTCTACCTGGACACTCCACTTAACAACTACAAAATGGACGCTGCATGAGCATTACAAAGACCATGCTGGGTGAGCCATGTTCTCGTAACCATGAAGGATTTCTTTCAAAATTGGGACTTGAGTAGGAGGAGCAGTTTTAAAATCAAGAAAAAGCTTTGCTAACTTTAGCAACTCTGTGCCTATCCTTTATTTCTTGGTAAATGCCTTATAATTTTCAATTATACATGCAACTGCTTGGACTAGCGGATTGGCTACATGATTGATTCTAAATTTATATTTCTTCAAAGCCTCATCTACATGTGCTCCTTATTCCTCTAACTTCTTTACCGTATCTGCCACCTCTTGACATTGAGTAATCAGCTGTGTGTATCTATCCATAAGGGCAACATCGAACTGGGTGACAGGTCCTAAGTTTTGTGCCTCATATGCATCCCATTGATTCAAAACTTCTTGTTGGTCCATTATTCCAGTATCAGCTATTTCAAGGCCAAAAGGCCCTTGTATATTTGTCACAAAATTCTCATATGACAAAATCTCTCTAAGGAAAGGGTCCTGAATATTAGTCATCTTCTTGACATACTACTGATACATCTCTACTTTCAGCTCCAAAATGTATATGTAGGATTGTAAATTCTCACAACTATCTCCTCCTAGAAGGTCTTCTTGTACAATCAGCTCTTCTCCTAACCGTAGTATCCTTTTCCAAATTCGGAGCTATTTATTAAAGGTATTTTCCTTCCCCTCCCATTGTGTGGAACAGGTTGCCAAAGCTCCACCTACCTATACTACTTTACAGTATGTTTCCATTGTATTCTGTAGAAACAATCTAATCTTGGTTGCATTCACTTGAGTCTAAGATTTGGCGGCCACAACTACTCGTCTCACCTCCAGTAGTGCCTTTACATCTACTTCTAGCAATGATGAGGTTAAACGTAGGACGTTTGTCCTACATGAATCCAAAGGTTTACACATTTCTACCAATAGGTGTTTATATTGCCCAAGCTGTGCTTTAAGTTCCATATTTGAGCTATGCTCCTTTTCCATGTGCCCTCTGACAACGCTTGTGGCTAGTTCCAAGGTATTCAGTTCTCCCCACTTGGTCTGCTTACCTAATTTTATCTGTGATACTTGGTATTTGGGAGAAGCTTGTCCCTTGGCCTATGATGGAACCATCACATCTGCAATCACTTCACCAGAACTATTTTTTGACAGGTGATGAACCGTCTTCAACTTTTTAACCTTTGGTGGTTCCTCGGTCATTGCTTGTTGTAGATTAATCTTGGGGAGCTCTTCTTTTCTCTTTTTCTTTTTGAAGGTAAACTCTAACCATTGTGGTATATCTTCAGCTTTATCACCTTGATGTGACACAATATCTACAGTTATAACATGCACCTCTGCCTACTCCTCTACTTCATCTCTTGCTTCAGCTCTCGTTTGGCCAAGATCTTGGAATGATGAAATTTGGAGGGCTAATTTAGCTAGGAGAGCTTGTTGTTTATGTAAATCTCCTAGCTTACCACTAACCTCCTCATTGAATGCCATTACTTCATCACCTAGCTCCATCTCTGCTTGCCCTGCTTCTATATCCTTAAGCAGGTCTTCTTGGTCTTGAGGGGTTAGAATCAACCTTTAATTCAAGATATCTTCTACCTCACCCCCTTCTTGTTCGCTCCCTAGCGGCTGTTGTTGCTCAAGATCCTCTTCCTCCTGGTCAGAGTTAGACTTGACATTTATAATTTTTACTTCCTCGGTAGTGGATGTAAAACCTTGCACTCTAGGCTGCCCTGTGGATACATTAACTAATGGTGGTGTGGGGGCAGTGGTGCCTGAAGCACTTGTTCTACCTATGGAAGGTGGCTGAGTGGGTACCTCCTCGGTGGCTTCTACTCTCTCTTCCTATTCTTGGGTATCCTCTCCTTCAGTGTGGCCTATAGCAGTCCTTGGTGGGAGCAGTTTTAAAATCAAGAAAATGCTTTGCTAACTTTAGCAATTTTGTGCCTATCCTTTATTTCTTGGTAAATGCCTTATAATTTTCAATTATACATGCAACTGCTTGGACTGGCGGATTGGATACATGATTGATTCTAAATTTATATTTCTTCAAAGCCTCATCTACATGTGCTCCTTATTCCTCTAACTCCTTTACCGTATCTGCCACCTCTTGACATTGAGTAATCAGCTGTGTGTATCTATCCATAAGGGCAACATTGAACTGGACGGTAGGTCCTAAGTTTTGTGCCTCATATGCATCCCATTGATTCAAAACTTCTTGTTGGTCCATTATTCCAGTATCAGCTATTTCAAGGCCAAAAGGCCCTTGTATATTTGTCACAAAATTCTCATATGACAAAATCTCTCTGAGGAAAGGGTCCTGAATATTAGTCATCTTCTTGACATACTACTGATACATCTCTACTTTCAGCTCCAAAATGTATATGTAGGATTGTAAATTCTCACAACTATCTCCTCCTAGAAGGTCTTCTTGTACTATCAGCTCTTCTCCTAACCATAGTATCCTTTTCCAAATTCGGAGCTATTTATTAAAGGTGTTCTCCTTCCCCTCCCATTGTGTGGAACAAGTTGCCAAAACTCCACCTACCTATACTGCTTTATAGTATGTTTCCATTGTATTCTGTAGAAACAATCTAATCTTGGTTGCATTCACTTGAGTCTAAGATTTGGCAGCCGCAGCTACTCGTCTCACCTCCAGTAGTGCCTTTACATCTACTTCTAGCAATGATGAGGTTAAACGTAGGACGTTTGTCCTACATGAATCCAAAGGTTTACATGTTTCTACCAATAGGTGTTTATACTACCCAAGTTGTGCTTTAAGTTCCATATTTGAGCTATGCTCCTTTTCCACGTGCCCTCTGACAACGCTTGTGGCTAGTTCCAAGGTATTGAGTTCTCCCCACTTGGTCTCCTTACCTAAGTTTATCTGTGATACTTGGTATTTGGGAGAATCTTGTCCCTTGGCCTATGATGGAACCATCACATCTGCAATCACTTCACCAGAACTAGTTTTTGACAAGTGATGAACCATCTTCAACTTTTTAACCTTTGGTGGTTCCTCGGTCATTGCTTGTTGTAGATTAATCTTGGGGAGCTCTTCTTTTCTCTTTTTCTTTTTGAAGGTAAACTCTAACCATTGTGGTATATCTTCATCTTTATCACCTTGATGTGACACAATATCTGCAGTTATAACATGCACCTCTGCCTACTCCTCTACTTCATCTCTTGCTTCAGCTCCCGTTTGGCCAGGATCTTGGAATGATGAAATTTGGAGGGCTAATTTAGCTAGGAGAGCTTGTTGTTTGTGTAACTCTCCTAGCTTACCACTAACCTCCTCATTGAATGCCATTACTTCATCACCTAGCTCCATCTCTGCTTGCCCTGCTTCTATATCCTTAAGCAGGTCTTCTTGGTCTTGAGGGGTTAGAATAAACCTTTAATTCAAAATATCTTCTGCCTCACCCCATTCCTATTCACTCCCTAGCAGCTGTTGTTGCTCCAGATCCTCTTCCTCCTAGTCAGAGTCAGACTCGACATTTCTAATTTTTACTTCCTCAGTAGTGGATGTAAAACCTTGCACTCCAGGCTGCCATGTGGATACATTAACTAATGGTGGTGCGGGGGCAGCGGTGCCTGAAGCACTTGTTCTACCCATGGAAGGTGGCTGAGTGGGTACCTCCTCGGTGGCTTCTACTCTCTCTTCCTATTCTTGGGTATCCTCTCCTTCAGTGTGGCCTATAGCAGTCCTTGGTGGGAGAACTCTGACAAGTGGAACCGTGCCTAGCCCATCGGTCATCCCTAGGTCTGCAGCCTTTTTCAATAGTTCAGACTCCTAGAACTTTTCTTGGAGTTTCTTCAACAAGTTCTCAGTGCTTTATTGAGGCTTATCTTCCTCACCTGGGTTAGTGGAGGTATTCTACCTTGAAGCCGACCTTGTCTTTCGGGCATACTCTTTATTTCCTCTTGACTGAGGTACCCCTCAGGTGGATTCCTTTTGCTTTGTTTTTGATACACTGGGCCTTACCCTTCTGCTTAATCATTGTTTAGTCCTATTGATGAATACCTGGGAGACCTTCTCCATATCTATATCTTCAATTGCAGACCATTTTACTAGGGAGAAGGGCCTCTTGTCTATCCCTGATTCTTTATAAATTTGATCAAGTAACTCTCCATCATCCCTCAGGTCTTTGGGGAGGTTAGTCTCAATACCAAAGTCTCTCACCTGTGGCACGGACAACCTATTATAGTTCTTCTCCTTGACCTCAAAATTGTCCTGCAAGTTGGCCCAGAAGTCTTCCAAGTTGGGCCTATGCCCCTCATATGCCTTAGGCATAGCTTTCTTAAGTTTCCCGTGGGGGTCATAAAATTCCCTAGTATGATTATATTCTTTTAGGTTCAAATCTTGAAGCTCTTTCTCGGCAAATTTTGCCACTTGTATTTTAGAACAGGCAAAATAACCAATGGACACCATGAAGTCAATACCTATTTTGTGTTTTGAAGATAGCAGTGATTGGAGACCAAGAAGTTGTCTCACATACTCCAGCAAGATTACCCTATCGTTACAATAACAAGGCAGCAGCATTGGATTCCCTGTGAATCCACTAAGTCTGATGTAAGTGCAGCGTGGGTTTTGGATGAACCAACATGCCCACTCTCGGATGATAGCCATGGCTTCCGAGCTTATCCGATATCCTACATCTCCATTCAACTTAATTATTATAGGGAAGATGAAGGCATCATTAACCCTCTTGAAGTGTGTCTTGGCATTGGTTAGAGTGAGCTGGGAATAATATTCCCATATCTTCTTTTGTCCCTCCTTCTCTCCTAATTGTCCTTCTACCTGTAGGCCTAAAAAATTTCCGGCTCTGGCAGCTACCCAAATGACATAGAATGTGAAAAAGAACTTCTAGGTATGCAACACCTCCTTCATCTACTTACAAATATTGTCAGAAAGGATTTGTGGCTAATCAAAATATTGCTTTCCTACCAATATGGTACTCATAAACTAGAACATCCAAGGGTGGAAATGCTTGCAGTCAAGCTTGCCAAAGGCCCTGCTGAGCATAATAATCAAGTCCCTTTGAGGCTCTTTGAAGTCTGCCCTCAGGACCTTTGTAGCTTTGAGCCCTATTTTTCTCTCTTCTTCCAACCAGTTGGTATTCATGTGTCTTTTGTTGGCTGATACCTTGTTGTTCCATGTCTTCAAGGCCTCTTCTTCCGTTAGTAAGAATGCTTATTCCCTAGTTGGGATTCCAAAGATGAACCCCAACATATTTGGCGACAAGTCAATCACAGTTTTTCCCTATGCATCAATGCATTTTCTGTTCCCTGGATTGTAGAATGGAGTGATGGTCATTATAAATTTTGGTGCTTGTAGCGATTATGAGAATACAGTAGCTTCCACAAGACCAGACCTCTTGATCCTTCAGTGGAGAGCATCTAGGTTGGGTTTATCCAATTGGGTTCCAATATCCCCAATTTCTATGTGACCTACTTTGGTGTCCGTGACCCATTTGATTTGATCATCCAGCTTTGAAATATGGACCTATCCCTGATATTGGTATTTCATGGTGGCTGGAAGTCTATCAATTTATTTGCCTCTCTTGTTGGCGGATGAGTCCATCTAACCACTGTAGCCTGCAAGCAAAACACAAATTTTTAGTCCTCAATACTAAACATAAATTTTGATCCACTTCGGGACTTCGGGGTCCCAGGGTCCCGGGGTAAGCACAAAGGAAGAAGGCTTGGAACTCTAAGGATCCGAGGTTCTGAGGTGGAGTCTATAAAAACCTCCTGGAACTCCGGGGATCCGGGGTTCCGGGCTTTTGATTTGGGGCAATCCGAAACTCCGGGGATCCGGGGTTCCACGGTAAAATGGAAGGCAAAACCTAGAACTCTAGGGATCTGGGGTTCTGGGGTGGAATAGAATAGGAACCCAGAACTCTAGGGATCCAGGGTTCCAGGTTGGAATGGAACGGGAACCCAGATTTGGGTTCTGGGGTGGAATGCTAGGGAATGCCCAAAAACTAAACGCAAAAGAAAACAAACAACACGAAAAGACATCTAATTTAGAAAAATACAAGGAGAGAAAATTCACCAACCTGGTGAATCGAAAAATGAACAAACGCCAAGAGAGAGCTTGGGATTTCAGAGGTTCGTGACTTGGGGCTAGGGAGGAGAAGTTCTGAATGCACAAATGAACTCAAAAAGTTCATCCTCTCCTATATATAGCCTCCCAAAATCCTTCCATACGAAAACCATAAACATGACCAATATACCCAAGACCTCGAAACTCTGGGACTCCGGAGTTCTGAGGTTGGAACAACAAGGAACCTCAGGACTCTGGAGTTCTGAGGTCGGAACAACAACAAGACCTCGGGACTCTAGGACTCCGGAGTTCCAAGGTCAAAACAAAGGGGACCTCGGGACTCCGGGACTCCGGGACTCTGGAGTTTTGAGGAAAAACCAAAAAGGGACCTCGGGACTCTGGGACTCCGAAGTTCTGAGGTAAAACCAAAAAGGGACCTCGAGACTTTGGGACTCCGGAGTTCTAAGGTAAAACCAAAAAGGGAAAAAAAAGGGGGGTCCATATTTTGACTCAAGGAGACCAAATGGGGAAACAGATATGCTAGGCATAACAAATGGTGACTGTTTGAGAAAAATGACTATAGGCAATTTAGAATTTCAGAATCTCTGGTTAACCTGATACGTAAGGCTATTATCATTCAAAAGGATGTATAAGAATCTAAGATGAATAAGTGATTTGAACAAACAACCAAGATGAGAAATAGACATGATCAACTCTTAAGTGTGTGCATATGATTTATTACTCCATCATTTCAATAATGTAGATATTCAAAGAAAACTAGGCGCAAGTTACATAAGTGAAGTCATTAATCGTGTTTCATGCAAGGTTATCCTAGGCATAGCTCTGCTTCCAGTTAGGCATCTATATCCCTTGCAGAGATACCTCTGGCCTCCCTCAAGCAGTGCTCCACTGCCAGCGAGGCATCCATAGCCCCAATGGAGGTTACTTTAAACACCCATTTGAGTTGCTTAAGAGGATCATTTCTCTCTCTTTTTTTTTTGATAGGCTATTATAGAATATAGAGAATGACTTCTTTCTTCAATAATCTCTCAAGCAACATTCAAACATTGAAGTTTGATGACCGGGTTGGGAGCCATGGTGGATAACATGAAATGCCTTGACTTCGGATTTTTCACTTGATACGTAGTTTACCTGCTATCTCACAAAACCTTTGTGATGTATCTTAATGTGACGTTAGTGCTGAGTTTATTAAGCTAGCCTTTTCCAAATTGAAAGTCAAAAACTCGTATCATATTTAAACTATTATATACCACTTTGAATGAGTATAGACAAAGGTTTTGAACTCAACCAAATGACAATGAAATTATAAATAGCAGAGAGTCAAAGTCTCTTAGAATTTGGCAAGATGTTATACAAAGGATACCTATTTCCTTTTATAATCTTCAAGAACAAAATATATACCCCGACTCAACAAACAAAATAACAAACAATCAAGGGAAACAAAAAAAATAAAAGGGAAAACACACAACAAGCCCCAACGAAGCACAACCAAAAACAAAAAACAACTAACTACTATATACAATAGGTCAAGCTTTATTAAGGATTTAATCAAAGTAGTGCTTGAAGAACTAACCATTGATGGGCAATGGTACCAGTTCTCCAGTCAATGAGCTCAACCTAAAAGTGTTCTCGCCTAGAATTTCAGCTATTTGGTAAGGACCTAGCCACAACCTTTCACACTTGTGATGATCACCTTTATTTTCCTTGGCCTTGTCCCATAACAGTTTTAGGTCAGAGATTCGAAAAGCTTTCACCTTGGCTCTTTTATCAAACCATCTCTTAACAATGGCTTGATGCTTGGCAAAGTGTTGTAGTGTATTAATTCTTTTTTCATAAAGTCTTAACAAATTTAAGAGGCGAACCTCTACCTGATCCGCAATGTCAAGTTCTTTCATTAATTGGAGGACCGGTATTTGCAAGTTAATTGGGAAAATAGGGGTCTGGCCATAGACAAGGTAGTATGGAGAGGTTCCCAAGGCAACTTTTATTTTGGTTCGATCAGCCCACAGGGCATATCTCAGTTGATTATGCCAATCCCTAGGGTTTTTCTCAAGTATCTTCTTGATGACATCTAGGATATTCTTGTTTGTGGATTGAACTACCCCATTACCTTGCGGGTAATAGTTGGATGAAAATTTTAATATCACTTTATACTGGTATTGACCATTGCATCAATTGTGCAGAAGTAAAAGCAGGACCATTATCACATACTAGAGTGAACGGCATACCAAACCTGGTGACGATATGCTCTTCAATAAATCTCAGGACTACCTCAGCAGTAGTATTGTGGTAGGCTATGGCTTCTATCCACCGGGTACAATAATCTGTTGCTATAAGAATAAACTTATGCCCTACAGATGAATTAGGGTTAATAACTCCTACAAAATCTAGGGCCCATTGGGCAAAAGGTCTTACCTCAAACACTGGTTGGAGAGGCATAGCAGGATTTCTTTCTCTGGAGGCTGCAGTTTGGCATGTATGGCAGTGTCAGACATGTTCATGAGTATCCTTAACTATGCTAGGCCAATAATATCCAGCCTTTAGAATTTGATGTGCAGTGGCATCTACTAGCCCATGACCAGTACCATATTTCCCATGAAATTCCTCAATCATATTATGAGCTTCTTGATGATCAAGGCACCGAAGGTAAATACCCTCATAATTTTTTCTGTAGAGTGTTGAATCCTTGATCATATAATTAGCACTATTGAGCCTTAATGCTCATCTTTGCATAGTTGTCAATCCCTTAGGACACCTATTATTCAACAATAAAAATACCAAATCTGTGTACCAAGGGTCCTGAGTAAATGACTTCAATGTATATTGTTGGCACTGGATTTGAGGGATGTCGGTCCCCATGGCCTGAGAAAATCCTTGGCCTCAGACTAATTTCATTGGATGCATCTCTAAGTCAAATTCTTGCAATATTGGCATCCATTTCCCTCATCATTCTCCCAATTCAGACTGCATGAGTAGTGACTTTACTGCTTGGTCAGGAACGATCGCATAGATTTTACTCCTCAAGATGTAATGTCTAAACTTCTTGACTTCTCTTACTAATGCAAAGGCTTGTTTTTCAAGAGTAGAATATCTAACCTTAGCGCTTTTGAAAGGAGAACTCATAAATGCAATAGGTTTCTCGTCTCCTACTTGCCTCTGCGTCAAAACAACTACTCCAGAGTGTAGTGAAGCAAAAGAATATATGTAAAACGACAGTGTGTAATCCAAACTAGTTAGTATAGGAGCTTTGTCAATGGATTTCTTGATCTGGGCAAAAGCCTCTTTTGCTTTAGCTGTCCACTCGACCTTAGCATCCTTCTTCATCATTTCATTCAAGGGCTTGACTATTTCTGCAAACCCAGTAATGAATTTTCTGACAAAATTGATTTTTCTGAAAAAAGATCTCATCTCTTTTTTACTGCCGAGCATTTGTAATTTTAATAAGGCTTCTACCCGATCTGGGTCTATAGAGATCCCCCTCTCAAAGATTACGTGGCCAAGTAGCTTTCCTTCAGCCACTCCAAGCACACATTTCTTGGGATTAAGGGAAATCACATATCTCCTACACCTCTCTAATACCTTTATGAGGTGGTCTGGGTGATCTTCTTTGATCTTAGAAAATATCATCAAATCATCCATATAAATAATAATGCATTTTCCAATCAGTTCTTTGAATGCTATATCCTTCGCTCGCTAGAAGGTTGCCCCAGCATTAATCAATCCAAATGGCACTCTTTTATACGCATATGTTCCCCACTTCATTGTAAATGTCATCTTCATACGATCTTCATAATTTACCAACACCTGGTTATATCCTGAATAACCGTCTAAAAACAACATCATTTGTGAACCATTCACAATTTGTAATACTTCATCCAAAGAAGGGAGTGGGTAATTATCTTTCTTAGAAGCTTTGTTGAGATTGCGAAAATCCATGCAAAACCATATTTCTCCATTCTTTTTCCGCACTGGTACCAAATTAGTAACCCAAGTAGAATGTCGTACTAGAAAAATTATCTTAGCGGAAAGTAACTTTTGCACTTCCTTGAAGATCAAGGGTTCTATTAGTGCATTGACCAGATGTTGTTTTTGCCTGAACAGTTTTATGTTAGGTTTTAGGGGAATCACATGGGTGATAATCATTGTATAGAATGTCTTTAAATCTTCATACCCCCATGCTATTACATCGATGAATTCTTTCAATATCTATATCAATTTTTCTCTTTTGCTTTGAGTGCAAATCTTCCCAATATAAACAATTCTCTCTTGTCCTTCCAGACCAATATTATGAGGCTCGTATTTTCCAGCATCTGAATCAGTTGTTAATCTCTCTTTTATTCTCGGGTCTGAATCAAAAAGTCTCTCCAAGGTGACCATCCCTTTAGGAATAACATTGGTTGGTAAATCCAAAATATCCACATTATCTTCGTTATTGAAATCATCCGATTTGTCTTCCTCATCAATAATTTGATCTTCAAAAGCCCCTAAATTGGCGAGAAAAGCTAAGATATGGGCATCATCCCGAAAAACTTGGAAATGTTTGATATTATTAGGTACAATAGGTGCAAAGATTAATTCCACCGAGAACTTCTTTAAAGGGGATTGGCTTACTGGTTCTAATGTATTGGCAACTACAACTAGTGCATCGGTTATTCCATTTACTTTCCTAGGTACCTGTTGAATGTCAAAAGCCTTGAAATCTTCAATCAGATCCCACACTCTGTTCCGATATGCCGCTAACCTTTTTTCATGGCACGTGTATTGGCTTTGCACTTGTTTAACCACCAACTCTGAATCTCCTTGCACCTTTAAACACTTTGCTCCTTTCTTATGAGCGAAAAGTAATCCTCTAATTAAAGCTTCCTACTCTATCATGTTATTAGTACAAGGGAATTGAAGTCGATAAGAAGCTAAAAGGGTTTTCCCTTTTGGGTTGGTTAACTCTACGCCTGCTCTGCTGCCTTGTTTGGATCTTGACCCATCAAACTTTAAAAACCATATTTCATCCTTTGGTCTATTCATATTTTTCACCTTTAGGTCAATGCTAAGGTTAGTACTCAAAGAGGATTGTTGGTTCTCAAGCTCAAGACTTTGTGATAATTGAGTTTATTCAATTCGTGGTGGTATAAACACTTCAATTGTATTTAAAGCAACCTGTTCATATTGAGGTTGAAATTTGGATTGTATTTCTTCCTTCTTAGGCTCCAGAGGAACATCTCCCTCTTCATTTTTAACAACCTTAACCACAAGAACCTCGTGGTTGTATTCTTTAGGTAAGGTAATCTTGTTTACAAGCTCGATTGTCTAAGACTCTAATTTGACACCTTGAACTTCCCCCATATTGTTGGTATGATCATCTTCTTTGAATGGAACCAGATTCATCAACTTTGTGATCTCATTCTGACATGGGATACATGAAACTTCTGAGTGTTCCTCATGGTGTATCCGACACCACTTCGGTAGCAGCAACTCTTGTATCTTCATACTATTTCCTAATAAGCACATTCCTTGTTGTACTGATGTAACGAATTCTTTCACTCACCCTCTATATGCGGTCTTGTCGATTTGAAATGATTGAAGCGGGGTTGGTGCACAAAAAGTAAGAATCTCATTGACTCTATAAACCCCTAGGCTTACCTCAACAAATGCCACTTCATTAAGAGCACCATAGTCTGTGACCAATTTCATCAATTTAGGCTCACTATCAATTCAGATCTGGTTGCTCACCCCCTTCCAAGGAAGCCATAAGTGATGAATACTAAGAGGGGGGGTGAATTAGTATGCCAAAAATCTTTGCACTAAAACACTTACATAGTCTAAAGATAAACCGGTAAAGTAGTCTAACAGTCAAACCAGTTACCACACATGCAAACCAAAATGCGAATAAAGCATTCACCCACGAAAGCAATACAACCATAACACAAGATATTTGACGTGGAAACCCAACTGGGAAAAACCACGGTGAGATGGAACTCACAAGTCACTATCTACATAATAGAAACCAGAGCGGTTAAGGTTAGAATGGTTAAGGTCTTACAATGTTCTTCACCAGAATAGATCCTCTTAGGAATCTCAATCTTTGTTAGGAGATAAGTCCGATTAAAGACTACCTTGTTAGAGGATTTTAGATTCACATATGTGAACCACCTTGTTAGAGGATTTTACAAAGGCTTTGAGGCATACCCGGTTAAGGGCTACAGACTTGTCAAAGATGTGAGTAATCAACAAGTGTTTGATCTATCTAATAGCACAAAATGCTTGGTTAGATCCAGTAGTGCTCACAGCTAATGCATTCTAGCATTACTTCATTCTTCTCTCTCTCTCTCATAGTTACAACTTGATCTTCTCAGATAAGATCATTCTCAACTTCCACCTTAAACCCTAGCTCGACATTAACCCTTTCAGCAATAGCACTTAAACCCGAGACATGATGTCCTTTTAAAGGAATCTGATTTCATGTCGGTCCAATAGGATTACATTACAATTTCCTAGGTTCAATGAATCTAGACATACTCAGTAACACGACACAAGAAGCACCATCAATGTGTCGGCACCATCAAACAATTGGTGGATTGGTAACTCATCACAAAATGCCGGTTGGTAACTTATCACAGAGTATTACTAGTTCATACAAAATACCGGTTGCCGGTTTGACAAAAATGAAGACTGGTAAGAATGTGTTATGCTGCTTTTCTCCCTCATACCGCTTGTGATCTACGAACCGCTTAGGGTCGACATGTTGCTTCAGACCAAGAAACACATTCTGCAAAATCACCACTAGTCTAAAGACTAGTATACAACATACCGGTTGGAACAAATACCAGTTGAGCACAAGCTCATACATATAAAGGGGATCTCAATATAAGTGTGTGTCCATCAATGACAATCACAACATAAACAACAAAAATGCCAACAATAAGTACGTAAAACAAGTTGAGAAATATCCTCCCAATGTCTTGGACCAATCTCTACTGAGGAGCATCCCATATACTTCTGGAATATCCACCACTTGAATGTCAATATAGCGAGATATTCAAGGATCAGTGCCTAACTGGATGTATACATCTTTCAATTCTCCAATGACATTAACCTTTATTTTGTCTAATTGTACTACCTTACTATTCGCACATACTGGTTGAAGTCCAAGTTGTTGGCATATAGAGTAAGGCATTACATTTCCTGAAGCTCCTAAGTCCACCAAATAGTTATGTAAATTCTTCCCACATATCTTCAAACTCAGTAAGAATGGTGGATTTTCTATTGCATCATTACTGACATTAGCATTGACTTCATTAAAGTCTACCATCTTAACCTCATTATTCTGTGATTCTAACATTTCCAACTTCCTAAGGAGAGCCCTCTTCTGTTCAGGGCAATATCTCAATACTTCCATTAAGGACATAGTAGTGGCAGTCCTTTCCATCTCTTTAGTAACATCGAATAATCCTTTCAGAACATAATCTTTCCTTGGAGCTTGTCTAGGGCATGTTCCTTGGAAAGCTTGAGGTGGACGAGGATTGTTGCTCACATTAGCATCCAGAGGTACAAACCCACCCGTCAGGGGAGGTGGCTCTGTTAACAGAGCCTTGCCTTGACTTCTAAGATTATAGTTGTTCCTGGTCTGAAAGGCCTGAGCATCGTATATGCATGGTTCACCATCAATTTTAGCCTGAAACTCTTTACATGGGAAAGTATCAACTAGCATGGCAGTATTAACCTTATCAGGTTCATCATTGGAACAATCTTTGGGTTGAGAGTCAGCTTGAGCAATTCTTATGATTTTCTTGAACTGTGCACAATTAACCTCAGAATGGGAAGCTGTGTCATGCAACCTGCACCAATTTGTTAGTAGATTCATATCAGCAAGGTTAACAATTTGTGTGTGGTTTGGCTTATCCCGTGCATCTAGGTGGTCATGGTTCACCCCACCATTATTCGAACCCGTATTCCAGTGCCTATTATAAGGTTTATTATTGTATCTTTGATTTTGGTTCTAGTTATTGTAGTTTTGTTGATTATTATATGATTGAGATTGATTATACCCTCCTAGTGGATTCATCTTTAGCTGGCTCAAGTCTGAAGTAACCCGCGAGATCATTTTCTTCAAGGCCTCTACTTCAATAGATATATGGGATCCTTGATTCTCAGGTGCCGTAAATGGAAGTTGGTTTGCCGAATTCATATTGTCAAATTGTTGATTTCTGGCTTGCGGCTGACTAGCATACTGTGTTTGAGTGGGAATGGTATTGGTACCATTTTGCCAGGTCAATGCTTGAGCTGCAAACTACTGACTTGCCTATGGTTGGGGTGCATAAATTGGCATGGGGTTCATTGTTGGGGCACCTATAGGTAGAGATGAAGGTACACTTGGGAGTTGATTGTAATTTCCTTGATTCACCCCTATGGGTAAATTATATCCGATCCCTCCTGAGGTTTGATTCAACTCCCGATTCATGCTAATTGCTAATGTGAAGACTTTTTCTAAGGTATCCCTTTGATCTTGAGGAACACTCTTTTTAATGAATATAGCAGTCCAAAGGTCAATAGCTCTCAGATATGAGTTGATGGCTACGTTAGGCGCTACCTGGTATGGGGCTTGCAGCTTCTTGAATGCCCTTTGGAAGCTGGTATTAAAAGTCGTTAATGGCTCATTCGGCAATTTCTTAAGAGAAGCAAACCGATGGTATAATGTCCCAGGGTCTACGTAGACTCGAAATTGATCAATGAAGGCCTTCTCCAAAAGATCCCAACCTGTGATGGAGTTTGTAGGTAAGGTTAAGTACCAATTGTATTCATTCTCCCCAAGTGAATATGGGAGAGTCTACATACTACATCTTGGTGTTCAATATGATTACGAACAACCGCATCTTTGAATACTTCAATATGTTCATCAGCTGTTCGTCCGCCTAGATAGTAAAATTTTCTGCAAAATTTGTCAGGGTTTCTAGGTAGGTCATGTATACCGCCTAGTATGGTTCCTAGTGGTGTGGTGTCTTGGTTGAAGTAGGCCATCAAAGGTAGCGATGGTGAACATTAAGTTACAAAAGGTGCAGCGATAGGCAAAGGAATGGGGATTAGTTGATCTCTTACATTGGGTATGGATGACTATATTGGTGAGGATGTTGAGGGTTGTTTCTTAGCTTTGTTCTTCTTCCTCCTAGTGGCAAGTCCTAATTCAACTAAGTCAAACGGTGAAGAACTACTCCTCAAGACTTAGTGGAATCTCTCAGGAGAAAAAGATGATATACGATCCAGCTTAGTACCTCAAATATCTGGTTGAGGAGGTGGTTGTAGATTTTCTCATGGGTTCACCTGAGGATTGAGTTGTCTCTGTGCCTCTGCTTCTATATGTATAGGCTTTTGTCTCTCGTTATCTAAGACTTGTCGTACTTGTAACCAATGGTTGTAATTTCTCATATTGTCCCAAACAGAGTCGTATAGTCGAGTAAGAATGTTGTCTTGCTGGCTGTTGAGGTCAGGTTGGGTAAATGGCATCAATCCATCTCCTAGAAGTACCATATGTGGTTCACCTACGAGGGGTTTAGTCTATGGCCCTCCTTCTAGTGCCAGTTTCTGTTGATGTGTGTTTTGACACACCAACCAACAGTCAGGTAGTTTATGCAAACACTCACCACCTCTCGTGAAAAGTAACAAGTTTAGAATAACTCACTACCCCAAGGTCTCTGTAGTCGGGTCTCGATGGTGATGGATAGCTCAATGGTTGATGTGGTTATACCTATAAAGGGGCTTGTTGGTTAGAACTAAATATCATTGGTTTACGAACAATTGCACTTCCTCTTTTTTTGTATTTTATGACTTAAGATTCTTTGGGGAAATAAAATGCAAAGCGTAAGGGAAATGAGAAAATAACAATAAAGATCAATACAATGACAACTTAATAAACTATCCAATTAGTCCCCTATAATTCGAGCAATTATCAGATATTATCCAAGTTAGCATTCAACAACCGACTTCCATAAAACTTGCAAAATCATCAATTTCACAAATCTGTGGACATAGAATCATCAACAATATGGCCTATCATAGTAATTCCCATACACCACTAACGTGCACAATATGGCTCATAACATAATAGACAAAAATATTACCACGTTGCTAAAAATAATAGAAGTTATCGATTACACAGCACAATTTGGTAGAATATTGATGTAGACAAGCAATCTACAAGCTGCTTTTCATATTAATCTCCATCAATGTATAACAAAAATAACTCAAACTTCTTAACAATCTGCAAAATCTCTAAGAATCTCTAAGTAGGCCACAAATCATCAATCTGGGACTCTTACAAATGAATTCAGCTTCTCAATTTAGAGAAGTTTTTCACCCTATTATTTAGGAAATAACTCTATCCTAAATTAAGAACTAAAATTAGGAGTCATAGTTAACTTGCAAGTTTCTGCCTGGACACTCCACTTAAAAACTACAAAACGGACGTTGTGTGAGCATTACGAATACCATGCTGGGTGAGCCACGTTCTCATAACCATGCAAGATTTCTTTCAAAATTGGGACTTGAGTAGGAGGAGCAGTTTTATAATCAAGAAAAAGCTTTGCTAACTTTAGCAATTCTATGCCTATCCTTTATTTCTTGGTAAATGCCTTATAATTTTCAATTATACATGCAACTGCTTGGACTGGCAGATTGGCTACATGCTTAATTCTAAATTTATATTTCTTCAAAGCCTCATCTGCATGTGCTCCTTGTTCCTCTAACTCCTTTACCGTATCCACCACCTCTTGACACTGAGTAATCAGCTGTGTGTATCTATCCATAAGGGAAGCATCGAACTAGGTGGCAGGTCCTAAGTTTTGTGCCTCATATGCATCCCATTGATTCAAAACTTGCTGATGGTCCATTATTCCAGTATCAGCTATTCCAAGGACAAAAGGCCCTAGTATATTTGTCACAAAATTCTCATATGACAAAATCTCTCTGAGGAGAGGGTCCCAAATATTAGTCATCTCCTTGAAATACTACTGATACATCTCTACTTTCAGCTCCAAAATGTATATGTAGGATTCTAAATTCTCACAACTATCTCCTCCTAAGAGGTCTTCTTGTACTATCAGCTCTTCTCCTAACCATAGTATCCTTTTCAAAATTCAGAGTTGTTTATTAAAGGTGTTCTCCTTCCACTCGCATTGTGTGGAATAGGTTGCCAAATCTACACCCGCCTATACTGCTTTACGGTATATTTCCATTGTATTCTGTAGAAACAATCTAATCTTGGCTGCATTCACTTGAGCCCAAGATTTGGCGGCCGCACCTACTCATCTCACCTCCAGTGGTGCCTTTCCATCTCCTTCTGGCAATGATGAGGTTGAAGGTAGGTCGTTTGTCCTACACGAGTAAAAAGGTTTACACATTTCTACCAAGAGATGTTTATACTACCCAAGCTGTGCTTTAAGTTCCATATTTGAGCTATGCTCCTTTTCCACGTGCCCTCTGACAATGCTAGTGGCTAGTTCCAAGGTATCCAGTTCTCCCCACTTGGTCTCGTTACCTAAGTTTATCTGTGATACTTGGTATTTGGGAGAAGCTTGTCCCTCGGCCTACGATAGAACCGCCACATCTACAATCACTTCACTAGAACTAGTTTTTTACAAGTGACAAATTGTCTTCAACTTTTTATCCTTTGGTGGTTCCTTGGTGATTGCTTGTTGTAGAGTAATCTTGGGGAGCTCTGCTTTTCTCTTTTTCTTTCTGATGGTAAACTCTAACCATTGTGGTATATCTTAGGCTTTATCACCTTGATGTGACACAATATCTGTAGTTATAACATGCACCTCTGCCTGCTTCTCTACTTAATCACTTGCTTCAGCTCCCATTTGGCCAGGAACTTGGAAGGATGAAATTTGGCAGGCTAAGTTAGCTTGGAGAGCTTGTTGTTTGTGTAACTCTCCTATCTTACCACTGACCTCCTCATTGAATGTCATTTCTTGTTCACCTAGCTCCATTTCTTCTTACCCTACTTCTATATCCTTAAGCAGGTCTTCTTGGTCTTGAGGGGTTAGAATCAACCTTTCATTCAAGATATCTTCTGCCTCAACCCCCTTCTTGTACCCTCTCTAGCGGCGATTGTTGCTCAAGACCCTCTTCCTCCTGGTCAGAGTTAGACTCAACGTTTCTAATTTTTACTTCCTTAGTAGTGGATGTAAAAGCTTGCACTCCGAGCTTCCCTATGGATAGATAACTAATGGTGGTGCGGGGGTAGCGGTGCCTGAAGCACTTGTTGTACCTATGGAAGGTGGTTGAGTGGGTACCTCCTCAGTGGCTTCTACTCTCTCTTCTTGTTCTTTGGTATCCTCTCCTTCAGTGTGGCCTATAGCGGTCCTTGGTGGGAGAACTCTGGCAAGTGGAACCGCACCTACCCCAATGGTCACCCCTAGGTCTGTAGCCTTTTTCAGTAGTTCAAACTCCTTCATCTTTTCTTGGAGTTTATTCAACAAGTCCTCAGTGCTTTCTTGAGGCTTGTCTTCCTCACCTGGGTCAGTGGAAGTATTCTGCCTTGAAGCCGACCTTGTCTTTTGGGCATACTCTTTATGGCCTCTTGACTGAGGTACCCCTGAGGTGGATTCCTTTTGCTTTGTTTTTGATACACTGGGGCTTACCCTCTGGCTTAACCATTGTTTAGTCCTATTGATGACTACTTGGGAGACCTTCTCCATATCTGTATCTTTTCTTGCAGAACATTTTACTGGGGAGAGGGGCCTCTTGTCTATCCCTGATTCTTTATAAATTGGATCAAGTAACTCTGAATCATCCCTCAGTTCTTTAGGGAGGTTAGTCTCAATACCAAAGTCTCTCACATATGGCATAGACAACCTATTATAATTCTTCTCCCTGACCTCAAAACTATCATGCAAGTTGGCCCAGAAGTCTTCCAAGCTGGGCCTATGCCCCTCATATGCCTTAGGCATACCTTGCTTAAGTTTCTCGTAGGGATCATAAAATTCCCTAGTATGATTATATTCTTTCAGGTTCAAATCCTGAAGCTCTTGCTCGGCCAACTTTGCCACTTGTATTTTAGAACAGGCGAAATAACCAATGGACACCGAGAAGTCAATACCTATTTTGTGTTTTGAAGATAGCAGTGATTGGAGACCAAGAAGTTGTCTCACATACTCCAGCAAGATTACCCTATCATTACAATAATGAGGCAGAAAAATTGGATTCCCCATGAATCCACTAACTCTGATGTAAGTGGAGCATTGGTTTTGGATGAACCAACATGCCCACTCCCGGATGATAGCCATGGCTTTCGGGCTTATCTGATATCCTGCATCTCCAGTCAACTTAATTATTATAGGGAAGATGAAGGCATCATTAACCCTCTTGAAGTGTGTCTTGGCATTGGTTAGAGTGAGCTGGGAATAATATTCCCATATCTTCTTTTGTCCCTCCTTCTCTCCTAATTGTCCATCTACTTGTAGGCCTAAAAATTTTCCGGCTCTAGCAACTACCCAAATGACATAGCATGTGAAAAAGAACTTCTAGGTATGATGCACCTCCTTCATCTGCTTACAAATATTGTCAGAAACGATTTGTGGCCAATCAAAATATTGCTTTCCTACCAATATGGTACTCATAAACTGGAACATCCAGGGGTGGAAATGCTTGCAGTTGGGCTTGCCAAAGGCCTTGCTGAGCATAATAATCAAGTTCCTTTGAGGCTCTTTGAAGTCTTCCCTCAGGACCTCTGTAGCTTTGAGCCCTATTTTTCTCTCTTCTTCCAACCAATTGGTATTCATGTGTCTTTTGATGGCTGATACCTTGTCGTTCCATGTCTTCAAGGCCTCTTCTTCCATTAGTAAGAATGCCTATTCCCTAGTTGGGATTCCAAAGATGAACCCCAGCATATCCGGCGACAAGTCAATAGCAGTTTTTCCCTGTGCATCAATGCACTTTCTAGTCCCTGGATTGTAGAATGGAGCAATGGTCATTATAAATTCTTGTGCTTGTAGCAACTGTGGGAATACAGTAGCTTCCACAAGACCAGACCTCTTGATCCTTCGGTGGAGAGCATCTAGGTTGGGTTTATCCAATTAGGTTCCAATAGCCCCAATTTCTATGTGACCTACTTTGGTGTCTGTGACCCATTTGATTTGATCATCCAACTTTGAAACATGGACCTTTCCCTGATATTGGTATTTCATGGTGGCTAGAAGTCTGTCAATTTCTTTGCCTCTCTTGTTGGCAGATGAGTCCATCTAACCACTGGAACCTACAGGCAAAACACAAATTTTCAGTCCTCAATACTAAACATAAATTTTGATCCACTTCAGGACTTCGGGATCCTCGGTTAAGCACAAAGGAAGAAGGCTCGGAACTCCGGGGATCCAGGGTTCCGAGGTGGAGTCTATAAAAACCTCCTAGAACTCCAAGGATCCGGGGTTCTAGGATTTTGATTTGGGGTGATTCGGAACTCCGGGGATCCGGGGTAAAATGGAAGGCGAAACCCAGAACTCTAGGGATCTAGGGTTCCGGGGTGGAATGCTAGGGCACGCCCAAAAACTAAACGCAAAAGAAAACAAACAACACGAAAAGACATCTAATCTAGAAAAACACAAGGAGAGAAAATTCACCAACCTGGTGAATCAAAAATCGAACAAATGCCAAGAGAGAGCTTGGGAGTCCGGAGGTTCGCGACTTGGGGCTAGGGAGGAGAAGTTCTAAATGCACAAATGAACTCAAAAATTTCATCCTCTCTTATATATAGCCTCCCAAAATCCTTCCGTACAAAAAACCATAAACATGACCCTGGGACTCCAGGGTCCCAGGGTTCCGAGGTCGATAGAAAGGAAAAGAAAACCACCTCAGGACTCCGAAGTTCCGAGGTCAAAAGACCCAAGACCTCGGGACTCCGGGACTCTGGAGTTTCAAGGATGGAACAACAAGGAACCTCAGGACTTCAAGACTCCAGAGTTCCGAGGTCGGAACAAAAACAAGACCTCGAGACTCCGGGACTCCAGAGTTCCGAGGTCGGAACAAATGGGACCTCGGGACACCGGGACTCCGAAGTTTTGAGGAAAAACCAAAAAGGGACCTCGGGACTCCGAGACTCCGAAGTTTCGAGGTAAAACCAAAAAGGGACCTCAGGACTCTGAAGTTCTGAGGTAAAACCAAAGAGGGAAAAAAAAGGGGGTCCATATTTTGACTCAAGGAGACCAAATGGGGAAACAGATATGCTAGGCATAACACTATCCTACTAGGACTTATCACCACCTTTTGCATCTCAAAAGTATCTAACTGAATGAATCCTAATTGAAGCAGATCCCTAATGCATATAATTAACTAAATGTATCTAAAATGAACTCATCTAAGATGAATGGATGAATGAGAGAGAGAGAGAGGGAGAGAGGAAAGGAGAGAGAGACTTGAGAGAGAAAGAGAGTAATAGGCAAAGAGAGAGAGATGTGAGAGAGAAAGAGAAAGGGAGGATAGGGAGAGAATGGAAAAAATGGGATGGAGACATCTGAGAGAGAGAGAGGGAGAGAGAGAGAGAGAGAAATTGATAATATTCATAATATCTACAAGTTATCCACAAGTTAGTTTATCAATCACAATGTCTAGTCAACTAGGTCCTAAAACCCACACATTACTCCAAGACTAGGGACATGAAATACATGTCACCCAACCCACACTATACTTTTTCCAATGAACATCCACACGCATTTTCTAGCTAGTGCATATCACAATACTCTAGTGCATTTATTTGGAACACCCTGGAACAAACTACGAACTAGTCATAATGAGCATAATGTCAACCTTAACTTTCCTTCTTGATATCCCCCTATAAAATATGAATAGATTTGTCTTCGTGTTTACCCTTACTTATTTTTCAAACTAAAACCCTCAAAACAACATAGGGGTATAACATGGTGCAAAATATTGCATCAATGTACTAATAGGTTGTGAGCAATAGACCTTTGAAAAGTATCATAAATAATTTTTAATATAAAAATGTTTAATATCCCATAGGTCAATTTTGATTTTTACATATAATTACATATAGAAATGTATAATATCCCATACCTTAGCAATGTTTACTTATAATTTCATATAAAAATGTTTAATATCCCATAGGTCAATTTTAATTTTTACATATAATTATAATATCCCATTTAATTATAATTATCATGCAAAGAAAAAGACATGCCTATGTAATTGAAATATCCCATTTACATATAATTATAATATCTCATAGGTCAATTTTAATTTCAAAATACTCTGCAAAGAAAAAGACTTTGAAAAACTTCATTCCCGTAAGGCAAAGCAAAAGACCATTGGCACGCGTAGGAGAGGAGATTCGCAGGGTTAGAGATGGTGGTGAATAAAGACTTCATTCACACGTGCAGGAGGAGGAAATATTGTAGGGCGAGCATATGTGGTGAATGAAGAATTCGGCCAAAATAATTCATTCAATCTGGTTGGATGCATTCTCAAATCCCTAGCCAAGGTTATAGGAGACATTGAAGATAATCATCACTTGGTATTTTATTTGCATTTTTAGATCTGATTACAAAATTTTGGGGGTTTATTTTCACTTTTAGATCTAATTGGTTTTTTCATCCAAATTGGGTTTCTCTGTTAATTACTCTGATGACACTATGACCTACAAATATTAATGGAAATCTCCTCTTCATACCTTTTAGAAGCTTTCTCTTTGTCTTCTTAACTTTATCTCATGCTTTCTGATGCAGAGCCCTCCTTGTTACCTACCAAACACCTCAAAATGTATGACACTAACCCCCTAGCACATGAATGGGATCCTATCAAGGCAAGGCTCTACAACATTAGTACAATCTTCTCACCATCTCCAAGGCTCTTGCCTACTCAATCAGGGTTATCTTGCTACAACACACTCCATGATACCTCCAAGGGTTACAAATCATTTTCACACTAGTTTTGGGTCATACAAGACTCCCCAAGGTCAGACAAAGCACTGGTTGCAAGGATACATGCTCATTCCTTAAGAAACTCACCCAATTAGACCTAGTTACTTGTAGCCCTATTTAGCGGGTAAAGAGACCTTAAGTTCAAATTTTCCCAAACACCTTGGCAAAAAAAATATGGATTAAAACACCCTTTTGGAAGTTATACAAGTCCCCAAAAGGAAGGGTCAAGGTCTAGAAAATAAAGGTCTTTGCTGGTAGAAAGTTGACTGTCCTAAAAGGGCTAATTAGGCCTCTTTTGTGAAGCAACTATGCACAGATGAATGAACCGGTCAATTAAAATCCCATGGACATGTTGGAAAACATAAATCAATAGGGATTCCAGGGTTACACACCTGGAAGCATCGCCATTTGCACACGAGGTACTTTTGTTTTTTCAAGGTCTAGGTAGCCACATAGAGATGTCTACGTAGGGTTGCTCCAAACACTTCTCTCCCTTGCTCCTCCTTAAAAAAACTATCTTGGAGATATAAAATAAATTTACCATACTTTCCTTTCACCATATCCCATGAGCCTCATATTGGTAAAGTGCAAGATATGGCCATGAAGGAGTAAAAACCCAAGGTAAACCCTAGTTTCCCAGGTACCTATAGAAAAACTTGAATATCAGGAGAAACAAACACAATCAAGACTTCAAATCAAAACCAAAACAGATTTAACTCTCCTCTCCAACCAATTCACATCATTGGGAATGGATGCAATCCGTACAGAATCGTACCACGGACCAAAACTCCAGAATTGCAAGAAAAACTCAAAATTCTATTAGTTTGTTTGCATCAAAACTCTTCTCTGTACCATCACCTCTTGGAAATTGGATCCACGAGGTGTATAAACCATTCCTCAACTTCTCTTAACCAAAAATGAAGAGGTTAGAGCCCTTGGAGGAGTTTCAAATTACAAAATGCAAAAAGTGCATAAAAGTTGCTCATGACAACTTTTGCAAAAGTTGCAAAATGTCATCTTTCACCTCCTAATGCCTTGGGGAAAGTTAAATCCCTCCTAAAACATCTTAAAACACTTAAAACCAACACATTTGATCCCCTATTGTCCAAAAGTCCTAATTGGCTCATAGAAATGCCAAAATAGGAGTTTGGCTCACAAGATGGGGTTCATTATTACAAACATATAATGTATGATTGAAAACCTATATAAAACATCCTAAAAACTTTGTTAATGCCTTATCCTCCCTTATCAGAGTCTGACTTGTCATCTTGAAGGGTTTGATGAGGTGCTCCTGCACCAATTTCTTGCTACTATTATTACTTGGTTTGTATGATTCTTTAAAGATTTTCGCTAAGGCTTCAACATAAATATATGTGTAATTATTTATAGTTTTCAATGTCTTCTATCATTGTCCCATGTAAATCATCTCATATTTTACCTTTAACCCTCCTAACCTACCTTGTAACCTCCAATGATCAATTTTTCCTTTTCACTGAAAATTATATGCTTCTTTCAAGGCTCGCTCATGAAATTGAAGCATTAGTACAACTTCACTGATTGATTGGTCCATCAGATAATTCAATAAAATAGTTTTTCAAGAAAAAACTCTATATCATCTTCCTTCTTCAATTCTTCAACATCTAAATTATCTTCAAATGCATGGTCTTCACTAGTCACCCTTTTGCTTATTTTGGAGGGTAGCTCAAACCAGCCTATCCAACCTCCTGCTTCTTTGTCTACTAAATCATTAGCATCAAGTATCTTTTCCACTTGACTTTTCTCTCATCATTCATAGGTTTGTGCTCTTCTTTGCTAAGTTGTCTTCTTCTTTTCCTATTATCACAAATATGTTTTAATGCTCTTATGGTATCATCCAAAATAACTTGCATGTAATGTTCTACAAGAAACCATAAACATTGTTTAGATCTAGTGAAGATCTTGGTTGGTCTTTGAAAAGCTAGAGAGTAAGAAATAACTTCCCTTCTATGTCATCATTACCTCTACATTGTTATTTCTCTAGATACTTTCATGGTAGGTCTATCATATTGTCCTATAGAAGATTGCATATTTTTCATATTTGTTTGGTTGTCTTGACTTCATAAGATTGTCAAAAATTCTTACTCATTATCTTTAGTTAAAAAAGGGCTCAATTTGGTGCCCAAATCAAAATTTATGGTTCCCAAAAGTTAGGCTATTTTTGGGCAGGAGTTACAAATTTTAATTTTTTTCTTTAAATCACAAAAGGGGTTATTATGACCTTTTTTGAGCATTTTTTTGCAGTGGAAGTGGTAAGTCATGATAAAAGGAGGGAAACTAGAAAATAGAAGTATATTTGAAGGTACAATAAACCATAAGGCTCCAAATATTAGAGGAAATAGGTTGAAATGTGTTGCAGTCTATTGAGGATTATATCCTCAATTTTATTCCATTTTTTGTAATGTGATTTATTTTTGTTCAATAAAATAGTATCCATATATACTTGTGAGTAATTTGAGTGGAAGGAAGGAGAGTGAATAAAGGTTATTGGAGAGTTACAAGGTTGGGTAAGGCAAGTACTAGTTAAGACTATGTTTTATTTTGAAATCAATTAGATATAAGGTTACTCTTACTTTGAAAGGAACCTATGTTTTGTTTGCTCCAAGCTGTCTTTTTGTACTTATATTGTTTTAATTTTTGCTTCATGATTTCTCCTTCATAGATATTATAGTTGACTATCCCACCTTATACCTTTTTCCTTATTACCAGAAGACTTCATTAGCGTGTGCAGGAGAGGAGATTCATAGGTGAGAGATGGTGGTGAATGAAGAACCTGACCAGAATTTGTTGAGTGGGGGATAGTTTAGATCAATCACTTAGCTAATCAGTTTATAGGTGAGCAATCACTTAGCTTCATCTTGTGTGTATTTCAAACATAATCAGATTTATTTGTTTCCCTATTGCTAAAAATTACCCTATCCGATCGGATAATCTAATCCTAAAACCCTAATGATGCATGTTTAAGGCCAAAATATCTAAATATGACAAATGAGAAGAAAAACTAAGGAATCCATTAAGATAGTTGAAAACATCTATTTAATAAGATAGGTGATAGAAGAATATCTAATCATAAAAGTATTACTAGATAGCAGAAAAAATTCTATGAGCAAAAATTCTATTACTAGATAGCAAAAAAAAAATCTAATCATAAAGTATTACTAGAATAGAAGAATAAATTCTCTTACTAGATAATTTCTCGATGAAAATGCATAAAGTATTGTATTCATTTTGCAATTTCAAGACAAACATATGACCATCATTTAAAAATATAACAAAGGCTTTCTCTCCACCCTAATGCAATGGCATCATGGAGCCTCATGGGCTCTAGCCATACCCCTGAGCAAGAATGTTATTTTGGATGAAAATGATGTAAAGTTGGTTCTAAATCAAGTTTAAGGTAGTTACAATCTATTTTGGTTGTGGATAGAAGAATATTGATTCATTCTTGTGAATCACAGTCAAAACCCTCATTAGGGTAATCAGTGGCCAAATAAAATGTATTTTGAACTAGTTCCTTATTGATTGATCATAGCAATGAGGAAATATTTGTATCATATTGTGTTCTTGCTTATAATATTGTTTGTAGGGTCTCAAAGAAATGTTGACATGTACTCAAACAATGGTTTATGACTGAAAAAGTGTCTCAGTCAAAATATAGCAGCAAGGAGTTGTTAATGGTGAAGCTTATGCAAAGGATTGATTAAGAGGATTAGGGGAAGGAAGGAGAGTGAATAAAGATTATTTGAGAGTTACAAGGTTGGGTAAGGCAAGTAAACAACCCCAAAAGAAAAGACCTTTGATTGTCCTACAAATGACAATGGCTACCCTTGTTGAAAGGGTATAAGGAGCTTATATTTGCAAGATTCATTCTTGATTGGTTGGATGATTAGTGCTGGTGGAGAAGTTTGGGTAACTACTATCAAATTCCTAGAAGTCCCTAAGGAATTGATAAGAGTGAAGAATTATAAGGGTATGATTGTCCTTGCTTAGTGTATGATTGTCCTAGAAGTTGCATCACTTTAAAATGGCAATGAAATAGTGTCCTAGAAGTCAAAGGGTATGGCTGTCCTAGAAGTCAAAGGGTATGACTATCCTTGCATAGTGTATGATTGTCTTAGAAGTTGCATCACTTCAAAATGGCAATGAAATAGTGTCCTAGAAGTCTAAGGGTATGATTGTCCTAGAATACTAAGGGTATGATTGTCCTAGAAGTCCAAGGGTATGATTGTCCTTGCATAGTGTATGATTGTCTCAATCACAATGAAATTCTTACATCACTTCAAAATGGCTTTCACTTTTACCATTTGTCTGTTAACTTTTGATCTCGGTTACTTCAAAACACAAAACTTCATTTGAGGGGGCATAATTTGGAAATGAGAAGTGCACATCTGATTTAAATAAAAAGTGCAGACCTGATTATGAAAGTTTATGTCCCTTTCAAAGGGAAGAAATAATGAAAAGTTGCACTCTTTCAAAAGGGTTCTATTTATATTAAGAGCTATGACAAATGAAATTAATCATCAAATGAGGAAAATAAATAAGAACTTGTTAATAACTAATTGAAGAATATTAATCAATTTTAGTATATTGCAATTGTGGAATATGACTTGAAAAGGTTTCTTAGATATTGAATTAACCCTACAAAACTCCTTGTCTCAATCACAATGAAATTCTTCCATCACTTCAAAATGGCTTTCACTTATACATTTCTATATGCAATTATATGGGATATTATAATTATATGTAAATGAGATATTTCAATTTCATAGACATATGTCTTTTGCTTTGCATAGTAATTATAAGTAAATGGGATATTATATGGGATATTATAATTGATGCTCTATAAAACGGGAGATGTTAGACAAAACCTATGGTGGTATAACACATATGAGAAACAACAAGAAACAAAGAGTTGTTAGTGTTAATCAACCAAAGACTATTCTAAGCAGGCATACCAAGAGAGACACTAAAAACATAATAAAGCATTTGAAAATGAAAGAAAATACAATAAGGCATCTCCAAATGCCTTCCACCATGCTTTTAGCTCCTTCTCCCTTGTTCCTCTCCTCTCCAAGTTCCAAATTAGTGTAGCTCTTAGCAACTTTTTGCACTATGGATGCCTTATGGAGGTTCAAGATTGAAAAATGATTAATCTAATGCTATGCAAGTGTGAACAAAAGCTAAAATAAGAGATTATCTAATTAGCTAGTGTTGATTTTAAACCAAAATAGTGAATATGATTGATTTCTACTAAATGCTCTCTCTAAAAATGACTATAATGTAAATGCATACAAGTTTTCAGGATGATAGCTAAAAATGCTAGATGCTTGAGGATTTGAAAATGAGGAATGTGAGCTCTATTTATAGAAAAAATGGAGCAATGAATGGTTGAGATTGAGTAATCTCAACAACGGTCGGGATTGAATGGTTTAAGATCCATGTGAGGACTTTCAATCCAATCCCAGGATGACAAATGTCAACATGAGATGGGTTGAGAGGAGAGGGAATAAGCATTAAATGCTTGACATGACCTGAGGGTTAACTTGGGAGGTAAGGTTAAGGAAGAGTTGAGTTAATAAATTTATTATTCAGAGAATAATGCTTTTATCCAATGGATAAACTCTTGTGCAAGAGTTATTGAGGATAACCATGGTCAAAGCAATAAATGCTTGAGGAGACACATGGGTTACATGAAAGTTTAGTTAGGGGTCAAAGTCCCTAACCATGGGTGCAAGTGGATTTAACCATAAATGGTCATGTAAGAGCCATTAGTGGTTTGGAAGACTTTAGAGGTTAAATTGTTGAACACATAAAGCATTTAATGCTTTTCAAAGACTTTGGAGTCTTTGAGAAGTGACTTCAAGTTGCTTAGGAATGTGACAATAATTAGGGGATAGATTAGGCTAATTAGGAAGGGGTTAGAAGAATCTAGAAGGGGATTAGGATTCCAAGTGGGTTTGGTGGGTGAGGGAAAATAGGATTTTTATTAAAATAAAATTCATTTATTTCAACAAATAGGTGCAAGTTGCATTTTTAGGAGAATGCAAGTGGGAGGGATTTTAATGATTTAAATAAATGTTTTATTTAATTTATTTAAAAGAAGAAAGGGGATTAAATTGAATAAATAGGATTTATTCATTTAATTGATTGTGAATTTGGTTTAATAAATTAATTAAAATAAATTGAATAATTTATTTAATTAATAGGACAATGTTTGAAGATGAATTAATTAAGTGTTAATTTAATTAATTGATGGCTAGCGGATTTTTAACCAAATAAATAGTAAATATTCATTTAATTAAATTGGACAGATTTATGTGACTACAATAATTATATGTAAAAATTGAAATTGAAATATTTCATTTACATATAATTATAATATCTCATTTACTTATAATTACTATACAAAGCAAAAGATCTTCTCGTGTAATTTTTCGAAGTCTTTTGCTTTGCAGAGTAATTTGAAATTGAAATTGACCTATGGGATATTATAATTATATGTAAATGGGATATTTCAATTACATAGACATGACTTTTGCTTTGCATGGTAATTATAATTAAATGGGATATTATATGGGATTTAATTATAATATCCCATATAATACCTAACAAAGGCCCCGACAAGAATGTTGTACCTGCAATGAAATTAAAATTGACCTATGGGATAATAAAAAATTTCATATTGTTACCCTCCCTTAGTTTTCAATTTTTAAAAATTGAACAATTCTTGGCAGTGTTCTTTAGAGGGAAGCCTTGTGTAAAGTTTAGCTATATGTTGGGTCATAAATTCTTTGAACTTGAACCTTTCTGTTGAGCTCATCCAAGGTACAAAGTTCAAGTTCAAGCGGTCTTGTCTCTCCGTGGTCATGTCTTTAGTAAAATTTTGTTGGGTGGGTCTTTGAACTTGAACCTTTGAATCATCTTTGAAGAAAGTTCAAGGTTCAAGGTTCAATATGTGTGAGAATGAAATTTGGTCCGAAGTCTTGTCTTTAGCAAGATTCATTGTATATTCTTATGTTGGTCCGTCGATAGACCATTTTGTTTTTGGTTTTGTTGAACTTGAACCCTCGAACCACCGTTGAAGGGCTTCATAGTTCGAGGTTCAACATTAGATGAATGCAGCTTCAAGTGGAAAAGGAAAGAATCATGTTGGTGGGTGTTTCAAAAAAATAATATTCCAAATTTAAAAAGAACCCGAGATAATAAGTTGTGAGGTGTACTATATTGCATGGTAATCATGAAGAGGAAGGAATAAGCCGAATAATAATGAGACGTCAAGAAAGGGTCTTTGTAAAGGAAGAAGGTACATATAAGTAGTAAATTAATCCTGAATGAATCCTAATCCTCTTTCAAGTTCCTTCCAAGAAAAAGGAGAAGGGTGAGTGGGTAATAGGAAGGGTACAGAGAAAAGAAGGTTTAACAACAGGCAGAATCACTCGTTCTAGAACTAAGAGAAAAAGAAAATCTTCCCCTGCTGATATAGTAATTGACCTTGAGACCATACCTGAGATGGATATTTCTTTGTCAAATCCAAATGTGGGAGTACATGATTTAGATGATGAGGGTGACATCCAACAGGTAGGTGAAACCCTGAATGTGGACACTACCTTAGTAGTGAGGGATCAAAAGCAGGCAGAAATTGGTTTAGACAAATCTCTTGCAACCCGAGGGCCAACATGGTTGGAAAACACATTAACTAGTAAGAAAATGAACATTGTTCCAGTATCTATCCTCGTCAAGGATATGGTCAGTAAATGTTTGGGAAAGGTTTCCAAAGCCAAAAGGTTAAAGACTATCAAAAATTGATTTTGATGAAGATATAGGTAATTGAACTGCGGAGATTGTCTGCCCAAAAACTGATGAAACTATGGCCGATCCATCAAGTAAAGATTTCACGATGTAAAAAGTGAACTTAGGGGCAGGAACTCGCGCAATATATGGATTACATTTGGAATTTTCAACCAAGAAGATGCTGAAAATATCCTGGAAGGATGAAAAAGATAAGTCTGAAATGAAAGAGATAATGCGGAGCATGGAAGATTACATTGAGGCCATCAATAATCCTAATCCGTAGCCCATTTCTCAAACTCCTACATCTTTTGATCCTAAGTCCCCTTTCAATCAAAAAATAATTAGGCAAATTCAAAAATGCAGATTAATGGTAGATGTTGTTCTAGAGTGGCTGCACGAAATTAAGAAGGCAAGAGGGAAATATTTTGTGGACCTGAGTAAGGTTCATGATGATGCAAACACAGTAACAAAGAAATTGGAGAATGAAATTGTCAAATGGAAGAATGAAGAAGTTGAGGGGGTGAAAAGGGTAGCTCAGATGAGAGAAGTATAGAAATATGGTGTAATGAAGTTCTTGTCAGAGAAGAAAGTTCCTTCCTTGCATGATAACATTCTATACGTATGCCAATGAAATGTAGAATGGAAAAATGCATTGGTGAGACAGGCGTATGAAGAGTCTGCCAAATTAGTAAATCATCTTGTAGAATTGGTATCTTCCTTGCACAATGAACTCCTTTGCATTGGTTTGAAGTGTTTAAAAGATTATGGAAAAACTCTAGAAATAGTTGAGGTCATAACAAGGTCATTAGAAGAGAAAATCAACCACATCAAAGAAGCCAAGGGCTTGGTTTCAAATGACTTGAGCCTCATGTCTAAAACAGAATCACTTTTTTTCCTGTGCATTCAGAACCTAGGTGAGAATTCATATAAAGTAGCGCAAATACACCGCAAGAAGGAAGTATGGAAGCAAATAATGACACATGTGGGGCTACCGCATAGCGCAATCATTCAACACTTTGTCATTGCTTATGCAGATTTGAAGAAGAAAGTCGTTATCAAAACTGCTTAGGAATATTCTATGCTAGGATGTCTCTTTTCAATTGTTAGTTGTGAAAATAGTTTTATTTTTCTATTTAAACACTAGTTTTTCTGAATTCATGGGGCGGAAATGGTTTGTGTAGTCACATAAATCTGTCCACTTAATTAAATGAATACTTAGTATTTATTTGATTATTTAACCATCAATTAATAATTAATTAAATTAATATTTAATTAATTCATCTTAACCCTATTCTCCTATTAATTAAATAAATTATTCAATTTATTTGATTTAATTCACTTAACCAAATTCAGACCATTAATTAAATAAATAAATCATATTTATTTAATTAAATCTTCTCTCACATTTAAATAAATTAATATTTATTTAAAACCCCCAAAACCCCACCTCTCACATTTAAATAAATAAATAATTTATTTAAATCACCTTTATCCTCCACCCACTTGCATTTTCCTACAAATACAAGTTGCACAATTATTTAAAATAAATAATTTATTTAAATCACCTTTATCCTCCACCCACTTGTATTTTCCTACAAAAGCAAGTTGCACAACTATTTTAAATAAATTATTTATTTAAAATCCTATTTATCCTCACCCACTTGAAACCTTTAATGGTTTCCCTTAAAGTAGTCAAACTTGATGGCTTTAAAGTCTTCAAACTTGATGGCTTCCTTCTATAGTCTTCTTAAGACTTTAATGGTTTTCCTTAAAGTCTTCAAGCCTTTAATGGTTTCCCTCAAAGTCTTCAAGCATTTTAAATGCTTTATCTTCATTTTCTCATTTAAATAAATTAATATTTATTTAAATATTTATCCAAATTCAACTTACACCATTTAATTGAAATAAATGATTTTATTTTAATTGAAAATACCAAAATTTCTCCCACTTGCATTTTCCTACAAAATCCACTTGTATGCCTAAACCCCTTCTAGATTCTTCTAAACCCTTCCTAATTAGCCTAATCCATCCCCTAAATATTGTCACATTCCTAAGCAAATTGGAGTCACTTCTCAAAGACTCCAAAGTCTTTGAAAAGCAATTAATGCTTTGTGTGTTCAACAAATTAACCCTCAAAGTCTTGGATAACCTTTGAAAGCTTCCAACCTTCAACCACTTAATCCCCAAAGTCTCCAATAACCATTAATGGTTAATTCAACCCTCCCACATGGTTAAAACATTTGTTTTGACTCAACCTCTACCCAACCCAAAGGTCTCATCAGGCCATTAATGCTTTGACCATGATTATCTCTTAAACATTTGCACAAAGGTTTATCCTTGGATTAACTCTTAATCCAATGGGTAATCTTAATTTAGACTTGACCCTTACCTTCTAGATAACCATGAGGTCTTCTCAGGCCTTTAATGCCTCCAACCTCTTCTCTCAACCCAATCCTATGTTGACACTTGTCACCATTTTATTGGTGCCAATTGTGCACATGGATCCCCAACTTTCAAACTTGGCCCTTGATTAAACCATTCAATCTTAACCCTTCATTTCCCCATTTCTTCTATAAATAGAACCCTTCTCCTCAAGCAAAAGAAAAGCATTTTAGAGTATTGTTGTTATACTGGCATTAGCATAGAGCTTTTTCATAGCATCACTATCTACTCTAGCATAGTATTTAGCTTTTCATTTCATATTTGAAGCTTAGTATTAAATCTCAATCCTCCATAAGCATCCATAGTGCAAAAAGCTGCTGAGAGCTACACTCATTTGGGACTTGGAGAGGAGAGGAACAAGGGAGGAGCAACTATGAGCATCTTGATTAGCTATTTCATTTTATGTTTATATGCTTTCTATTTCATGCTTAATATCTCTCTTGATATGCCTGTTTAGGATAATCTTTTGTTGCTAACACTAACGTTTGTTTCTTGTGCTCTTGTATGTGTTGCCATCAAACAGATTTTCTAATCCTTTTTGCAGAGCATCATTTGGTGAACCCGACGTGAATCCAAACACCAAAAAGATCAATTTTTTTTTTTTTAACCAATAACATGTTTGAATGTTGAAAATGTCACACAGGTTGCGATTTTGACACTGTTTTGGTGCGTTTGGCATTATTTTGGCGCTATTCCCCCTGTTTCAGTGCTTTTCCCTTCTCTGTCTTTCCCTTTCTTTTAATACGTTTGTGTTAAATAGTGCCTCTGTTCAAACGCAGACTAGCGCTATTGTAACAAAACGTTGTACAAATCACCTTGTAACCAAAAAAAAAAATTAGGCTTGTAGAAGCCCACCAAATAGGCGGATTTTACTAACTATTTTTCTCTTTTGTGCAGATTTAAATTAGATTAAAAAGTAGATTTATATTTTTTACTAACTTGTTTTTGAAGTTGGTTTTAAAAATGAATTCACTTTTTATTTTGGTTTAAAATTAACTTCACATTTCAAATTTGGGCTTTTAAAAAAGAATCACACATTTGTTTGGGGCTCTTAAAAAGAATTTCATTGTTCCAAGGTAAAAAGAACCACAAACTTATACAAAAACAACTTTATTTTTTTGCAAGTTAGGAAACAAACTTCGTTTTGGTGCTTAAAATCAACAAGGCAAATTTTATTTCTTGCATCAAGATAAAACTCACAATCCACACTTCCATTTTTGGTGCAAATAAAATTCACAATCAACTTGTCTCATTTTTAAAGCAATTTTACTTCATGCAAACGTGTTTTTCATTAAGTTGACCAGGATTTTCAAATTCTAGTTTACTCAAACAATTGCCTTTGAAAATTAAAAAGAACACCATGATTGTTGGAGCAACATCTCCAAATAGTTAGATCACATTGCAATGATAGATTAAAAAGAACAAGTGTTTTTCGTGCTTGGCACACTTGTGCAAAGAGTTGGTCGAGTGGTCCTACCTCTAACACACACTATCCTCTCCCTTGGCTCTCGTGGTCCTAGGTGCAAGAGAAAAGTGTTAGTAACGCTCAAATTTTATCTTTTTAAGAGAGGCCTGCCAAGGGATCGATACTCTTGGGAACGACCTCGAGCGGTAAATCCTTCGAGCCGCTATAGAAATCAGGTGAGAGCGAAAGCTGTAGCCTTGGGTATAGCTGTTCCTACAGTGTAACTGGCCGAAAGGACAAATGGGCCCCACCACCAGTTACAAGGCTCTTAAGTGAGTCACTGCAGAATGAACTTATGTCCAAAGCCATCGAACATGACTAAACACCTTTAAGTAGTAGCCCACCTGTTCTATTGATTGAGGATATTTGAGGTATAATTTAGTGCAAGAGCATAGATGGTTTTGCTCCCAAGATACTCACCATACATATTTCCTTGAGTAGAAACATAGCTTTTTGAAAAGTCACTTGTGGCTTGATAAAAGTGGTGACTCCCCCATCATAGGGATCATCTATTTGTTATGCTCGTGCAAGACTTAGTATATCACATCCTTACCTGCCATGGCGGGATTCATAAGGTATGTAGTACCAAAGTCGAAGAAATATCAAGATGTGGGCTAAATTTATCACAACTGGCCATTTGACCTTAGGGATAAAAAGTGTTTGAAGTGTGTTCGTTTTACAGACCTAGTGCGAATTGAGCCGACTTCAGGCTTTGGAAATACACCTTAAAATAAATCTAAAGGAAGGGTCAAAAACAAGTCCAAGGATTGGGTTGATCTAGACCCATACTCATTTGTACCTTTGAGGCTACAATTTTGTGTTTGTGTGCTTGCTTTGTTTTCTTGTCAAAGAAAAATCAGAAAATCAATCCCAAAAACAAAGTATTCATCCAACATCTGTCAACACAACCAAAAATACCAAAAACAAAGTGCAAACAACACAGAGTCACAACTTTTATGACCATTCTTCACATCTTGCGAAAGAAGAAGTGTCATCAGAATATCACCTTGAAAAGAAGACCATTAAGCTCAAAGGCTTTGATCAAAAGGAGGAAACTCTTCTATCTCAATAGACAAATCTTTGTCTCACATAGAGTCTTTCTACATCACATGCGTCTCTATCTTCAAGGTAAAACAAACGAGTTTGATTCCGAATCATTGAACCGCAGAGCTTTTATGCAATATAGAGCTCTGAGTTATCACAAAAATCAAGGAGGAAAGATTAATCCCAACTTCTTCCCAAACATCTGTATCACCTACAACACAGCTCGAGAAGTGCCACCAACGCCTGAAAGGGAAGAAGTAGAGTTTGTTCCATTTGTAACACAAAGATTTTATTGAAGTTGAAAACAAAACATCCATCATCTCATTCATACATCATTATTCCATCATCAATTCATCCCAAAACTCTCAAAACATTAAGAGGTTCTTGTCCCAAGTTCTCTTTTAGATATTGCTTGAAATCAAACACATCACATCACTTTTAGATTGTTTCTACATCTAGGATAAGCTCATCCTAAGAGACACATCTACGCAGGTTAAAACTAGTTCATGAGTGAATCCTCTCATTGCTAGGTAGTCAAAATCTGTAACACATCTCAGATTTCTCTACACCTTATCACATCCAAACTCCTCAAACAAACAAGCAATTCAAAGAAGGAATTTCGGTTACATCTACCTTAAAGTGCTAGAGATCCCCATACAACACAAATCACCAACCATCAATCTTTCATTTCATCACCAACTCATCATCATCTTCAATCAACTTCAACACAAACTTGCAAACAAAATGGCTCAAACCCGATCGCGATCAAGGCAACGAGAAATAGAAATTGAGGAAGAAGAGGACAACCTCAATGAATTTCAAGAGGCACTTGGAGGAAATGGGAATGACGAAAACCCAAGTACTCCCACTCCTTCAACAATCGAAAGGGTTCAGCATAACCCTCATTTTAACAGATTATTCGATGAAATACTAAGGAGCAATGCGGATGCTCACTTCTTAAGACTTGCTCAAGAAGGAGCCAAACTCCCCTCAGACTTTGATCTTGCCCAATTAAGACAAGCATCAGAAAGACAAAGTCGCCATGAGGAGGAAAGACGTAGAGATCCCATCAGATATAACATCCCTCGAGGTAACCCACCACCTCCTCCTCCAAATGAAATGGAGATGTTGCGGCAACAAGTCGCGAATCTCGCCCAACAACTTCATAGTGGTGTTAAGACCAATCAATTTTCACTTAACGACATCTGTCCCTATCCGTTTGATAGGAATCTTTATATGCCACCCTTTCCACGCGGGTTTGAAACACCCAAATTTGAAAAATATAGAGGAAAGGGGGATCCCCGTGATCATGTCCGAGAATTTCATTCTGCTTGTCTTGAAGTAGCTTATGAGGACACATACCTAATGCGCCTTTTTCCCCAAAGCTTGGGAGGAACAACCACATCATGGTTTTCCCGACTTCCAGGTGGCATTAGAACATTTGAGGAACTCATCCAGAAGTTCCTATCTCATTACTCTTATAATATTGAACGCGACATCACCATGGCTGATCTATGTAACACCAAACAAAAACCAGGTGAATTATTCTCAGTATTCCTGCAACGATGGCGCCAAATGTCTAGCAGACGTTCTCTTCAGTTACCTGAACGAGAACTAGTGGAAATTTTCATTTCCAACTTAAATGAAGAAATGGAATTTCACCTGGATGTCAAAGACACAGACTCTTTTAACGATATGATCACCAAGGGTATAAAATGTGAAAGGGCACTCATCAAAAAAGGACTCATCAAAATCTTTAATGAACCAAAAGATGCTCCTCGCCCGCGCTTCAATAGCGATAAACCGAACTTCTGGAACAAGAATAAGAACATCGTCAACGATGGAGTTGTGGATGCTCGGACTGTCCAAAATGCACAACCTGTGGTTCGGTTTGCAGGACAAAATCCTCCACCTCAAAATAACACAAATGTTCCTCTTAATCAAGGTCGCATCACATCTCATGATGAACCAAGACCTCGTCCACAAAAACAAAAATGCACATACACTCCCTTAGGGGAACCCATTGAAACAGTGTTGCGACAACTCCTCTCTCAAAATTTGGTCACTCTACCTAAGCTATCAAACTATGAGCCTCAAGTCAAACCAGCATGGTGGAAAGATACTGAACACTGTGAGTTCCATCAAGGAAGAGGACACAAGACAAGTAATTGTCACCGATTGAAAGATCTCATTCAGGATCTTATTGACCGAGGAGAAATTGAAATTGAAGGGCATGACCCAAAAACAACCAATAATGATCATCAGATGTTCAAGAATCCACTTCCATCGCAAGATCAAAGGGGTCCTTCGACGTCCAGTCGAGGTCCTGATACCACTGATTATACGCAAGCTGCGTATAATTACACTGTAAATCACCTGTATGATGCCAGTGAACAAATTGCAACCATAACCTTCAAAAATCCCACCTCAAATTGCAATGTTGTTACACGTTGTGGCAAGGTCACCATCAAGGCAGCTCCACAAGGCACCACCTCCGTCCCAAAGCAGTACAATCTTGTGGAACAATTAGACAAAACCCCTGCACTTATATCCATTTTGGAGCTTTTGCGTCTGTCACCCTCTCATAAAACAATCTTGGATCAAGCACTCCAAGAGGCGTCAGTCCCTGCAAATCTAAATACGGACCAATTTCAAGCCATGGTTGGAAGTCTAAAGTCATCACCTTGTCTCACTTTTTCTGAAAGTGACAACTCTTCCTTCCAGCAACCTCATAACGCCTCACTCCACATTGAAGGCTTCGTCAACCAACACAGGATCAAGCGAGTCTTGATCGATAATGGAGCAGGCCTAAACATTTGCACACTACAGTTGGTCACAGCATTGGGATATGCAATAGAATCAGTGGATCCTCGTAAGAAGATCACCATCAAAGCCTATGATGATGCAGAGCGTTCATCCAAAGGAGCTGTGGTACTACCAATCCGAGTGGGCCCTGTGGTAAAGAATATCATTTGTCAGGTTCTGGACCTTCCTCTGCCATATAATCTATTATTAGGGAGACCTTGGATACATGCCATGCAAGCTGTTCCATCTACCTACCATCAATGTATCAAGTTCCCACATAATGGTGCAGAGATCACAATCCTGGGCGATGCAAATCCCTTTGCATTTTGCCATAATATCAGCCATCAACCAGAAATTACTGTTCCTAATAATAGGGAAGCCATTTCCTCCACATCATATGTAAATCCTGCCTCTCTTGCTAGTTCAAACACCCCTATACCCAAGCAAGAAAAGCTTAAGATGAAAATCGCAGAGGAAGGTCCTGGAGAATACAACTTGAGTCAGCTCTTTTGTGTGGGACAAATGCCCACTTCTCCTAGAACACATGGTAAACCACAGCAGTTGCTCCAGCAACCACTAATCACGCCTGCATGTGCCTTAACGCCTTTCATCCTTGGAAAGAGTCAAGAGGAAGAAACACAAGATGAGGACCTAGCGGACTGGATCTATAAAGATCCCATCACCACTGACAAACCGCAAGTTACACTTCCTACGGAACAATATGGCAAAGGCCTCCTCATTATGCAAAGAATGGGATATGATGGTCAGAGTGCTTTGGGATACTGCAAACAAGGACGACATGAACCTCTGCTACCAGAATTCAAGCCCAAAGGTAATACAGGCCTAGGCTTTGAAAAAGAAGTCCTTCCTAAACTCAGATTCAAAGGAAAACCCAGCACACCATTTTGCCCACCTACTGCAAAGAGGACACCTTTCATAATCAAAGCACCATCAAACACTATCCCCACTGCCCCATCAAGGCTCACAAACCCACCACAACCATCTACAATACCAATCATCCCACCAAACGAACCAGTAATCCCATCAATAACACCAATAGCAGCAGCAACTGTATCAGAACCCGCAGCAACATCTATGGCACCAGTAGTTCCAGCAGAAGCCACTGAGTCACCATTACCGATACTTCCAGTGACAAATCCATTAAACCCCATCACAATTCCTGCAACACCGATCACTACAAGGATACATAAACCAATCACACCTGCCGTGTTTAACTCCAAAGACATCCCAGTATGGTATAGCAATCGGATGCTAGAGAGTGATTCAGAGACCGACTCACATGAGTGGGAATTCGATTCAGTGCAACTTAACACTTCAGATGAGGAAGACACATCACCACCTCCACCCCGCAAAGACATCCCTGTTTACGGAGAAGCACAGATAAAGACCACTTGGGTACCTGAGCTGGAACCATCTTCCACAGACCCTACGTCTCATCCTACGCCTGATTCTGACAGGGAGAGTACCATCAACGACCTTCACCACACTGTCTTAACCCTCACTGATACATCTCCCGCACTTAACTTAATCGATGAAGTAATGCCCATTATCCACCCTGAACTCATCGAATGGAACCAACCAAATCCCCCATGTCTTGACCTCTTCCAAAACGATGAGGCTATCATTGACTTTTTGGAATTAAGGGATAATCTACCAAGCGGGGATCACAAAGCTGGATTCGCCATTGAACTTAATAGCGCAGCATACTTCGGGGCGGATGCCAAACCCTTCAGCTGCAAAAATATAACATTAAAACATGGATCTTCCAGTGAAAACCACACTGTGGCACTGTTTGATCCAACAAAAGTAAAAAGAAAGAGCGTATCCAACGGTGAAAACCTCTCTGAGGCGCCTGAGGATGAAGGGTTTGACATTCTCCCTGCTAATACACAACAGGAACGATCAACGATCCTCATTGAGGAGACCAAAGAATACAATGTGGGGACTCCTGAAAACCCTCATATCATACATCTGGCATCTCTTCTCACTCCAGAGGAACAACCTCAATTTATAGAGTTCTTCCAACAGCGTCAGATCAACTTTGCATGGTCATATGCAGACATGCCTGGGCTTGATCCTGATTTAGTCATGCATCATCTCACAGTAGCAAAAGGAGCCAAACCTGTCAAGCAGAAGCTTCGTAAGATGCATCCTCAGATTGCCATGCTAGTCAAAACAGAACTCAAGAAACTCCTGGATGTTGGTTTCATTAGACCAATTGATTATGCAGAATGGATCTCCAACATTGTACCAGTTGGCAAACCAAAAGGGGGCATCCGCATTTGTACTGACTTCAGAGATCTGAATAAGGCATGTCCTAAGGATGACTTCCCTCTACCAAATATCGACATCATAGTAGATTTGACAGCAGGACATGCCATGCTTTCACTCATGGATGGCTTTTCGGGATACAATCAAATAAAGATCGCACCAGAGGACCAACATAAGACAGCCTTCACATGTCCATGGGGCACATACTGCTGGAATGTAATGCCTTTTGGTCTAAAGAATGCAGGAGCGACCTATCAAAGAGCAATGACCACCATCTTCCATGACATGATGCATACTATAATGGAAGATTATGTGGATGATTTACTAGCAAAATCACTTACTAGAGAAGGACATCTTCACATCTTAGATAAAATCTTTGATAGACTGGAACAGTACCATGTTCGACTCAACCCAAAGAAATGTGTCTTCGGAGTGACCTTCGGGAAGCTTCTAGGATACATTGTCTCAAGCAAAGGTATTGAGGTCGATCCAGCAAAGGTTAAAGCAATCATGGACATGCCACCTCCAAAGAATATCAGTCAGCTAAGAACACTACAAGGACGGCTTCAATCTATCCGCAGATTCATTGCACAATTGGCTGATAAGTGTCACCCATTCACACACCTGCTACACAAGAACATCCGCTTTCAGTGGGATGACAGATGCCAGCAAGCATTTCAGGCACTTAAAGACTATCTCATGAATCCACCATTGCTGATGCCACCAGATCCAAGTAGACCATTATTGCTCTATATCTCAGCAACAAGTACAGCATTGGGTGTACTACTGGCACAACATAATGCAGAAGGAAAAGAGTGTGCTATTTACTACATCTCTCGCACACTGGTGGGCTATGAACTCAATTACACACCTATTGAGCGAGCTTGCCTAGCAGTAATCTTGGCAGCCACTAAACTGAGGCACTATCTGTTAACACACAAGGTGCAACTCATTGCAAAGATTGATCCACTCAAGTATTTACTTAGCAAAGCAGCATTGACAGGTCGCTTAGCCAAATGGGTGATGATTCTAAGTGAATTTGATATTGAGTATGTGGACCGTAAAGCTATCAAAGGTCAAGTTATTGCAGATCAGTTGGCTGATGCACCTCTCATAGGCGATCATCCTCTCATTTCCAATTTTCCAGATGAAGAGATATTCATGATTACAGAAGCACAGTCATGGAAATTATACTTTGATGGTTCATACACTAGGCACGGCTCGGGGGCAGGCATTCTGTTTATCACACCTCAAGGTGATAGCATCCCGAAGTCTTACAGGCTCACATTTCCATGCACAAACAACATAGCAGAGTATGAGGCCTTGATCACAGGACTCAGGTTAGCCGTACAATGGAAATTACAAGAACTACAAGTATATGGCGATTCCCAACTAGTCATTCGACAAGCAACAGATGAGTATCAGACCAAAGATGATAAACTCATGCCATACAAGCAAATGGTGGACAATCTAAAGACATCATTTACTACTATCACTTTTGAGCAGATACCAAGAGATCAGAATCGAGCTGCTGACGCTATGGCTACCATCGCATCTCTACTAGATCTTCCACAGAATTCAACACGCTACGAGTTCTTGGTAGAACAACTTTGGATCCCCGCTTATGATATCCCCGAATCTGAAATGATATGTTGCCTTGTTGGTTCTGAATCCCCATGGTACGGTGAGTTCTACACCTATCTCCGCGATCACACCCTTCCTCCCAACCAATCAAATAACCAACGTAAAACCTTCATTCGCCAAACTGCTCGATATACCATTATTGCCGAAACCCTATACCGACGCAGTCTTGATGGTACTCTCCTTCGATGTCTAGAACAAGGTGAGATAACAAAGGCTTTGGAAGAGGTACATGAAGGAATTTGCGGGACTCACTCAAGTGGTCCATCACTAGCCAAGAAGATCATGCGAGCTGGATACTATTGGCCATCTATGGAAAAGGATTCCTACTACTTTGTCAGGAAGTGCAAAAAATGTCAAGTTCATGGCGACCTAATACATGCACCAGCTCAAGAACTACAACCAATCACAACACCATGGCCTTTTTGTCAATGGGGTCTTGATCTTGTGGGTAAAATCCATCCATCTTCATCCAATGGCCATAAATTCATTATTACCGCCACCGAATATTTCACCAAGTGGATCGAAGCTGTTCCACTTACCCAAGTCACCGACAAGCAGATCGCCTCATTCATCCTCAACTACATCATCTGCCGGTATGGTGTACCCATGTCCATCGTCACAGATAACGGTCTTCCTTTCAAAAATCAGGATGTCCGTGAACTTTGTGAGAAATTTCATATCCAACACCGCTTTTCCACTCCCTATTACCCACAAGGCAATGGTTAGGCCGAAGCATCCAATAAAAACATATTGAGAATCCTAAAGAAGACAGTCAATGATGCCGGTCGTGATTGGCATGTTCAATTGAATCCAGCGCTATGGGCATATCGAACTAGCATTCGAACCCCTACAGGTGCAACTCCTTATTCATTGGTCTATGGTGCAGAAGCTATCTTGCCTATTGAGGTCGAGATACCATCATTAAGGGTTTCCTTGCACAATCTCATTGATGATGACGCATACAGAGTCTCACGCCTTCAGGACTTGGAGCTACTTGATGAGAAGCGACAAGCTGCATACAACCATCTCAAAGCCTATCAGCAGCGCATGAGTAGAAGCTACAATCACCGAGTTAGATCTCGTACATTTGAGGTAGGTGATCTTGTTCTTCGAGAGAATCCTCGCAACCAACCAAATAGAGAACATCAAGGCAAGTTTGAATCAAATTGGCTAGGCCCATATGTTGTCACTGCTGTATTTGGGTCCGGGGCATATCAGTTGGCTACATCAGACGGAGAACCGCTCGTAGATCCAATCAATAGCATGCACCTCAAACGGTTTTATACCTAAGGTATACATATCAGAAAATATCAAAAACATTCAGAAAATGTCCTAAAGAAAATACAAAACCATTCAAAACAAAAAAAAAGTAAAGAAAAATCATGCATCCAAACGGTGAACAACCACTCCGGTGGCACCTTGGGTAAGTGCGATGGTGAAAACCTGGCAAACAGGCGCCACTCGTAAAGGCAATGGCTCCAGTATCTTTCACGCTCGTTGCGATCACATTCATACATACACACATCCATCCATCTAACCATGGCTTGTTATTTGATCTGTCATCCAAGAAAGTACTTCATGCGTCTAGCATCCCGCTTTTTCATAAATCATGTCCAACTTGGGGGCAATGCCCTTACAATCTAGATGATGGAAGTGGATTCTACATTACTGGTGATTCATTGGCAAAAACATTCAAAAATGTCTCGCAAAATACAAAAACATTCAAAAATGTCTCGCAAAATACAAAAACATTCAAAAATGTCTCGCAAAATATCAAAAACATTCAAAAATGACTCACAAAATCCACAAACATTCAAAAACTATTACACAAAATCCAAAAACATCGAAAAACCATCGAAAATCACCCAAAAAAACATGACAACACCTTGTACATATTCATCCGATCAGATACAAAATACTCACACAAATGACCACTTATCACTCGACCAACACAATCAACATCAACAATCCAAACTGTCTTAAACAAGGATGCATCCTTCCTTATCAAAACAAAGACAAGATGACATTTTATTTGACAAGAAAATTATGTTAAGCTATCAAATGCTTGGTTGATTCGTGAGTAATTCATTTGTTTATCTGTATCAGGATCTTTCAGCATTGTTTTGTATCGTTTGCGCATTATTTCCGATGAAGTTCTGGGGCATGTACTAATGGTGTCTATGTGGGAAGTTCACCAAGCTACGTGATCTTATGCCAAATGCAGTCATAGATCACTACAGCTTGCTGACTACAGCGTATACCTCGACCATATGAGCATGAACCATTACCAAGGATCCTTATTCTTTATTCTTTATGTATATACTGTTTGTTTGCAGGTACAATGCTCTTTCTTTGGTTCCTCCTCATCCAATTTGGATAAAGGTTTTTATTTCTTATTACGGTATGCACTTGTCTCAGGATATGATCAGCCTAAGATCAAGGAGGACGTTCCAAGTCATGCACGAAAGGAGATAATCCTTGTCTGTTCCGCAAGCAATACTCAGGTCAACTTGATCCATTATATCAAGTTGCTTGTATTAACTTGCTATATCAAAATCCATGTAAGAAATACTCTGGTCATCTTGAATCTTTATGTCAAGTTGCTTGTATTTTCTTACAACATTTTAAAGCTCAATGATGAAAAATAATGCACCATGGATCATCATTCCATCTCATCTGTATATATTGCATTTCGTTGCATTCCACCCATCCATACATTCATAATAGCTGCATATCATGCATACATAGTCATAATAATGCATACTCTATTTTACTCATCTTCTTCCATAGGACTCGGTCCTAGTCCTCCATATCTTCTATCTAACATCGAATCCCCCCTCACCCTCCCCATCTCAATAATCAACATCACATACCCTACATCGTGTCCCAATCAGCCTAATCAAGCCACGTTCATCACCATCCATCTCTAACTAGGAGGGATTGTGTTTCCTATCCTAAGTCATCCAATAAGTCAAGAAAGTTACTCTATCTGCACAGATACATCGTCTCACACACACCTAGACTATCAACAGATACTCTGATCACGTATCTTCAGGTCTCAACAGGTAATCAATTATGGTAATCCTAGACTACATCAGGCATTTATCATAATGACCTAGTCTCAACGGGGCTGCCATGATTCCCCACAACCATCCATCACACGCACACACTATCAATTGATCAACCAATCAAACACAATCCAACGGACAATTACATCAATTGTCTACGTCTCAACGAGTATTTTGCTTCATATACCTTGACTTCATCGGACAATTACATCAATTGTCTAAGTCACCATCAGGTCACTTTGATTCACTTACTCAGACTTTATCATGTTCAAGCGACCAACTGACATCAACTGTCACGCTTTGACTTGACCGGGGCAATTCAACCGATTGCACCAGATTGTCCAACCAATTTTGATCAATTGTATAGCATCAATCAAAACCCCACACTACATCTGCTATGTATCTCTTGCATGACCTCAGGGTACTCACTGGCTTGTTGTTTCTTCATATTCACTCCATTTTCTCCCATTCTTTCATCATTAGTTCTAATTTCTTCTATTCTACCTCCCCTCCACTTTGCATTCTTTTTCGAGAGATCGCCCGATTTTTCAAAACAAAATTTGGCCCATCCCTCGAGGGGGCATACCACCCATTAAATTTACATTTTATGGGGCATTTCTTCACACCTATTTTTCTTTCTTTGAAACGACGCGATAAACCGCACCGTCTCAAAGAGGGGCAAATGTAGTCACATAAATCTGTCCACTTAATTAAATGAATACTTAGTATTTATTTGATTATTTAACCATCAATTAATAATTAATTAAATTAATATTTAATTAATTCATCTTAACCCTATTCTCCTATTAATTAAATAAATTATTCAATTTATTTGATTTAATTCACTTAACCAAATTCAGACCATTAATTAAATAAATAAATCATATTTATTTAATTAAATCTTCTCTCACATTTAAATAAATTAATATTTATTTAAAACCCCCAAAACCCCACCTCTCACATTTAAATAAATAAATAATTTATTTAAATCACCTTTATCCTCCACCCACTTGCATTTTCCTACAAATACAAGTTGCACAATTATTTAAAATAAATAATTTATTTAAATCACCTTTATCCTCCACCCACTTGTATTTTCCTACAAAAGCAAGTTGCACAACTATTTTAAATAAATTATTTATTTAAAATCCTATTTATCCTCACCCACTTGAAACCTTTAATGGTTTCCCTTAAAGTAGTCAAACTTGATGGCTTTAAAGTCTTCAAACTTGATGGCTTCCTTCTATAGTCTTCTTAAGACTTTAATGGTTTTCCTTAAAGTCTTCAAGCCTTTAATGGTTTCCCTCAAAGTCTTCAAGCATTTTAAATGCTTTATCTTCATTTTCTCATTTAAATAAATTAATATTTATTTAAATATTTATCCAAATTCAACTTACACCATTTAATTGAAATAAATGATTTTATTTTAATTGAAAATACCAAAATTTCTCCCACTTGCATTTTCCTACAAAATCCACTTGTATGCCTAAACCCCTTCTAGATTCTTCTAAACCCTTCCTAATTAGCCTAATCCATCCCCTAAATATTGTCACATTCCTAAGCAAATTGGAGTCACTTCTCAAAGACTCCAAAGTCTTTGAAAAGCAATTAATGCTTTGTGTGTTCAACAAATTAACCCTCAAAGTCTTGGATAACCTTTGAAAGCTTCCAACCTTCAACCACTTAATCCCCAAAGTCTCCAATAACCATTAATGGTTAATTCAACCCTCCCACATGGTTAAAACATTTGTTTTGACTCAACCTCTACCCAACCCAAAGGTCTCATCAGGCCATTAATGCTTTGACCATGATTATCTCTTAAACATTTGCACAAAGGTTTATCCTTGGATTAACTCTTAATCCAATGGGTAATCTTAATTTAGACTTGACCCTTACCTTCTAGATAACCATGAGGTCTTCTCAGGCCTTTAATGCCTCCAACCTCTTCTCTCAACCCAATCCTATGTTGACACTTGTCACCATTTTATTGGTGCCAATTGTGCACATGGATCCCCAACTTTCAAACTTGGCCCTTGATTAAACCATTCAATCTTAACCCTTCATTTCCCCATTTCTTCTATAAATAGAACCCTTCTCCTCAAGCAAAAGAAAAGCATTTTAGAGTATTGTTGTTATACTGGCATTAGCATAGAGCTTTTTCATAGCATCACTATCTACTCTAGCATAGTATTTAGCTTTTCATTTCATATTTGAAGCTTAGTATTAAATCTCAATCCTCCATAAGCATCCATAGTGCAAAAAGCTGCTGAGAGCTACACTCATTTGGGACTTGGAGAGGAGAGGAACAAGGGAGGAGCAACTATGAGCATCTTGATTATCTATTTCATTTTATGTTTATATGCTTTCTATTTCATGCTTAATATCTCTCTTGATATGCCTGTTTAGGATAATCTTTTGTTGCTAACACTAACGTTTGTTTCTTGTGCTCTTGTATGTGTTGCCATCAAACAGATTTTCTAATCCTTTTTGCAGAGCATCAGTTTGTTTCCCATATGAATTGTTAGCCAAGTTGTGGCTATAAAAACTGATATTCTTGACTTTGATAAGGTTCGAAAAATTTTGGTGGTGATATAGATTAGCAGAATTTATTTTTCTTATGAATGGGTTGAATTTTCAAGGAAGACATTTTATCAGTGAATAGAATGATACTTATTCCATAGCTTTTGAATCTATGTGTTTGAATGTGAATAGAAAATCTCTGTTGAGATATATTCATTTATGCAACATATGTTGCTTCTTTGGTTATTCCACTTTCATAAGTTTGTGAATGAATTTAATAAGTAGGCCTATTGTTAATTTTGCATGATGTCCTGTGAGACATGAGCGAGACTTAATTAGATCCATGTTAAGAGGAAATTTTTTGAGAAGTGAAGCTATTTTGGTTGTAAGTCTATGAGTTTACATACGTAATATTTATCTTTATATCATTCATGTGGTGCTTATTTATGAATGTGAATGCCTTTACTTTATTTCTGGTTAAAAGTAAAGTTAAAATTGTAAAAAAAATCATTAAATACGGGAAGTTGCACCTTTATGCAGAGGGTAAATTATTCATAAATTTACCCAACTATTGGTTAAATTTGTCTTTCAAGAAATAAGTGTAACACGAGTCAGTCAACATAAAATTAAGACAAGACAAATCTATTAACCAATAGATTTTTGGCGACTCTTCTGGGGAATCTAATAATAAGACTAGAGGCTAAATTAGAAGGAAAGTGAGGTTGTTTTCTGAAAGGCCCGATTTCCTCTTTTTGTTTCAAGTGAATAGTGAATCATAAGTAGGCTGGAGTCAAAAATATATACAATATCTCAGAGGCATGAAGGGGTGATTGATTCTATTTTTCAAGAACTCCAAGACTCCAACTTCTTAATCTCTTTTACACCTAGAAGAAGAGCAAGGAGAAGACCTCCAACTTCCTCTTCTGTATCTCCTATATTTCCTACCTGTCAATCCCTAACATTACACGATGTTTCTTTCCCTAGTGTAATCAACCCTACACCTTTGAATATCATTTTACCTACGGCTACAAATAATCCTTGGGGCCCTGTTGTAGGACCACTTGCACTTGGTGTGAATCTTAACCCTTATCCCAAAGGAGCAAGAGATCATTTACCTAAATTCAGTGGTGACGGAAAGGTCTCAACAGGTGAGCATTTGAATGCATTTAATGTTGCTTGTGGGGTTCTATCTACTCAACATGAAGATGTAGCTGTAATATGTTTTGTACAAACATTGACTAAGGTGACAACAGATTGGTTCTATCATTTACCAAATGGTGTAATTATGAAATGGCATGATCTTAAAACTAGGTTCGAGGCAAGGTTTAAATTAGCTGAAGATGAACATTCTCTTCTAGCTCAATTAGCTCAATTAAAGAAAGAAATCCCTGAGTTTATGAGAGATTTTGTGGCTAAGTTTGACAAAAATTTTCATAAGATTCTAGCAAACCAAAGGCCTTTTGATGATAATTTGAAATGTTTTTTCATAAACTCTATGCCCCATGGAATTGGTTTCTTGATCCGTAGGCATAGAGTAGCAGCCTTAGCTGGTGTAAAAACATTGGCAGTAGAACTAGAGGATGATCTGTTTACTGCAGGAAAGTGGAAGAGGGAAGTCCAAACTTCCACATCACAAGCATCAAGCTCATCTGATCATGTTATTCAGAGTAATGAATGATATGATAACCTTGAAGAGGCAATTACCCATAACTAATACTTCTTATCCATAGCCTTACCAAAATATTTCAAGGAAGGTTCCTAATTAGTCCTCTGGGGCCGAGAGTAGAGTTTTACAATTGCCTCCTATGTAACAAAGACTACCAATTGAGTCACCCCCATCTAAAACCAACATGTGTATATTTCATCTTACCGATGATCATGATGGGAATTCTTTCCTGGAAATGGTACGTTATGTTCAACTGGTGGGTTGAAAGGAGACATTGTTGGAGTCGAGTGAAGAAGAATCTCCCAGATAGTTTGGCGACTCTTAAATCAACTTCCTATAGTATGAGTCAGATTTAGAAAGAGGAGGTGATATTTTGGTTACCTTGGAGGATCCTTTATGTGTTGTACTGACCAGAAGTCAACAGAATGTCAAACCTCAAGGTGCTCCTTTGTCTTCTTTTGTGAATCCCAAAGTTAAGGAGATCATTTCCTGGTTTCATAATAATGATTTCAGACCTCAAGAACCTCAGTTATTGAAATCTATAGAGACTGAGGGTTCATTTGATATTGTTGAATTTTGTAAATCCTCTCAGATTCAAATTACACCAGCGGAATATCTTAAATCAAACCCTAAATAACTTGATAGGTTGGTTAATTTTGTGAAATTATATGTAAAAATCAAAATTGACCTATGGGATATTAAAATTTTCTATATATAATTAGAGAATTTGTGATCCAAATGAAAATTTCCTAGCTATGTTGAATATATGTTTTGCACTATTTGACCAATATAAGCAATGTGTGAAAAATGTGGTAACATAGACAATACAGTGAACTCTCAGAAAAAATGCCTTAAAGAAATATGGTCTCATGGTGATGGAATGTAATGATGGTGATGGAATGTAATGATGGTGATGGAATTCCATGACAGTCAAATTACTATGGATTCTCATGGCATTCCATCACCATGAGAACTAATTTATTTGACACATTTTTTCAAACAATTCGCTGCCTTGTCTATGAAAGGTAGTGAACCATTTGATCAAATGCTTAAGACAAACATTTATTTAGTTGTATGTACCTGATTATAATCAGTAGATAAGTTACTTTCAACTACCCCTAATTGTGTATTGTGTAGTGTGATGAAATGATTGATTTTTTACAGTCCTGAAGAATACTCTTTACCATTCATTCCAGTATTTGTATAAACTATGATGACTACATATTGTAACAAGAAATAAATCTATTCATGCTATCTACTATGTAATTTTTAGCTTACGTATTTTATGACATGTAAATCTGATTATGATTGACCTTCATATAAGATGTAAGCCAACATAAGATAAATAAATTACATATGCAGGAACCTGAACCCCTTTGACAAGGATCCTGCACAGTCTACATAAAGGCAAGGCGACGACTGTTCTCATGGATTGGCAGGTATAAGTCAATGCACCCTATAGAAACCATTTATTATTTGATTTCTTTCTCTTTACACCCATCTTGGAGTGGTTTAATAATAAGTCAGGTTTTGGCAGCTATATTTTGTCAAGACTTTGATTTTTTTTCTCACCTAAACCACCTTGACATCCACATGGTATAGCTCATTCCACTTTCTCGATTCTCCTATATACTTTAAGTGAAACTCCAAAATTACCAGGAAAATAAACTTGCTCAATTTTTGAAACGTTCACATTAGCAGCAACTCTAATACAATTATCAACACTTGAGGCCCCGGTTGGGCTTATTCGAATTTAAATCTCAACATCAACTTTAGGGTTGACTTATTTATCAACATTACCCTCAATGATGAATTTGGGGAAAAAGAATGAGCCATTCTTATCAATCCATGCAATGGACCTTCAACAACCTGCCCTCAAATCTATTTGCAGCATTTGCAAAAAATCAACCACATATGGTGAACCATCTATTACAACTTCTTGTCGTCCCTAGTCTCCATGGAATCCTAAAATTCATTTCCTCTCACAATGACAATTGACCCTCTACCAACTATCTCTCTCATTTGATGGAGTGCAGGTACCACCAAATAGGTATTTGTCAGATGTGTCTTCCTCGAGTGAGGGACATTCAAGAAGAGAAGAGGAAAGTGAGACATGTAGTAGGTCTAAAAGAGGGAGATCAACTAGAGGTCAAAAGATTAGAAGAAAATTCCATAAACGCATGGAATTTTTTCTTTCTCAAGGGTGGTCATGTTCTTATTATGATGAGAGAATAGGCGACATTGAGGTGCCCTTGAGGTACAAACATCGACAGAAACAATGGGTGCCCAAGGAACTTCCTCCAATAAACATTGTTTTTTGTGTTAACGAGAGGATATATCGCATAGCACCATCGTCATTACATGGTTTGGGCCTATTTTCCATGGACAACATAAAGGTTTGTTACAACAAAGTTGTTGAATTGATGAAGTATGTTGGACCCTGTAACAATTACAAAAATTGGATGCAGCTGGTTCGATATACATGAAGTATGCGTAGGTATGCACTGTCAGCAAATTATATACAGTTAAAAGATAATGATCAAATTAAAAGAGTGGCTATTTACATTGACCGAAGGCCAAAAGTAACAAGGAATATTGCAGGTTTTATAAATAGTACATGACCTGGGTCAACTAATAGGAAACCCAATTGCATATTTGAGGCACGTGAGGGAAACCGCATATTCGTATGTGCGATAAAATCAATAAGTGCAGGGGAAGAGTTGCTAATTGATTACAATTTGAATCACATGGATATAAACAAAGTTACTATCATGGGGGTGGTACATACTATATACCATTTAAACCAACCTTCAATTAATGACTCCAATATACCATTTTATTATTAAGTTTTTTTGGTAAGTCTATTGGTTTTATTTTGCTAATTTTTTTTATATTTAATTTTTGTCACAGCACAACATTGATCTGACACATAGCACAGACAGGGATGTAGCTATGAGCACTTCTATCCAATAGGTAAACCTCATTGTAATTGTACAAATTAGATACAAGCAAAATGTTATATTATGATGTTCTTTTCTTTAGGGTTTTGGATTAATTTTGATAATGTTACTAATATTCCTGTCACATATGAATGTTCGGGGAAAGGCACCTGCAGTAGCTGAGAACATCGATACAGAGGTGGACTTACTAATATGCGATGATGACATTTCATATTCCACAAACCTTGTTGAAATGATAAGAAAGACGCAAAAAAAAATTAATAAATAAATTCTTAAATTGTTATTCATATTCCCTCAAACTAATGAGATAAAAGAGGGTGAAACAATTGACAGAGTGAGCACAAAACTTGCAAGTAAGAAGCCATGAAATCTTTAATTATAACATAAGTTAATTCATGGTTTATATTTTATATTCTTTTATGTCATGAACTAAAATATGTATGTTTTATTTTTACTAGAATTTTTGCATCCTCATGAAGCTAGTGGCCATGATCAGGGTACTCCAGGTAGTTCAGGTAATGACCATGTTTTGTGCATACACCAACTCATATTTTTGCATGTTCCTGTCATTTTGTTAATGTGTTATTGCTCATATATTTAATGTATTACTCTTCAGGTGGTGTCCATGTTCTTATGCATACACCACCTCATCTGACCCCATCATCCACACCTATATTGCCGACTGCAATGTTGGCAACATGCAACATATAGGCATCGAGTACTGCACCAACCTATGCAGCAGGACATGTACCTGGGGATGTAGAGGCCACTAGTGGTGATATTTTTGCAGCATTTCCTGGATCTTCCTGTATTACTAGTACAGAAACATTGTCAGTCACATTTGTGGTGACCGATGATTTTGTTCCCATAAAGATAGAGAAGGTTCAAGGTAATTTAAAATTATTATATATATAGTCCAATTATAATTTACTTATTGATCACTCGTTTTGGACTAATGACCTCATGATTTTTTGCAGGCAATGATTTTTTTATTAAAATATAAATGATATTACATTGGAGATCTTCGGGCCCACCATACGTACATAGTGGAATACCCAAAATCAACAATTAAAAGATGAACTCATAAACCGTTTGGCTATGTTGTTCGGAAATGACACATTCAACAAAACCAAGGTCCTTCAGAAATTTGACACATATCTAAAGTATGTGAGGGACCAATATAGGATACATTTAGAGAAGAACAAAAAGTACGAGCGTCCCCCCATGATTCCAGAGAGGGAGTGGAAGGACCTGGTTTCGGATGAAAAGGAGTAAGTTGAAAAGAGAAAAGGGCATACACCACCAGGTGAAGGAAGGTATGTGATATTATTAAGAATGTAATTATGTACTAATTACTCTTTATATTTACATAATCTAACATATTTTAAACTTTTCATAGGTTGCCCGACACATTGAAGGCAACTAAGGAAAGATTAGAAAAGCATGGGCAACACAAACTTGGCTCTGGTGGTTATATAAAAGTTGCTGCATGAATTGTAAGTATCAATAAATGAAATATTGCATTGAAATAATAAATTGCAAATATTTTTTTTAATCAAACAATAGAAGCAAAATTCATGATATTAAGCAAAAATGCAGGGCTCTGAATTCAATAGAGCACCCACAAAAGATGACATGAAAATTGTCTTCCAGCAAGGCTATGGAGTCGTGGTTAAACGCCTAAGAGAATTGAGTGGGCAAACACAAGATTCTAGTGCATCTGTCACACGGTAAATAAGGTAAATGAAAATTATTTAAAATAGAATATTTGAGCAATAATCTATTCAATGTTAATTTCCAACATAAAGTGACTATATTTTTTTTTAATAAGCAAGCAATGATAACAATGCACATGGCATTGGAATGTAGCCTGCTAAGGGTGGAACACAACCTGCACATGATGAAGGTCATGGTGTGCATCTCGATACTGGAGGTATTCATGTGCTATACAATTTTTTTAATGTAATTATTAATACAATTAAACATCTTTAATTGAAATTGGTGTAGTAATTAATGTAACCTTTTTTTTTAGAGCATGTAGAGTGTGGTGAACAAGTTGAGCATGATCAGGGTAGACAACATCAAGAATGTGATGTGCCCCCATCATGTAAAGAGGACCACTATTATTTCTTTAAATGAATTTAATTATAATTGGTGTATTGATTAATGTAACCTTTCGTGTTTCAACTCCAGAGGATTTAGAGGGTGTTCAACATGTTGAGGATGAGGCTAGACAAAATGATCTGGAAGATGATGTGGCCCCATCAGGTAAAGAGAACCCCTTTAATGCTCTTTTAATTAATGAAATACTTGTAACAATAATAAGAAATCTTATGAATTTAACCCATTTCTTTGTTATTGCAGTGGACCCCCCTTTGCATAGGCGTCCTCGTCGTGAGTACAAGACTAGGCATACATTAAGATCATGAGCAAAGGGCACAACAACTAAAGAGGGGGAAAATGATGAAGAAAACAATGCTCCACTTAGTCTTTACTTAGCTTCAAAAAAAATTTAAAAAAATAAATGATTGTAATCGTATTATTTGTTAATGAATGAATTTTATGTGTTAATGAATGTTAATGAATGATATGTGTTAATAAATGTTAATGAATGATATGTGTTAGTGAATGTTAATGAATGTAATTATGTGTTAATGAATGTTAATGAATGATATGTGTTAATGAATGTTGTTGAATGTTACGTGTTAATGAATGTTAATGAATGTTATGTGTCAATGAATATTATGTGATAATGAATGAATGTTATATTTAATTAATACATGAAAGAATGAATGAATGTTATATGTTAACGGGGAATTTAGAGTGATGTTGGGGGGGGGGGGCAAATGAGCTTCCACCTTCACGTGGTTGGCCCTGTTAAGTAGAGAATATTAAACTATTCTTGAAACAAAGAGAATCTCAATAAGGTAATGCACTTTTCAATATTTCATTATTCTCCACTATTAATATTATTGAATAATATGTATTGAATCTTAATTGCAAGGTCCAACAGAGCCAACAAGAACAACAACACAAGAAGTTACTTAGTGGAGACCATCATAGGTAAGGTCCTTGATTAAGATTTTGTTGTTTATATTCATATTGTTGTGGTTATCTGCAAGCTATAAGGCACAAACACTTCAATAAATCATTGCAAGCATGGTTAGATAGATATAATCAATGAACATAAAAACCATAACAAATCGACCTATTGCCTTTTAATAGATGTGAGTTTTAGTCTTGCTTTCAGATTTGTCTAAGCAATACCAGTGACTATAGTACACCAAGACGAAGGATTTAATCTATATGAGCATAAAATTGAGCTAAATGGATGCAAGATTGGTGCAGGAGCACCCTTCACAAGGCTCCCACCATTTTCTTTTGATTGTGTTCTTACTTCTTTAAGAAGCCATTGTATATAAAATAAGGGCCATGTACTCATTGGTTCTAGTTAGGGTTCTAGTTGAGGTCCTAGGGTCTTAAGTCAAAGTTGAGTTTTTCTTGAAAGTAGAGGGTATGTGTGCCTTTGAGGTGTTTTAGGGTCCTTCTTAGCATGGTGGTGTCCTTAGGTTAGCCCAATGTGGGCCTAGGAGTCAAGAAAAGCAACATTGAGAAAGTTGCTCAAAAGTTGCATGACAACTTTTCAAAGTTGTCAAGCAACTTTTCCACCTAGTGGTCAAAATATTTAGTTTAGCATGGACAACCCTAATATGGGCACACAGATTAAGGAAAGGGTAGTATAAGTAGTTGCAAACCCTAAGACAATGGGTTGGATGTCAGTTGTTGTGCGCCCCAAGAAAAGTGACTTGACTGTGACTGCAATTTTGTTGCCAGTCGACACTAATGGAGCAATGAAGGAATGATAATGGATTGATCTTCAAACAAAACTATGTAAAGAGTCTTGTATGGTGTAAATACTTTCATCTTGAGCATTTAGATTAGGTTTTGTTTTGTAGGTTGTGTGTGTGTGTAAATATTTTGTAAACTTGCTTCCCACTGTCCAATTTTGGACTAGTTTGTGTCAATGGGTTCATAACTCCATTCCCCATTGTGGAATCACCATGAAACCATGGGGAATGAGAGTTCATACCCTATACAATACTTAAAAGAAAGAAAGGCCCTTGAAGATTCAGGGAGGCCATCTAAAGACCCACTCCTAGGCGAGACTGGACAATGCCCAGCTAGGAAGGGTTAAGTTGCAGAGGTCTTGGAGAGCAAGGAAGGACAGAGGAGGAGGCACCCTTTGGAGGAGTTGTAAAGGGGTGAATGGATCACCATTGGTGAGAAGGAGGAGCTTCCAACAATCCAAAAAAGGTGGTGAGATCAACAAACCAACACTGTGACCCTGGCAGGCCTAAAAACCCTCTTTAAAACCCTTAAAAACCTTAAAATCCACCAAGGGCAGTGTATGGACACTTGGAGGCCCAAAACTAGAAAAATCCTTGAACCCTTGCCAAATGAATAGCAGGTATTTTGGGAAGTTTCACAAGAATGTGCATCATTTGCAAGAGGGAGCCCTAAAAGTTCGGATAGGAGGCCTAATTGGTCACAATCCTTGTAGCCCTATTTTGTAGGTAAAAGACAAAATAGTGAAATCGGTAAGGAGTTAGAAGTTGAAAACCTCTTGGAGGCACATGAATACATGGATAACCATGTCCAAGACCTATCCTATCCTTTCTAGGACCTAAGAAGGTGTGGAACAAGCCAAACCCTTATTAGCCTAAGTAAGGGTTCTTTGAGTCTCATGAGTAGGTGAGACCTTAGGAGAGAAAAATCAATTGTCGGTGGGTGGATTGGGCAAGGTCAGGGGATTCCACAAGCAGAGGAAGTCCTAGAGACCCTAGGGTGTGGTTAGAACACCTGGTGCTCCAAGGAAAGGATCCAAGAGCATAGACTAGGCTAGTCTATCCCAAACCCCATCCCATCAAAGATTAAGCTAGATATGCAAGATGAATGAATATTAAGTTAGATGAATTAAAGAAATCATGATTAAACTAATATGCAATAAACTAAGATTTAATATTATCAATGCACAAAATCTCAATGAACCTAGAGCAAAAACAACATAATAACAATAAATCTCTAGGGTAATCTGAATGAGAGATCAGAGCCCGAATTTATAGAAAATCTAGAGAGAGACTAACAGTCAAGATCGATTAATGATGAGTGGCAGAGATTCTCCAAGAGGAACCACAATCTAGGTGAATTGATGTGGTTGGCTACTTTTCTCAGCTTTAAAGGGAATTGAACTAAATTTAAGATAAAATCAAAAAAACTGGTTTATTCCATAGTTTTATTTAATTTTGAGATTTAATCGATTTAATTGATTTAATTGCTTTTCTGAGATTTTTCAATTTAATTCCTTTTTCCAAATTTAATTATTTTTTCAAATTAATTTCTTTTTTTGCAAATTAATTCCTTTTTAATGATTTAATGGTAAATTAATTTATTAATTAAATATGCTAGGATATTTAATTTTTTTTTTTTTTTTGATAAAAGTGGACAAGCCACTAAACTTATATTTTATTAATTTCAAAATTTGAAAGTACAAACGGGTTCAAAGGGCATACCGGCAGGAAAGAACCCGCAAGAAAACCTCCGATTGTGGCCCAAAAAAAGAAAAAATAAATTTAAAACCCCATACACCCAATTACATATCTAATTTTGATCACCCTCCCGTTATATAGCTTACAAGGATATACCTGTCATTATCCAAAAAAACCCCATAAACCAATTACATACTTGATATTAAACACCCTCCCATTACATGGCTTTTCGAAGATACATATCATTATCCATATGACCCAAAAAATTATAAGGAGTATACTGTAGAGGAGGAACATAGCCACAAGGCTTCCAAGCTTGTCGAAAATATATATCAACTGATTAGAACCATAATATCCATAAGGCGCGTAGGAATCCACCCACTATTTCCCCACAAATAATAGTTATGCTTGCCAAAAAGAGGAAGGAGACAGATGGAAACATAGCCCTGCTCAAAAGCCCACGGACAAAAAACCTTCTGCACTCAAACACAAAAGCCCAAGAGCATGATGTCAAGTAATTGAGAACCATGAGAGAGGCCCTTCTAATGGTGGAGAGGAAGGAGGCACCATCTGTATAGGAGAAACCCAAACTGGCAAAGATCGAACATTGGGCATTGATTCTAAAAGAAAATGGATTCCTGCAAAAATATTGACCGTTGCAGCCAAACAATCTGGTGATACATAATCTAAAAGGGCTACCAAATCAAATAATGTATCATCATATAAGTTAGATATCAAACCATTCCTTAAAATTGAAAGGAGTTCCCCATGACAACCGGAAGATAATAACTGAGAATGAGAAATAAAACCAGCATATTCGAAATCACCAAATTCAAAACAGTAATTAATTAAATAAATACGATAATTGATTAAAATGATTTACTTGGAATGATTAATTAATTAAATATTTAATTAATATAGAATGATTTATCTGCCATGTAACATTGATGATTGAGGAGTTAATTAATTAGGTTCTCATGATTGACTTAATTACCTTTGGTTAGGACCTTGGTGATGTAGCCAAGATTAGGGGCCCATGGTTTAGGTGACCATTTTTAGGGTATTACATTTGCCCCTCTTTAAATTGATGTGTGAGCAGTGAATTGATTCAAAGAATAGTTGATGTCGAAGAGATATCAGTTCTGAACTTGATGGATCACAAACTGATGAAGAGCAAGATATTCAGCCTGATTTGAAGCGATGAAGTTGAACAGATTGATTAAAGCTATACCAATCCTGGACTTGATTGAACTAGGACCGATGAAGAGAGAGATACCGTTCTTGAACTTGATGGATCAAGAAACAAGCACTAATCTAGAACTTGATTGAACTAGAATTGGTTGAGAGAAGAGATCAAACCGATTCCAAACTTGATTGAACAAGAACCGATTAGCGAAACAGAATGTCTAGCTTTATTTGATGTGATGAAACTGAACATCAATTTGAAGATTGATTCAGATGAGGACAAACTTGATATGCCCCTAGAGATTGACTGAAGTTTGATTAATCTTAGATTGAAAATATTTTTTGCTCAACTTTAGATGAAGATTTGAAAAATTTCTTTTTTGATGATGTAATCACTAATAATGTTGATGTAATGAGTATGCCCCCTTGGGAGCGAAATCGAAAGATAGCGAGATCGCAGTGATTTTAGGCAATTATATTTAATAAAATGATTTAGTGATGATAATCTAAGCACGACGATTGATGTAAGAGTTAAATTGAGATCATAATTGATTCAAAAAAGATTTGAGCACAGAGTAATGTGAAGATTGACGTGAAGATGAAAGTGCCAAGTGGTCAACATTGTGAAAATTTGACTAGAAAATTTACGTTAGATTTCGATTTCGATCCCAAAATTAGCGAAGAAATGATGATTGTGTCAAATTGTCAAATTCAGGCTCTTATTCAAAGGATGAAGAGAATAATGTTATCATGCTGAAATCAATGTAATGCAAAACATAGTATGAATGCAAACTAAAACTTAGTCACTAGATTTAGTATGCTTATTTATCATCGCTGAGTGTTTTACAATGTCGAAGATAGACATAAGCACCAAGGCATGAAGAGCTAGGATGTCCTGAATGTCATGTCCTTTTGATCTAGAAAGTGAACATAAGCACCAAGGCATGAAGAGCCAGGATGACCTAAATGTTACTTGTGTGCCAACACACCAAACAAAGCAGAGTTCCTTCCTTTTCATATGCAACATTAATTATCTCGTCTGTAATTACCTTTGTACCGTTGATATATCCTAGGACAAATTAAGCATGTATTTAGATTGCATGATAAAGAAATTTACTCAAAATAGACAAGGAAATGATTCCAACGTCTCTATAGCATACAAATAAATGGAGTCAAGGTATGTGTGGCGATTTCACCTTGATGTGAAGGCACTTATCACAGACACCCAGCTTATGAGATGTTTTCAAATTATCGAAATTATTCCTACAAGAAGAAAACAAAGAAAAGTATTATGCCCCCAGTCCTTGCTCCTCTTAGTCAAGATAGACTTCCTCGAGTTACTCAGAGGGAATAATAATTGAAAACCAATTGAAAAGATAGCACACAAAGAAAATTTCAATCAAATCTCAAACACTTTCAGTGATTGTTTTCATTGTTCTTGTTTTGCTTGTTTACTCAGTGGTAAAACTCTGCAGTGGATAAGAGACAGGTGACTAACTCAGATTGGATGACCTGGTACTACTGATGGAAAGATGGCTTGGTAAAACTGCTTAGGACATTTAGATTGATCAGTCGATTACCCTAAGACTAGAACGTTGATCAGTTTCAAGCCATGAGGGTTCTAAGAAGAACCAGGGTGTCACAAAAGCGATTGAAGAACATGCACAAGCTAAAGAAAACATGCAGCACTTCAATATAAGAAATAAGACTAACTTGGACAAAATACAACATCCATGTTGATCTATGTCATTGTTTTGATTTCCATGATCATTGATAGGAATGTTTGGTTTCAAAGAGTAAGTACCTCGTATAAGACCAATTTGTCTGGTTTCGAGTGTACCCTTCCTTGTATAAGACATGTTGATGTTTGATAGAGTTTGATAGATTGATTAATAAGACATGCAATAAGTTTGATTGCACACTTTGAGATTTGTATGTCGTTGTTTTGTTTTGATGGATGATCTATGCTTTTTTTCTTTGATTTTTTCAGTTTTTTAATTTTGTGGTGTTTTTTATTTTTAGGATTTTATTTTTTTAGGATATTTTAGGATTTTTTAGGATTTTTTCAGCTATGCCCCTAGTATGCAGACCTATATGACATGATGATCTGCAGAATGTATGTGGAGACAATGCATTTTTTATGACCTGTGTTAATGCAATATGCATGATAAAGATGTATTTCCTATTCGAACAAGTATGACTGTGTTTATTTAGCACTTTGTAATACACCAATTGAATTGGAGGTACAAAACATTTCATAGATAAGTGGTCAATCGATCGTTAAGGTCCCTTGGAACATACAAACCAACACACTTAGTGACTGGGATTTACAAATGGAGACGCAGAAAACTTCCCTAGTGGTTCTTGAAACTTTGATCTTCTTTTGCCCATGTGAGTGCAAATGAGTTAATTCCTTCTCTTGTGCTCACTAAAAATCCTTAGCATCATGTATGACTAGCTATGTGGATTATCCTAACTTCAAAAGCATCCCGAATTGAGCCTCGCTACCATCAAGATTTTAGAGCTTCGACGAGGTTATAGACTATAATTTCTCAAATATTGCTCCATTACCATTAGGCGTCCATAGCCCTGATGGATTTACTCGCATGTTCACATGGTCAAGCTTTTTGTCACACTTGTATGCGTGATATTTCAGTTATATATCATTGTTATTTTGCCTTGACATGAATATTTGGCTACCACTTTTTCTATTTTATTTTCTTTCGTTGACTTGTAAGTAATGAAACCTACTTGGGTGTGACAATTACAACGGCACTAAAGTAGAACTTTAGGTTTTTCACTAGTCATATGATCAACTAGGTGTCTAGAATGAATTAGAGATTTTGTTAATGTGTTTGAGAAATAGCAATTGATAGATTTTGGGTTAACAAGTCTCAAATAGTGAAATCACTACCCAACCATAAGTAAAGCATCGTCACGGGGTATGTTGAAAATGAATGACCTTAGGACCTCAAAGACTTCATGTCCAAATATTTAAGAAAGGAGACAACCCTTGTTTCTCTTGAATGCAAACAAATGATAAACTTGAACAATTGCCTTATTTTATTAATTTTGATATATGCCAATGCAGAAACTTTGTAAATGCAATGCATTTGAAAAGAAACTATATGCGATGCAGTGCTTTGAATAAAATGATATGCAATTCAAAAAAGAAAAATTGAAACTAACCCAACCCTTAGATATAATATCATTTAAGGTGCATGTTATTCATAGGCTCGAGGAGTTTTGTGTAGGTAGTTCATTGGTCTTTGTTTGAAGAGTCGGATAAAGATGTCTTTTCCAATAGGATATAAGGACCCAGCTAAGTGTACATGTCCAGCATCTCCAATGTTAATTTCTTTAGTTTTTGGATTTTGGAATGAAACCAGGGTAAAGTCTTATGAAAAGGATTAGATAAGGGGGATGGAAGAGTGAAAAAGAGGTGTTGGATAATGGATCAAATATTGAAAGGTTGGTGCATGAGTGAATGTAAAATATTGGTGGAATAAAGATTGGCACACATCTTGAGGGATGAAGTGATGGAGGAAAAGTGGATCTCATATTTGAGATTTGGGTGGAGGAACGACCAGGGATTTTGGGACATAAGGATCCAAAATGGATGAAGGAAGTGATGGAGGAATAGATTTGGAAATTTTGGATGGAGGAACAATAATTTTGGATGCCAATGTAATTTTTATTTATAATTTTGTGCTTCAAGGAGTCACTTAGGGATCCACATGGTTTTTAATTTTTCATGCTTTTGTAGTTCCTTGGAACGCATTGCTTCTACAAGTGCCTTAGGAACCCATATAACTTTTTATTTTTTATTCTTTTTCTCAGTGGACCTTTGTATCCTTTTAGATGGATGGAAGGTGCATGATGATGTATGCCTTTGTTGATCATGCATAAGTGATGGAGGGATATAGGGTCCTAAAATGGATGGAAGGAATGAAGAGGAAGGCATGTATCCGGATTTTGGTTTAGTAGGGATACCAACATCTTGAGGAATGTCACTGAGGCCATGACCCTTAATATTTTTTTTAATATGGAGGGGTTCTTGCTTGTGAAGGTATACCCCTTTGGCTTTATAAATATTTTGACTTGCAGGATACCCTTTGCTTTGGGAAGAAGACGTGATTTCATTACGAGTTTGAGGTGAAATGTAGGGAATGACAGGATCATGAGAGGGATTTGTAGGCATGATGGATCCTTGAGGTGAACATGGAGGATAATGACAAGGAGATGAAGAGATACTTTGATCTTGACATGGAAGAGGACCATTGGATATAGTAGGAAGGGTGTTTGACTCTTCATTTTGAATAGGATTGTTTGAAAAGGTGGAAGAGGCATCATGATGATGCTTAAGAAGTGGATTAGGAATAGGATTTGGAAAGATTCTTTTCTCTTGAGATGGAATGGGATCATCTTGGAAGAAATGGAAAGGTATAAGGGGATCATCATGGGATTCTAGGAAAGTAGGATCTTGGTCAGCCATTGGATGGGATGACCCTTGAGATAGCCCATGAGGGTCAACATGAGAATTTTCATCATTAGGTTCATTATTTGAGGGATATGGTAAGGATTGTTGTTGAGAAGCCTTAGGAGATGGAGAAATCATGGAAGAGATGGAGGCTACATGTGGGCAATTTATAGACATAGGTTCATAATTTCGATCATGCTTGGTAATGACATATGGTTTCTCCTTAGGTGAATTATTAGGATCTTCAAATTCAATGACACCATCATCAACGAGGTCTTGAATTTTATGTTTTAATTTCATACACATTGAACTCTTATGTTTGTTATGCCTATGATATGCACAAGAATTACTCAAAATTTCACATCCCCATGTGGTCTTGTTAGGCAATATGATAAGATTGTGCTCAAGTAGCTCTTTCAAAGTTGACTCAATAGATTGCCCCAAAGGTGTAAACTATCTATCTAGGGGATAGATTTTATTTTGTCTTGGTGAATATGTCTTGTGCTCTTGTATGAGATTTGGCTTTTGATTTTCAATTACTTTATGTTCCACCTTATATAATTGTTTTAGCATTTCTTTAATTCTGGTGTTCTTGCTATCATGAAATTTTATCTCAAAAGGGGTCATTGAATCTTTTTTGGGGCTTGAATGTCATATATTTCTCTCTTGATATCTTGAATTTGTTGGGCCAAGGTAGCCATGGAGATTTATTTTGATTTTCAAGAATGGATTAGTTGTAATAAGTAAAAATGTCCTTACTTTTGTCAGAATTCTTACGAGAACTTCTAGTTCAAATAGGCATTTACAATCGATGTGACCGAGAGCTAGGAGAGATACAAAAGTCAAGATTAAATCAGAGTTAGTTGTTCTTTTGAGGTTTAATTAAGGATATTAAGACCAAGTCTGGTTTCAAGAATGATCTATCATGTATAAGACGTGATCTAGGGAGATTACATTGATGAGGGTTTGATTGAACTAGCTGAGATATAATCGACAAAGTCATGTAACATAATGGCAGGGGTACACTATCAAGATTGTTTATGCTCAAGATTAAAATGACCAGATATACACTCACTGTAGACTGATTAGGCAAGGATGTCAGATTTGGAAAAGTACACAAAAAAAAGACAGGCTTCTGGACTGACAAAATCAGAGACTCGTACGATAGAAGATTACTTATCAGATGATAATTTAAGGACTTCTAGACGACAAACTTTGAAATTCGTAAAAGTTATTGCCTATTTTCGTGCTATAGTTTAATGGTTCTTAGACGATAATTCTCACAGACCAGGACAACAAAGTAGAAGACTGGACATGGACAAGTTTCTGACAAGGACAGAGTTTTGACCACTGAGTGTTTGATGTTTTTGATTGTTTTCCATTTTCAAAGCTTTAGTTTTCAATTTCCAAGACAAAAACACAGCAAGTACGCAAGATCCAAAGTGACTTCAAACATAGCATGCTAATTCTAAGGAAGTTGGCTGAGAGAGAAAACCTTTTTCTTGTAGACTCAGGTACACACCCAATAGCTAATTAGAATACAACCACTGAGTCTCATGCAATGGATTCTCAACGTCGTATTGGCTGACTCCAAATGCTAATGGGGGCATGAAATGGCAAGTATCTTGGGAGAGTTACTATCTCTCTTGCACAAAGATTATCCCCCTCTCAAAGGTGAACCGGGTAGCTGCTATTTTTAAGTTCATAGTAAGGATTCCTGTTCGAAATTACCCCTTGAAGTCGCGCAAGCGGGATTGAGGCCTATAGCCCAACAAGGTACCGAAACAAGATGTATTCACGCAAGCATGATTGAGACCATGAGGCCCTACAAAATGCCCGGTATGAGAGATCTCAAAGAGAAAACTCAAATAATCACATCCCCCTAGACTTTAATCCCTAAAGGCCTATTTATTATAGCAAGTTGGAATGCTTGGGTTTAGCTATACTCACTTGGGTCATTCTCACAAGGTGATTACTTTTTCCCACTATGACAGGCCCATTGAAGGAACACAAATCTCAAAAATAGAAAAGCTTCAAGGGTATAGATTTCTAATTGTCTGTGCAGAAAAGAGCATACTCTCCTACCTTTTAGGCTCTTCCCAAACATGAAAAGCAGACTTGTTCATTAACCATATCGCAATTTAAATGCCTAGAAATGAATTAAAGAATACACAATGTTTAGTTGATTCTCCTTAGGCAACCTGCAAAAACAACGCATCAGTAGTCATGTTGTTTTTTATCAATGGGTTATTTGAAAGGCGTAAGTTTGATTGATGGATTCTTTGACAAACTTTCTACAAAAAACCAGTTAGGTTGTGAAAATCTCTCAGACAGACAAAAGATAGATCAGGGTTAGCATTAGTAAATCAAATTCAATTCAAAAAAAACCTTAAAAAGTATAATATTTCTAAAATGAGAAAATCATAAATTCGTACGACAATTCTCACAGAAGCAAACGAGTATTCTTTGTGAACCAGATGTGTAAATACTAAATAAAAATGATAGAAGTAGAATATCGTACGAGGATTCCCACAGAACCATACAACAAAACTCAAAACTCGTACCATGTGATACCAAAGCTCATAGGACAGTTTATAGAGACTTTTCGAACAAAATCTAGAAAATAAAAGGAAGTGATCTATAAAGCCAAAAATTGTAATCTTCGAGCCCCATGGTGGACGCCAAAAATGTGTGTGTGAAAAATGGTAATCTGCAAGCTGTAAGGCACAAACACTTCAATAAATCATTGCATGCATGGTTAGATAGATATAATTAATGAATATAAAAACCATAACAGATCGGCCTATTTCCTTCTAATAGATGTGAGTTTTAGTCTTACTCTCAGATTTGTTTAAGCAATACCAGTGACTAGACTACACCAAGATGAAGGAGTTAATCTATATGAGCACAAAATTGAGCTAAATAGATGCAAGATTATGCTAGATATGCAAGATTAAGATAGTTGAATGAATATTAAGCTAGATGAATTAAAGCAATCATGATTAAACTAATATGCAATAAACTAAGATGTAATATTCTCAATGCACAAAATCTCAATGAACCTAGAGCAAAAATAGCATAATAACAATAAATCTCCAGGGTAATCTGAATGAGAGATGAGAGCCCAAATTTATAGAAAATCCAAAGAGAGACCAATGGTCAAGATCAATTAATGATGAGCGACAAAGATTCTCAAAGAGGAAGCACAATCTAGGTGAATCGATGTGATTGGCTGTTTTTCTCAGCTTTAAAGGAAATTGAACTAAATTTAAGATAAAATCAAAAAAATTGGTTTATTTCGTATTTTTATTTAATTTTGAGATTTAATTTATTTAATTTATTTAATTATTTTTTTGAGATTTTTCCATTTAATTACTTTTTCCAAATTTAATTCTTTTTTCCAATTAATTTCTTTTTTTGCAAATTAATTCATTTTTAATGACTTAATGGCAAATTGATTTATTAATTAAATATGCTAGCAATTTTAATTAAATAAATAGGATAATTGATTAAAATGATTTACTTGGAATAATAATTAATTTAATTAATATAGAATGATTTATCTGCCATGTAACATTTATGATTGAGGAATTAATTAATTAGGTGCTCATGATTGACTTAATTACCTTTGGTTAGGACCTTGGTGATGTAGCCGAGATTAGGGGCCCATGGTTTAGGTGACCATTTATAGGTGACTCAAAAATCCTTGATATTCTTGAGAGGATTGTCTTGTCCATTAACTGCTCTTATGTTGGTTGTAGATGTACTTCTTTAGAGTGTCACAATTGTGTCTTCTATCTTTGCCTGAGTACATTACAAATTATGCTCTGAGAACTAAAATTATTGTACCTGTCTTTGTGAGTCCTCTCTGATCAGACTGCTCCTACAACATACATGTGAGCTTTCCTTATTTATTGTCTAGAAATTTTGTTGTTGACATGGTCTTTTCTTCAGTCTATGAAGTAGTTGGGATCAAATAGTTGCCTAAGTCTGAGATCAAAGATAGCTAAGTCAATGGCATAGCTAGGATCAAAATTTATTAGACAGAGGTCCAACCATCATTAGGAATTTAGTAAAAGAGGAAGCCATTTGAAGTGATCCAATACTTTCATTATCATTGAGGTAAGGAGTTTAACCCATGAATTGTAGAAAATAGATTTTTTTTTGTTTATATTCATATTGTTGATTACATAGGCAAATATTCATTTAACTTTTTAAAAGAGCAGTCACCAAAAACAACAAATAGTTGCCTAAGTCTGAGATCAAAGATAGCAAAGTCTATGAAGTAGCTAGGATCAAAATTTATTAGACAGAGATCCAACCATCGTTAGGAATTTAGTAAAAGTGGAAGCCATTTTGAATTGATCCAAAACTTTCATTGTCATTGAGACAAGGAGCTTAACCCATGAATTGTAGAAAATAGATTTTTGTTGTTTATATTCATATTGTTGATTACATAGGCAATTATTCTTTTAAGCTTTTAAAAGGCCATTTACCAAATACACCAAATAGTTGCCTAAGTCTAAGATCAAAGATAGCTAAGTCTATGAAGTAGTTGAGATCCAACCATCATTAGGAATTTAGTAAAAGTGGAAGCCATTTTGAAGTGATCCAATACTTTCATTGTCATTGAGGTAAGGAGTTATATAGGGGTAGTTCAATATTTGAGAAAGCTTATCAAATCATATTCCATAGCTGCAATGCTTTATATTCCCTGATGGCAATTGGTGTGTCCATGTTATATGGGGGTAGAATGGATGTTTTTTTTTTTTTAAATATTACCTATTCGTCAAAATTCCGATGGAAATGCCTAACATAGGCCCCAACGAGAGTGTTGTACCTGTGACAAAAAAAAAATCATTGCAGCTACAACATTCTCGTCCGAGCTTACTTACATTTTTCATCAGAATTCTGACATTATCCCCATCATTTTCCAATGGGAATGTTGTACTTGCGATGACAAATTTCATCCCAGGTACAACATTTCCATCAAAGCATAGTGCCATTTGTCGTCGGACTTCCGACGAAAACCCCAACATGTACCAATGGTAATAGTGTGCATGGTTCGTCAGAGGTTTGATGACTTCGTCGAAATTATGTTGATTTAGATTGCCACACTATGTATCAATTTTCGATGAACATAGCATCAGAATTTCGACGAAAAGTTGTTCATCGAATATGACAATGAAATTTGAGCTACGAAAATATTTTTGCCATTTCGACGAATCTACAACATTAATATGTCAGAATTCTAATGATAATTTATCGAAAAATTATCCCAACTGTCTTAGTGTATAATTCAAGGATGGTAAATGCAAGATCTTAAATGCCTCTGGTATAGAGATTGCATTTGGAACTAAGACTGAAGGTAACATTTTTCATTTGAATGTTGGTGAGAAAAGTTGTTTGATTTCTCAAATTGATGAGAGTTCATTGTGGCATAGAAGAACGTGTCATGTAAATTTGGATTCAATGATTAAGATCTATTCTAAACATGTTGTTAGAGATCTACCTAAAATTGTTAAGCCTGCTAATCTGGTATGTCAGGAATGTCAGTTGGGTAAGCAAACAAGGATTTCTTTCAAGAGGAAATAGTATACATCAGATGAACTATTAGATCTTGTGCATATTGACCTATGTGGACCTACAAATATTAGAAGTGTGCAGGGTGATAGATATTTTATGCTACTAATTGATGATTATTCCAGGATGATGCAGGTTGTCATTTTGAAGAAGAAATCATAAGCATTAGACAAATTCAAGATATTCAAAGCTAAGGTGGAGACTGGATCTGGAATGAAGGTGAAGTGTCTGAGATCTAATAGAGGTGGAGAATTTTATTCCAGTGAGTTCAATTCATTCTGTAAGAAGCATGGGATTAGAAGACAATTATCTGCTCCTAGAACTCCTCAACGGAATGGAGTTGTTGAAAGGAAGAACATAACTGTTTTGGATGTTGCAAGGACTATGCTGATTGAAGAAAAAGTTATGAAGCTCTACTGGAGAGAAGCCATTTGCACTATTGTTTACACATTCAACAAAGTTCATATCAAAGGTGATACCAGTAACACCCCTTATGAGCTATGGTTTGGTCATGTTCCTACTATAAGATATTTCAAAGTATTTGGTAGAAAATGTTATATCAAGAGAGATGAGGATATAGGAAAGTTTGATGCTAGAAGTGATGAAGGAATCTTCTTGGGATATTATACAAAGAGAAAAGCCTACCGATGCTACAATAAGAGACTAAGGAAGATAGTAGAAAGTGAAAATGTGAAGGTGGATGAGAACATTGGGAAGGAGATCAGAGCATCTAGATATGATGATGGATAGCATATTATCTTAGCTCTTGTTCAGACTGAAGAGCCTAAGAAGAATGAGATTGTTAATCCAGATGTTGTTGTTGCTAGTGAAGAAGTGCAGGAACCTGAGAATCAAAACAATTAGAAGACTCTAAGGTATGTAAGATTGAATCATTCTGAAAATCAGATTATTGGTGATAAGAATAAGGGTGTGATGGCTAGAAGAAGGTTAGTTGCTAAAGAAGTATGTTTGATTTCTAAAGTTGAACCTAAAGATGTTGATGAAGCATGTAAAGATGAAAATTGGATGAGATTCATGGAAGAAGAACTAGATCAAATTGAAAAGAACAACACTTGGGAACTTGTGCCTAGACCTAAGAATAAGAATGTTATTGGTACTAAATGGGTATTCAGAAACAAAATGAATGAAGTCGGTGAAGTTGTTAGAAATAAAGATAGATTGGTCTGCAAAGGATATTCTCAAAAAGAAGGAATTTATTATGAGGAGACTTTTTCTCTGGTTGCGAGACTTGAAGCTATTAGACTGTTGCTTGCTTATGTTGCTTATAAAGATTTCAAGGTATATCATATGGATGTCAAATCTACCTTTTTGAATGGTGAGCTAGAGGAAGAAGTCTACATTGAACAACCTGATGGATTTTCATTGTCAGATAATGGGGACATGGTATGTATGTTGAAGAAAGCTCTTTATGGATTAAAACAAGCCCCTAGAGCCTAGTATGCTAGATTAGATAAACATTTATTCAAATTGGGATTAATTAAAGGTGCTATTAACAGTAATATATACTTTAAGATAGAAAATGATAACATCCTGATTGTTGAAGTCTTTGTTGATGATATTATCTTTGGTGATGATGATGACTTGAGCATGAAGTTTGTTGCTGATATGCAGAAGGAATTTGAGATGTCTATGATTGGTGAGATGAAATTTTTCTTAGGTTTGCAAATTTCACAGACTGGAAAAGGAATATTCAAATTCCAAACTATGTATGTGAAGGAATTGTTGAAGAAGTTTGGGTTAGATGATTCCAAACTGGTTGGAACTCCTATGGTGATTGGTTGTAAACTGTCTAAGAATGATGAGTCTCTGAAAGCTAATCAAAGTTTGTACAGATCTATGTTTGGTGGATTGCTATATCTTACTTAGATTGGGACAGACATTATGCATGCTTTGTGCATGGCTGATAGATATCAAGATGATCTAAAAGAGAGTCATGTCATTGTTGTTAAGAGGATATTCAGATACTTGAAGGGAACTATGGATTATGGTTTGTGGTATCCAAGGAATGATAACTTCATGTTATGTGCCTACACTGATGCAGATTGGGTTGGTGTTATAGATGATCGGAAGAGCACTATCAGTGGAGCATTCATTTTGGGTAATAATTTGGTTTCATGGGCTAGCAAGAAACAAGATTCGGTATTCTTATCTATTGTTGAAGTTGAGTACATTGTTGCTTCTAGCAATTGCACTCAGATAGTTTGGATGAAGCAAATGTTGAAGGATATTAGAGCTATTTATGATGAGCCTATTGTTATATACTGTGATAATTCAAGTTCTATTAACATGTCAAAGAATTCAATGCAACATTCAAATACTAAGCATATATCAATCAAATATTATTACTTGAGAGAGCAAGTTAGTGAAGAAAAGGTGAAGCTGGAGTATGTATCTACAAAGAAACAGAGTGTTGATATTTTCACTAAACCTTTCCCTGTAGATTCATTTGTCTATTTGAGAGACAAGTTAGGGGTATCTACCCCTCCTGTTGAGAACTAGATACATTGAGTTGCATCAATCCAATGGGTTTTAGAGCCTTATCTTTCTATCTAGATTAGTGAGTTGTTGTTGCTCCTCTAGTGGAGTAATTTGTTGATCTGGTTATGTGTTTTTGAGGAGAGAGATTTATGTTTCAAGGGGGAGAATAAGTTTGGTTATCTGTTTTGAGATCTTTGGCATTGTTCTCAAAGGGGGGGAGAGATCATGTGAAAAATTGCTTTGACTGTCTTGATTTTAGGGGGATTTTGTTGGAGATATCTTCTTTCTTTGCATTGATTGTTTTTCACATTCATATGTTGCCATCAATGCCAAAGGGGGATATTGTTGGATATTGTTGGTCATTATTTCCGCTAGGATATGTTGTTGTCATTGATGTCAACATATTCCTATGATTTTCTCCAGTGTTTTTGGGAAGATCTTAATATGATCCGGTTTTGCAGTTTTGTTTTGCTAATCATTGTTGTGCAAAGTTAAATATTTCCTCTGATATATTCCAATATGATTAGATCTTGTGCTAAGACTTTGGGATATTGTTTGGGATGGTCTTGTTCATTTCATATGGATTGTGACTTGGTGCTCTACAAGTTATCTTTCTTCGTGACAATTTATGTTTGGTTATGTTCTTGAGCTTTTAGACATTGACAGATGAAGATTTGATAAGTGGTGTTGGTGCATCTATTCCTGATGATTCTAACATGCTTGCTAGTGTTTCCTAGTCATATCCTATTTGTATTGGCGATCTGCATTGATCGTTGTGAGAGTTTTTGGTGGTTTCTATCAACCGGTGATGATTTTTGTGTTATGTATTATTCCTAGTGGTGTAGCGTGTTGCAGTTGATCTGGGCATGATTTCCGATGGAGTTGAGCATTTGGGAATTTGATTTGGGTCCATTTTATGTCATGTAAATAATTGTATTGGTTTGGTGGTCGATCTTTGTATCATGTGATGTAATTTTGTAATTAACGGTTGAGGGTTTAACCGACCTTGTTGTCAAGGTTGATGAATTGTATACATATAGGTGATGTTGTCATGTAATTTAGGTGTTGATATTGTGTCTGCATTATCAGAGATTAGTGTATGTGTGAACAAGAGATTTATCCTTCGGTGTTGAGTTTGAGGTGAGATTGGTGTTGCAGGGTCGACATCTATGCTTAACAGGAATTGTAATCAGGCATTTGGAGATTTTACTCTTTCGGATTGTAGTCTGAATCTTGTTGTAAGTTAGTGAGACTTCTCTGAGGGTTGTAGCCTTCCATGTGCATGAATGCATGTGCATTCCCCATTGTAATATTTTCACATACTACTGCAGAGTATCCTCTTACTGTGGGTAGGTTCCTACCGTGGTTTTTCCCTGAACCGAGTTTTCCACATCACAATCTTGGTGTTGTGTGTTGTACTTTCTATTTGCTTATCTTTGTTGTTACTGCACTTTATCAGATATGTTCTTTGTAGTTAAATTTGTCGATCTGGTGAAGACCGATTCACCCCCCCCCCTCTTAGTCTTACTTCTTGGTTGTTGCTAGCTTAACAACCTAAGGGGTGCAATGACTAGACTTCAAATGGATTATGAAGACCAATGTTGGGATTTGGAATGACTCAAATGATGACAACTCTAAAGTAAGATAAAGGTAACTCTAAGTCTGAAAATGATTATGTAGATTTGTGCTATGATGCATATACACAAGTTTACCCTATCCCAAGATATTGATATGCTTCCCAGCTCAAGTATGATAGACCTCAAGTGGTAAAGGTGATATGATAGCATGTGCTTGATTCAAGGCCTAAGGAGAGTGGCATGCATCCTACATCAAATAACATCAGTAGTTTTTAAATTTTTTTAAGTTCTCGACACACGAGGGGGAAACCTACCCAAATTGTTAGCCCTGCAAGATTAGTCTGAAAATCAAAAAGACAAATGAACAAAACTTACTAACAAAACACACACTACTAATGCACTAAAAAGACTCGAACTAACAAACTAACAAACACCCAAAACAATAAACAATTCAACACAAACTAAAACAAACCTAACTAACAAACAAAAACTAAAATAAAAACTAACAAACAATTAAATAAACTAATTCTAATTAACAAATCTAAATCTAAAAAATAAAATTTTAAATTTAATTAACAAAATTTAAAATCTAACTAAAATAAATCTAAATTAACTAATTAAAAACTAATAATTAAATTTTTTTTAAAAAACTTAAAACTTAATTATTAAAACTAAAAACTAAACTTAATAAAAACTTAAACTAAACCTAATAAAAAACTAAAAACTAAACGTAAATAAACTAAAGATTATAAAAAACTAAAAATAAACTTTATAAAAAAAAACTAAAAACTGAACGTAAATAAAACTAGAAACTAAAATTTATAAAAACTCAAAACTAAATCTCACGCCACACCTCATGCAGACAACAGTTACACTCAAGCAAGAAACAAAAATGATTGCAGGATATCTATAAAATGCATTTGTTGAAAAGGCATTAGAAACTCTTAAATAAATGCAACGCCAAAATCCAAGCACTTTGTCAACACCCAACACCCAACACCCACCCTACTTATGCCAAATTTGTAGCCTAGTAATTGTTGTGGCACAAACTATTTGAAACAAGGCTTAACATGGTATGTTAACTGTTTGACCAAAATACAAAACATGATTGTATAGGCAACGAATGCAGGTTGTTTATGGAAGCACAAGGTACATATAACTAATTCTAATTAATTAAATTAAAATCTAAATTAACTAATTAAAAACTAATAACTAAAATTGAAAAAAAAAAACTTAAACTTAATTATTAAAACTAAAAATTAAACTTAATAAAAACTAAAACTAAACCTAATAAAAACTAAGTAAAAAAACTAAAGTTTATAAAAAACTAAAAGTAAACTTTATAAAATTAGATTTTAAATTTTGTTAAAAATTGAAAAAAAAACTTAAACTTAATTATTAAAACTAAAACTAAACCTAATAAAAACTAAAAACTAAAAGTAAACTTTATAAAAACTAAAAACTAAACAAAAAATAAAACTAAAAATTGAATTTTATAAAAACTAAAAACTAAACTCAATAAAAACCAGATCTCACTATACACCTCATACAAACAACGGTTACACTCAGGCCTGAAACAAAAATGATTGCAAGATATGTATAAAATGGATGTGTTGAAAAGGCATTAGAAACTTTTAAATAAATGCAACTGGCAAATGTAATACCAAAATCCAAGCACTTTGCCAACACCCAACACCCACCCTACTCATGCCAAATTTGGAGCCTAGCAATTGTTGTGTCAACATGGCAGATATAGACAAGGTATGTTAATTGTTTGACCAAAATACAAAACGTGACTATATAGGCAAGGAATGTGGGTACGTTTAACTATTTTGACAGAAACAATGATGCGCAAGCTATTTCACCAACTACCTAGGCTATATTGCAAGATGTGTGGGTTGTGAAATGGTAATATGAAAGAGTAGCATGCATAATACAATATGTTAATTGTTTAAAGAAATATTGTTTCAAAATAAGATCTATTAGCCCAACACGTTAACTGTTCGAAACACCCTGTTAGCTATTTAACAAAACATATCAAAACCTCAAATGCATATCTTTGTCTTCAAATGTAAACCACCTAATTCTATTAGATGAAAACCAAATCAAGAAAGGGTGTGTTAGATGAAGATGGAGGAAACGAAAAAACTAAATCATGGATTTAACTCTTTCTAACATCCAAAAATGGAGTTCTGATTCCAAAATGCAAATGAAACACGCATGCATGCAAATTGATTTCTGATTTAGTTGCACTCCTATCAACCAAGATCTCATGTTTAATCAAAAGTACTCTAAGAAACACATGCACAAGAGGCTATGGTGAGTGGAGATTCTTGATGCAAAGAAAACTAAAAATGAAAGAAACAAGATAAGAGATCAAGCTATCAAGAATACAGGAGAAAGATTCGAAAATGCAAGTATGCAAATGATAGATTGACTTGCTAGACAATTGGAAATGAGAGGGGGCTAGGTTTAAATAGTTGTCCTCTAGATGGATCTAGGTTGTAGGACGAATGTGGGATAAAATATTGGTTTGGAGGTGTAAGTGTTTATCCCATATTCATTGGATGAGTGTAATAAGTGGGAGTGAAACAAGATAAATAGAGGATAGATTAGGTATTTAAGAAAGTTTAGGAACAATATGAATAAAATGAGATAATGATATAATATGATATTTATATATAATAGATTAATGAATTAATGGAAAAATGGAATAAAAATGGATATTAACATAATGAATAATATGGAGAATAGGATAATAAGTATATTATTTAATTTGGATCCACTAAATGACTGGAAATAATTGAAGTCAGATAAGAGGACGATTTTAATGAAAAAATTTATGCATCTACACTTCTACTTTTACTAGTTGCATTGAGGAGCATTAAATGTCACACATCAGTTGGGACATATAACATCTATTCTTAGACAAGACCTTATTTAGTGCACACGAGGCAACTACCACCTTTCAGTGTAAGTCATTAGTTTAATTGGTCGTATGTAGCATAAGGCTACATGACTCCACATGCACACAAGGTACATTTTCCCTTTTGGCATGCAATTCTAGTTCCATTGCCAATATAATTTTGTTTCCATGTGGCATTACCATACACTTGACAAACTAATCCAATGCATATACATCGATCATGTCAATCCATCAACTATTACTTTTGTCATGTTCATTCAACTTCCATCATGCTATCTGTATGGCACATATCGCAATGCAAATATTAAATAGGTATTTCTCACATTTCATCATTTATTATTGGTCTTATTTTCAACTCTAAACTTTGCATGTATTTTTATTCATTAATTTGGCATGTCTCATTACAAAATCTCAAAATATTATACTTTTGTACCTCCTACCACATTGTCATTAATTTGAGGATAAATTAAACCTTTAGTTGGTGGCACATTTTAATTGTTGGAATGAACTCAAGCAATGAAGATGGGTGGTGACACTATAAGGATCAAACCAACATATCACACTTTGCTACTCACAAACATAGTGTTTTCCATTCTTTGAGAGGTATGGGTGGATTCACTATTGTTTGAAGCTAACAAAATATAATGAAAACATGATAGAGCAATTTGCATAGACTTTCTAGAACAATATAAGGAAATGATTAAAGGGATAAGGGTGGAAGCATTTGAGGAAACAATTTTTGAACCATCTAGTCTTCCTATGACATGAGAAGCCCATCTGACATCTCTAAATGCAGTATCTGCTAGGGAAAAAATTGCTAGACTAACAAAGAGCTTTGAATCTTCATCTCAAGGGACCATGTGCTTCTCCATACCACCACTGTGAAAAGAAGTACCATCCAATGTGATCATTAATTTTACTTGTGATGGATGACATTCCTTTCTTTACATAGTTTATTTCATTTTTTTAAGTCATCTACGCCATAATAGACTGGTCACTATTCCAAATTACCTACACCATATGCTCACTAGGATGGTTGTAGAATTTAGAAGAAAAGGGAAATACTCCTCTCTATCACACCACTACTTGGTTTCTTTATTGGTTAAAATAAGTTTATCTACTCAATTCCCAAACATTACTTGGGAGGAGTTTTGATCTTGGGATAACATTCAAAATAGACTCCTATGACACATTCCAAAAAGTACTGATAGAGCTAAGGAAGTTAATAATGGGGCTGAAGAAAATATTGAACAATCAAGGGAGGTAGAGGAATTTGAAACCTCTAAGGAAAATGTGTCAAAAAATATTGGGGATAAATTACCACCCACCCATAGCCCTAAGGAGTAAAGAATTATGAATTGCAACATCTACAAATTTTCCCACAACATCTAAGCTTGGAACCCTCATTCCTCCATCTCAACCAAAAACTAGCAAAAGAAAGAAACCTACTTCTTCCTCTTCAGTTAAATTGAACCCTAAGAAAAAAAATATTGAAGAGAAGTCTAAGAAACAAAAACTTAGAAATAAATTTAAAAAGAAGAAGCATGAGGAGTCTAGAAAATAAAAACCTTGAGAGGAACTTGAGAAATGAAAACTTAAAAAAGATTCAAAGAACCTAAGGTTGAAAAGAAAGTCCAAAGGAAGAAGCATAGAAAGGATAGACCTAAAATGAAGAGGTAGCTAGAGAGGTGTTCACATCACCTCATGGAGAATCGGACTATAGGAGAGAAAAACCCTCGAGAGTAGTAAACTATTCTTAAACTGGAGATTGATTTAGAAAGAGAGTACTTATTTAGAAAGTAGAAAGATAAAAGTATGGCTAAGAAAATGTGAAATATGAAACCATGGGACAAAAAATAAAAGAATTTTTTGTACAGTCTATCTCTAAGCATGAAATAGATGATGAAGATCCCTATATAGCTAGGAAAAAGGCTAAGAATATACCAAGCTCGGGGAAAAGAGAGATAGTCTCTTATGGGATGGATACTGGACCTGAGACTTTTATTTGTCCTAAGAATTTTCTCACAAGAGAAGAAGAAGAGGATAGTGAGCTGCAGTCAACTTTGAAGAAAATTAAGGAGTTAGAAGAGCAGTTGAAAGTGTAAAAAGAAAGAGAAATTGGATTGGAGGGGAAGATTAAGGAGTTAGAGACATGACTAATACTTCATGGCAAGTATATTATTAAATAAGCTAGCACACCTAGCTTTAGTAGAACTATAGAAGAATGAGCCACCACCTACTAAGGAAGAAAATACTCTTGTGACACCCCACCTCTTACAACGTTAACCATTGGATTTTCTATATATCGTTCACAATTGAAATTTGACTAGTTCAAATAGCAATGGGATAAAGAGAAAGAAGAAATTAAGGTCAAGGATTAGGCAGAATTGGAAGAAAAAGACTCGAAGGTGAGGAAATTGTTGGTTAGTTTGGAGAAGATGGCTAACTTTATTATTCAGCTTTAAGGAGCTACAAATCATTAGCCCATGCATATTCTTTATCTCTATCTCCATAATTAAACCTAGGACATTTTTAATTGCGTATTCAACACCTACACCAAACATTATGTTCTGAGGTTGCAACCCTCGAGCAAAGGCCACTTAGAGGTAGTGTAATCTTCTTTCTAGTTAGATTTTTAATTTAGCATTAGTTAAGATTGTTCAATGCTTTAATAGATTAGTTGTTATAATTATTATTTCTCAATTAGATAAACATAATTTATGCATGATATCAGTAATATAGATTATGAATTAAAACTTGTAACACAGTCATAACACTGTACTATTTTCAACCACCGCTAAGTCACTTACCGATTACCCACAATAACTTATATGCAGATAGGTTTACATTCTAATATATTTTTGTTTTAGTTATTGTTGAATGACTTAGTTCACTTTACCCAACTAATATACAACTTAAAGAGTCATTTGCTACACATATAGTGCCAACATCATCCAAGTATATGTGTCCATGATCGATAATTGAATTAACCCCTCTAGGATAGTAGGTTACTTAATATAGGATCTATTGGTTTGTTAAGAGTGTAAATTGAGTTGTTTGCATCAACCTATTGCACATGGAAGGAGTCACTCAATATTCATTCAATTTAGGTTCCCAAAATGGAGGGGAAAAAAAGCAAGTTGCTTTTAAGAAAATAATTAAAGACTACATTTTCTAAATGAGCATGAATTGTTTTATGTTTTTCTTCATTTTTCAAAGGAATTTACAATATAAAATTGTTGGATATAGTTTAGAAATCTTGGGTGCCATATTTGAAAGCATTTAATGAAGAATTTCAAGCATATACATAGGAATTTCAAAAGACAATTAGAGGGAAATGAAAAGAGAGATTTGGGTTCCTCTTTGTGATGACTCACAAGGGTTCCAGGGCTAAAGTGCATTGTTGTATTGCACTTGAGGCCAACTAAATAAGTTCAACTGAACCTATGTGGTTGTCACATGGCCCCTAAATGGCACAATGCGTTCGGCCAAAATTAGTTCAGTTGAACCTATTTTCAAGGAAATAATTTCAATCGAACCTGTCTATGTGCCATGTGATGTGGTAGCCAAATCACCATTTCCTCTACATTTCCAAAACTTTCCACTTTTGTTGTATTTTTCTTCAGGTAGAACATTTTTTTATAAAAAAAAAAAAAATACCCCTTTTGTAGAGCTCGAAGTCAGGGATCTGAACATATAATTTTTTTTTATGTTTTGATTAATTTTAATATATGTTATTTTTTTAAACATTGCAAGTAGGTTTTTTAAGGTCGAAAAGAGGTTGATTTGAAATTTTAAAAAAAATATATTAAATGATATTAAAAAAATTTACAAAATATATTTTTCACTAGATGAGAGAATCTTCTCCAAAAGGGTATAATTTTTTTCTTGATAATGATAATTGTAATAGACAAAAGGTGAGGCCGAATGAAAACTACCAAATTAAGCTATATTGGACTTTAAAATTTTATTACGAAAAAATATACATCAAAATTTATTTTTTCTTTTTTTTTAGCACTACATATATGTGTCATATATTTGGAAAATTAAAATAAGGAAAACATAAGTTTGTTTTCTTTTTTTTGGTGACGTCGACTAGAACCGCTTATTTTCAACATTTTTCAGCAATAAAAAGAACTCTTTGAATATTTTTAAAAAAAATTAAAAAATAACAGGCATAAATTTCATTAATATTTCTACATTTCATTAGTTTACATCATTTTGAAATTCAATTTAGAAATGTCACTTTTATGCTATCGAAGTTAAACAGTCTTAGTTGTGTTGGTCACTTCATTTATAAAAGTGACACAGGTTTGTGCTTTCACCCTTCAATATCTATAAAATTTAGCCTTAAATGGTGTTAATAAGCATCAATTGACAACAATAAGCCTGGAGAAAGAACTTGTAGATTGCTCTAGAAAATTGCATAAAGAAGAGCCTAAACAATTAGCTTGCCAAGAGGAGAAAGATAGAAGAAAAGAAATAAGAATTTGCAGGCATGTTTGTAGTGTTCAAGGAATCCATGGGAGTTGTAGAATGATGAAAAATATATATTTCAAAAGATGAGTGAATCCAAGAAGGTGTGAAGGCATGAAGACTTAATATTTTCAAGCATGAGGTGTCTAGAAAAGCTTGTGAAATTTTGAATTTTGTTTCTCATTGAAATTCTCAATGTATGTAATCTTCTTGAGGTATTTTTCTATGTCAATGTAAAAATGAAATTTGCAATAAAGATACATTTCAAATTTGTTTCTGTATAGTGGATTGATGATATGTTAAGGATTCAAGATTGGACAATATGATACGACCTCCTAATCCTATGTATATCAAAGAAGTTATAGTGGGATAAAAACCTCTCACAGTTATATTTTTATCATTGGCATTGATCATTTGATTTTGTGGCAACCAAGGAACACGTGAAGATTCATAGAGCAGTGAAACAAGCACCAAGTATTATTATTTGTTTTTTGGTTATCACTGTTTTGCTTAGGGAATTTATTTTCATTGACTGACTACATGTTCATGAAGTATTAAACTTTATGATACCTTGTAGCCAACACAAAAAATTTGGATGTGTGAGATTTCTATATATTAGTTGCAAACATTTGAGATCATCAAGAAGAAAAAGGAGAATTGGTGATAATCATTTGGAGGTTTGATAGTGAATATCAAAATGATGGTTCATGATTTTAAAAGTAGTAGTTTTCCATTTCAATAGTTATACAATTATAACTTGACATATAAGAATTCTATAAGAACAAATTATAGTCAATTCATATTCGTAAATCAAATAAAAATATTACTGTTTGTATGAGGTTTTGTTGTTTTGTCTTAATATTTAATTGATTGCTTGGTAAGACAATCTTTCATTGAATCCTTCATCCATTATTGCATGAAATTTATATTTAATCTTTACAAATAATAAAATATATAACTCATAAATTAATATTTCTTGTTAATATAAATCAATTATATTTATACATTCAAGTTACAAATATCTAATAATTGAAAATAAAAAATACTAAACAAAAAACATACTTGAACATTTAAAATTCTATTAAAACACAAATAAATAGATAAATTAGCATAAACATTATCAATGAACCACCAAACACCAACCATATAATTATGATAACAATAATCAACAACCAACAACAAGATTTTTTTTTCTTTTTAAGATGCAAGAGGTGTGAGGGCTTTTACTCCTGTTTGCCTCTGTTGACTTTCATTACTCATATCACATCAATCCCTAGTGTAAATGGGCCACTAATGATTCTCCTCTTTTATGGTTGAGAACCCACTTTCAAGCTCAATTGTCTCAATGCAGCTGCCCTCCTTTTGGGTCTTTAGTTGACTCTTTTAGGAAGTCAGTAATATTTTTTAAATAATTGTCCACTATATAGTTGCCTTTTTCCTTACAAGAATATAAAGAATTTCCACGATACATGTACATTGGCTTTGACTAATTTGCACTGAATGTTTGGACTTTGCTAAAGATTGTTTGCCACTATAAATTTAGAATCATGGAAATTTGAGTTCAAAATTATTACATGTTTAGTTTTGGGAGCCATGGTAGGCCCCTCCACAAATAGAGCAGCCCTACTAATAATATTCTATACCAAATTACTCGCATTAAATGAGGATTATCTAATTGTAATAAAAGTATGAATTTTCTTACACTATAATTTATTTGTAATAAATAATTCAGCAATTAATCTATTTTCAGATTTTAGAGAGGTTGGAATGGAATATTAAAGGGAGGATTAAATTCTTAGAAAGAAAATAAATTGGTGTGAATTTTAAATAGGGAATAGGTTCAAAATGATATTAGAATTTGAATCATTTTTATGTTAGAATTTTAAAGGTTTGATCAAATGAATTGATTGTAATTGAAAAGTGTATAGTTCTAGTTGAAAAATATGTCTACCAAAATGAATTGGCATGTTGAATTTAAACTATAATTATGGAATTGAACTATTTAAAAATAATATGATTATTGGAACTCACTCGTCTCTACATTTGTGCTTTGAATTTGAAAATGTGGTGCTTGAAAACATCATTTGAGAACTTGTTAACTGAAATTCATTTTGTTCTCATTTAAGCCTTTAGGTGAGTTGATTCAACAACTATGAAGAAAGTTTGGAGGCCATAGATAAACATACAATATACATACAATGTGTGTTCTTATAACACAATTAAATTTTACATATACATATAAACTATATGTATATATCCATACATACTTACACATATGAAAAATGTTAAGCATGAATTAAATTGATCTATGTTACATATATTACATATATATACAATTATATAATTAACAATTTAATAATTATTTAAAGGGTAAATTACCTTAGCATTCATTTGATTGTTTGTTTTCTGTGAGAGGCTTACGACACTCTATTCTTTGTAGCCATGAAGTCTCTAACTACTCTTGAACTCTTTTCATGTAGGACTGCAAGTATTACCGTGAACTAGTTGACAAAACTTATTAAGACATAATTTTAGAGAAATAGCACAGCTTTTATTCTTTTGGAGATCATTTGTTTTTGTTTTTGGTTGGTATTTTATTAGGCGTCTACGGAAGAACTTATTGAATATCTGGGCAACTGAGAGGGGGGGTGAATCAATTGACAATAAATTTTTCTTTTAACCTTAATGCATAGATCTGAAATATTTAAACAAAATTAATAGAATTTGAAAACGCATGCAAGAATCAAATCAAACACAAGAAACACCAAAATTTACATGGAAAACCCAAGAAGGAAAAAAACACGAAGAATGCTAATTTTTAATTTTTAAACATTAGTTAAGGTGATTTTTATAAAGGGTGGCTCACTGTCAATGTGCTCACTGCTAGTGGGCTCACTGCTAATATGCTCACTGCAGATGGGCTCACTGCCCTAAAAGGCTCACTGCCAAAGAAGAAAGAAAGACAAAGAGAATCCACCACAAGAAAAACACAGTCTGCATTGTCATAATTGCTTCTAGTAGTAACCCACAACGCTATACTCACACAATCATTGTATTCTTTTAATCTCGAATGTCTTCAATAGAAAAAGCCATATCCCAAGTCATCAAATCAAACTCCTATATATATTATCTGTTGGCATTTTGATACTGTTTTGTATGACCAGTAAATGGTATGGTTGTCATTGTTGGCAACATCATCTCCTTAGTCTCCACAGTTCATCGACAGTAAGTAGACCGGCAAGCATAGAAGTAAATCAGCAAGTAGTGAGTAGACTGGCAAACAATAAGTAGACTAGAAAACAATAAGTCGACTAGCAAGCAGAGAAGTAAACTGCCAAGCAGTGAGTAGATTGGAAAACAGTGAGTAGACCGGCAAGCAGAGAAGTAGACTGGAAACAGTGAGTAGACCGAAAAATAGTGAGTAGCCTGGCAAACAGTGAGTAGACCAGAAAATAGTAAGAAGATCAGGTAGCGGTAAGTAAATCGGCACAGAAGAGGTCCACCGGCTAAGCAAAGAACAGACCGGTATACAAGAGGAAATCGGCCAGACATATTTTGATCGATGCATCAGAAGAGTTAGTAACCGACAGACTGGTAACGTTCAATTACATCCAGCTAAATCGGGAGTCTTCTCTAGTCAATCGGCAGACTTATCGGCATGTTTGACTATATTGATAGAGATTCTTGCATGATTTAAGAGGCATAATTTAAGGCCTAATAATGGAATTTTGAATGGTATGTTTTAGAGGGAAAGTTGGCTATAGACTAAAGATTTTATAAATACACATATCTTATTCTTGAGATGGTTGTTGTCAAGGTGAATGAAGATAGTGTGAAAGTGGACTCAGGGGGATTTTAAGAGAATGTATAGCCGAATTACAGAGGACCGGTAGAGTGGAGTTTTACAGAGTGGTGACTCAAGTAATAGAGGACCTGTAGTGTGATATTCAAGGATTAGAAAATTGGCAAAAGGCAGAGTTGATAGTGCATTCAGCAAATCAGAGTTGTGTAGAAGAGACACAACCGATGCAAATCTAGAGTGATCTGATCAGGCTAATGAGTAGCAGTTTTAGCAGATCATCCATATGTTTTGTTTCTAACAACTACAACATAAATCCCTTAATTGGGTGGACTTTAATAGGTCCCATTATAAAAATCCCTTAACCGGGTGACTTCTTGATTGATGTTCTAAGTCCATTAACCAGGCTACCTTTAACAGGGTAAAGGCACTAACCAGCCTTGTTCAAAATCCCTTAACCAGGTGGCACCTAATAGTGTCTTTGTAACCTTCTAATAGGGATGGCTCTTAACCAGGTGTACTCCAAAAGAGTACAAATTTTGTGAGTTCCTAATCACACCGTGGTTTTCTCCCTATTGGGTTTCCACGAGATAAATCTATGTCATTATGTATCTTTTCATGTATGCTTAATCCTCTGCAGTAAATGTTTACATTAATGAATGGTAAATTAATTCAAACTTAAAGTAAAAGTTTCAATTGGTTAAAATTGGTAAAGTGTTGATTCACCCCTCCCCTCTCAGCACCGGTTGGGACTAACATTATCTTCAAAAAACATAACTCAATGTCAACTGAGATAGAGTTCAAAAATAGGTCTCCACTACACATTCTAGTGGTGATAAGAAATGAGAAGTGGACCATATCACATCGTTCCTCATTGAACATATCAGCATGCTACATACATCACCAAAGTTGAACTTGAAATGTATCTACACGCTATACAACCTCAATATCCAGTCTAAGGCCTAGAGCTTCAGACCAATCCGGACCCAAAGATAATGCATCTTCTAAGATACCAAAACTCATCTGATGAAACCGAGAAACCTCCAACCACACAGCGTACCTAGATCAAATAATTCTTCTCACTATACCAAATCTGGACTTAATCCAAACCAAAGGATTTGACATCAATGACAACACATAATGCAATGCTAACAATCTCCCCCTTTGTCATTGATGGCAGCATCCATCAACAACAACAATATGATGAAAGATCATCCTTGTGCACAACCATCAACCATCTCTCTCTCCCCCTTTGAAAGCAATGACAAAGGTGGACACAACTCCCCCTGAGAAACACACTCTTGCTCCCCCTAAGAGGAAGCACACCAACATCATGTTACTACTTATCAAATTGCCATTAGTTTTATATCCAAAGTCATACTATATATTCTAGTCGGTTAGTAATACCGAATCATGCAGTCGGTACACACAAAGAAGTCGGTATGAACAGTCTAGTCGGTTATAGAAGAAAGCAGTCACAAAACGCAGTATTCACCAAGCTATTTACCAAGTATTGTTTCATGGCTACCGAGCATTAAAGTTAACTCACCAAGTTGATAATCACTGAGTGAAACGTTTTACCAGATACATTGAACCTGGACATACACATGAAAACATGTTACAAGATCGAGGCACATCTAACCATTTTTACATTGGAAATTGCACTAGAAGATTATGTTTGACTGCAAGGTCAATCTAACCAATGAAATATTTTGTTTATTTATTCATTCGAGGAATCTTTTTGTAAGATCGAAGCAATGAACTAGATCACCGTTGTAAGAGATCTATTTATACAGCATGATTTTAGGGTTAGATATAAGAGATGTGAGATATGTGTGTGTATGCATGAAGGAAGACTATTACAGAGACACAAAGAGGTCACCAAGAAGGTTATCAGTCAACAGTCGAAGAACAGAGTAAACAGAAGGGTTTACCAAGTTACAATATGGGTTACCGAGGTATGCTACAAGCTAGGTAATCTTATTCTGAGCACATAGAATCTGCTATAGCATTTCAAAAGTAAAGTTGCAAATATTTGTAAAGTCTTATTGTAATATTTTGAAGTTGTAAGAGAAACCTTTAATAGGGTAAAAGACCCTAACCAAGTCTATAAATTGTAAAACCTCTAACCAGGTACAACATTTATATAGTGTTGTAAAATCCTTTAGTAAGGTAGATCTAACAGATCTTGATACTCCTAACAGGGTAAGCTATCAAAAATAGCTAAATGTAGCTCTAACTAAGCAATCATTATTATTGCAGTAGTGAAGTTGTGGGTGCCATCCCCACCGCAATTTTTCTCTCTAACCAAGAGTTTCTGCGTGACCAAAATATATGTGTTATGGAGTGAATCATGTATGATTGTTATCTGTTTGTTTTAACTTTATTTTATGTTACTGCACTATTCTGTTTATGCATAATAGTAAGGTTATTATTGAAGAAAGGTTTTGAATTACTGAGTCACCCCTCCCCTCTCAATAAATTAGCTTTCCATATTGGGCCTAACAATTGGTATCAGAGCTTGAATCTTCGAAAAGGGTTTAACTACCTAAAGAGAAAGATCTTATCAATGGAAGGCTACAAACAATCTTGGAGGATTGTGTATCTACAAGAAGAGCTGGATAATGCAAATCAAGTGATTGCAGACATGCAGAGGCAAATGCAAAAATCTCTGAAAGTAAGGAGAAGATTATCTGATGACTTGCAGGATTCTCAAGAGCTAGTGGAACAAATCGAGACATCATCTGAGAATAGTATATCTGAAGAGACTGAAGAAATGATTGGAATGTTGAAAGAAAAGAACAAAACATTGGTTGATCAACTAAAAGCAATGAAAAGAGAACATGAACATTTTAGTACACAGATGACTGAAAATATAGATGCATTAAGGATAGCTGGGGATAAAGTAAGAGATCTACAAAGAGAGAAACAACAACTTGAAGCTCTAGTATCTGATAAGGATGATGAAATCATAAGGTTAACTGGTATTCAACAAAATATGATAGATCAACTAGGGTATGCACATCATGAAGCAATTCTAAAGAATGATGAAAATGAATCATTGAAACTTGAAGTATCAAGGTTGACTGGTGAACTTGAAACAGAGAAGAAATCCAAAGAATCATTGGAGAAAAGTTATGAAGCATCAAAAATGTTGGATGAGCAACTGAATACAGGAAGACCCTACAAAGATGGAGGACTCGGTTGCAAAGGAAAAGAATCAACCGAGAAAGGAATTCATACTACCGAGAAAGGAGAATCATCAAAGCAAGCTGGAAATAGGAATAACATCAAAAGGAAAAAGCCTATTTGCTACTACTGTGGAAAGCAAGGTCATACTGCCAACATATGCCAGATCAGAAAAGGTAAGCAACCAAATCTCACTAAGTCCAATGGATATTGTTACAATTGCAATAAATATTGTCAAACATCTAATCAATGTAGGACAAAGTCTATTAACAACTATCAGAAGGCAAAATTAAAAGGATTTTGTAGAAACTGCAATACATATGGACATAGTACCAAGAAGTGTTGGTCTAAGCAAAAGAACTACATGTGGTATCCACACTGAGCAAACACTAGAGGTTACCAATCTCACACAGATCCTTACCGACAATATGCAGCAGTACCATGAGATTACAATACAAGGATATGGTGCGAATGTTGTGGAAGATATGGACATATTAGTGCCAACTGTTTTATAAGCTTTGGAATGAACAACCAGAGATCATGGAGAAATCCTGGTATGGCATGTTTTCATTGTCACAAAGCTGGACATTTAGCTGGAGATTGCAGAGATCAACCTAGAAGAGAAACTGAAGAGATAAAAGAAAAATTCAAGATGATTTGGAAAAAGAAGGAAATTATGTCAGATGAAGAAAGCACCTTACCTACAGAGTTAGGTGCACCTATTTCAAATTAGTCTGAAAAAGGTATGAAGGGACTGCATTCTCTAAAGGTTAAAATCATAACAGTTCCTATTCTATTATGTCCAAAATTTAGAATCTGCATAGTTAAGATGCAATTAGTCAGTTTATATAATATACAAGAAACCTGACAAGTCGGTGTATACAGGAAACCTGTCAAGTCAGTTAATAAAGGAAATTTGGCTACTCGGTTAAAACAAAAAAAAGGAGTAAATAGGTAAAAGGTGAACCGAGCACATTTAATGTCTTGACCTAACTTGCACAGAGCCCAACGAGGTATTTTTGTGTACTTAAAAGTGTTTTTGCAGTCATTTTCATTCACCAAGTTTTCGAGAAGCAAAGCAGAGAGAATCAAAGCGAACAAACTTCATTCAGAGCGAATTTAGAGGTATTTACATCAAATCTATTCACTGTTTAGCTGGTTTCTGATCTATTCAAATTGCTATTTTCTACCGAGTGTGAAGCGTCAGTCGTTTGTAAACCCTAAGGATAATTTGTCAAATCTTACCCGAAACCTACCATGGCGCCCAAGATCCAAGATCCCATAGTTGTCCAAAATGTGGAGAAGCGCTCGCTGAAATATTCTTTAACTCCCAAAGTTGCCTCAGAACTGGATGACAAAACAGCATTTTCACTCATCCCGGATCGAGTCTTGTTAGTAGAAGATGTCAGATTCATCACCAAATGCCATGTTGAGGAACTCAGCCATGTAGAGATTAGTAACACATATGATGAACTTTGCACTGATGGCAAACTGGATAGCAAATTTGAGCATATCAAAATCAAGGGATTAACTGAAGCCCTAGTCTATTCCCGTGTGTTCAAACCCCAGTGGGTTAAGTTTGTCTTGAGCAGAGTACATGATGATTTCATGTGGCTACAAGAGCAACCATTCAAGATCACTAAGGAAGTTATTCACCTAATCACCGAGTATCCCATCTATGATCATGCACGTGCACAGAAAATGATATCACAAAAGGAGCTAATCAGTCTAACCAGAGTAGAATCTGATTACTGAGGACTGAAATTGAATAATGTCACTGATGCAGAACTCAAGTTTGCAATTAGAGTTATTGGTTACTGTTTCTTCCAATCTGCAAGGGAAAACAGTGTACCATGTGTTGCAGTTGACTTGGCCTACAAAATAGTGAAGAAGGGAATGAAAGTAGACTTGTGTGAAGTACTACTGAAGAACTTGTTTGAGAACCTGAACACAATAATGAAGCCGAAGAAGAACAACTCAGCAAATACACTAAAGTTCGGTTCATTACTTGTATGTATGTTTTTCTACTTTGAGAAGTTCTTTCCCTCAGTCGGTAAAGTAGTATGGGAGCTACACCAACCCATCACCCATCAGATCAATGAATTCATCAAGAAGTTAGGAGATAAATTTAATGATATCATGGATGATTACTTCAGAAAATTCCAAGAGAAAATGAACAAGAGGTACACGATTCCACCACAGCTGGTAGAAAAATACAAGGACAATATATGTTTTGAGGTTGACACTAATTATTGTTATGTAAATGTTGTTGAACCGAGAACTCAATCATTGCAACCAATGGGTTATGAGATTGATTATGATATAACACAGCAACAAATTGATGCCTATTTATCATTGCCAAGGCATGCAACCGAACTAAGGTATGGAACCTATGAAGAGGTGAAGGAGAAAGTAAAAATGAGCATTGTAGTACCTAAGGCTACAAGAAAAGCTACAAAGATGATAAAGGTTTTATCTGAGAAATTCATAAAAGAATCCTCCTCTACACCTATCAAAAGGCAATCTCACCATTACCGAAGAGGAATCAGAAGCTCAAGAGGCTTTAATAACATTGAGCATAGAGTTGCCAAAGGGTAAAGTTCTGAAAAGAAAGAAATAAAACATCTCACAGGCCCTACCGACTCCACCAACAAGGAGACCCAACACCAGAGCATCAGCTACATCACCGAGTAAGAAACAGAAGAGTGTTACTGCACCCAAGGTAACCAAGACTTATAAGAAATCTACTCGGAGACTCATTTTGGCAAAAGAGTCTAGTGATACAGAGTCTGATGATGCAATTAAATTCCAAATTGTGAAAAACAAAAAGGTAAATATTCACAGTGTTGAAAATTTTTGTGCCAATCTTAAAGAATATGGTGGATTTGCAGGATTTAGATATGTTAAGTATGAGACTAGGAATAATGATGAGAAGCGACAAATTGAAGAAGTTGTCATCTATACACTTCTGAAGTTTCGGCTACCACCATTGGAACTAGCAATGTCACTTCTGAGTGAACTATACTTACATATTGATAATAGATGGTAATATACAATGGACTCAAAGAGACAAATAAGAGAAAGAAGTCTAGTCCATCTATTTCCTGACATGTCTGTGGCAGAAATCAAGGAGCATTTGACCACATACAATTCTAAATTTCTTGTGAAACAGAGAGCCTTAAAATTGATGAATGGGCTATACATTGATGTGGAGAATGAGACAAAAGCCAAGTGGCAGGAGATCTTCAAACAAAAGGATGTCGGTGAATAATCTCAAATTGAAATTGTTGATGTCACCGAGCAAGATCCAGATGTCACCGAGCAAGGTCCAGACCCAGTTGACACTATACAAATTGATGAAGATGTAATGGATGAAGCAGCACCAGAGCAGGAGATGATTGAAGGCACTACCTATGCAAAACTTGTCTCTAATGAATCTGTCTTAGAACATGTTCAGCCTTATCCATCGGTGAAGCCACCTGTCTCAACCAAAGCTCCCAAGGACACCGAGCAAGGCACCGAAGGTACCAAATCTGAAGCAGCAGATGATACAACCAAAGATCAAACTTCTCAAGCATAGACAAGCACTGCAAATGTTACAGCTGAGACCCCTAGCACCGAGACACCAAAGGACACTACAACAGCTATAGGAAACGACCAAAGTGTTGCATCTACCGAGCAACCTATCAAGGGTCAGCAAGCCTCACAAGCACTTGTCTTAGTGCCTCCGACCAAAGGAAAAGAGAAGAAGGTGAGAAAGCATGGTTTCAAAATTGACTTGTCTAAAACGATCGTGTTGCCCAATGTAGACATCTCCAAATTGAAAGGGCAAGCACTCACTGAATTTGGTGAACTATGCAAAGCAAAGGCCAAACAGGAGAAGCAACTGGCCATACAGAAGAAGAATAAAGTACTTCAGAAGGTTAGGACACTACTCACAGAAATGCTCCCTTCAGCAAAAGTGTCAACCGATGCAACCATCCATATTCAATTGGATGAACTCCTAAATTAGATTGAAACATCTGGAGTTGATGCATCCGAGTACTTAAGTAAGCTCAAGGATAAAGAGCTAACTGCTAAAATGATAGAGGAAGTACAGAAATCCATTGTTGTTGGCAAGGTAAAACTTATCAAATTCATTGCTGAGTTATTCCCTCAACTCAAGCATATTCTTTATTTATTCCAGAAACTGTGTACATTTTCCTTATTCATTAAAGATGTCAAAAATAAAACTGATGTAATTGAGAAAGAGATCACTGATCTCTCAACTAAATTGACCACCGACCCAAATTCAGTTCAGAATTTTTATACAAAGCTTCAACAGCTCATAGCTCAACAGTTAGAACTGAGGAATGAAGAGCATAAAATCAAGATGGATATAATGACCCTTCAGACATTATTCCTTCCTCATCTCTCATCAGTATAGGAACAAATCAACTGAGCTACATGCTTATCAACTACACAAGAGGGAAGCACTCTTGATGGCTTAATATCACTCCTAGCTAATATTCAAGCACAAAATTCATTAATGGAAAGTGTAAAGGATTCACTCTCAGTCGCCCTCACCGATGCTCGGACCAAGTATAAGTCTATTTTTGATCAGTTACCGCCTCTGGATGGAAATTAAGTTTTTGATGTTTGTCAAAAAGGGGGAGTAATATTATGATACTACATAGAGGAAAGTAATACCTAGCAAAGGGGGAGTAATGCTATATTTGGAGAGTGATACAGTATTGATAATAGAGTTTTGAGTATTGTATACAAGGGGAGTATACCGAGCAGAATATAGAGAGCATTCAGAGCACACAAGCACAGAATAGAATCGAACATGCAAAATTCAGAGTTATGTATAGAATAATGATAAGGGGAGTATATCTACATATATTATTTCATTGACTATTGTATATATTTTCAAGTATAGTCATTTTGCAAGTATATAGTTTTTGAGTTGTGACTTTGAAAGTAGTTTTTGTCAAACATCTCAACTAATGTCAAAGGGGAGATTGTTACTACTTATCAAATTGCCATTAGTTTTATATCCAAAGTCATACTATATATTCTAGTCGGTTAGTATTACCGAATCATGCAGTCGGTACACACAGAGAAGTTGGTATGAACAATCTAGTCGGTTACAGAAGAAAGCAGTCACAGAACGCAGTATTCACCGAGTTGTTTACCGAGTATTATTTCATGGCTACCGAGAAGTAAAGTTAACTCACCGAGTTGATAATCATCGAGTGAAACGTTTTACCAGATACATTGAACCTGGACATGCACATGAAAACGTGTTACAAGATCAAGGCACATCTAACCGTTTTTACATTGGAAATCGCACTAGAAGATTATGTTTGATTGCAAGGTCAATCTAACCAATGAAATATTTTGTTTAGTTATTCATTCGAGGAATCTTTTTGTAAGATCGAAGCAATGAACTAGATCACCGCCGGAAGAGATCTATTTATACAACATGATTTTAGGATTAGATAAGAGATGTGAGATATGTGTGTGTATGCATGAAGGAAGACTGTTACAGAGACACAGAGAGGTCACTGAGAAGGTTATCAGTGAACAATCGAAGAACAGAGTAAACAGAAGGGTTTATCGAGTTACAATATGGGTTACTGAGGTATGCTACAAGCTAGCTAATCTTATTCTGAGCACATAGAATCTGCTATAGCATTTCAGATGTAAAGTTGCAGATATTTGTAAAGTCTTATTGTAATATTTTGAAGTTGTAAGAGAAACCTTTAACAGGGTTAAAGACTCTAACCAAGTCTATAAATTGTAAATCCTCTAACCAGGTGCAGCATTTATATAGTGTTGTAAAATCCTTTAGTAAGGGAGATCTAACAGATCTTGATACTCCTAACAGGGTAAGCTATCAGAAATAGCAAAATGTAGCTCTAACCGAGTAATCTTTATTATTGCAATAGTGAAGTTGTGGGTGCCATCCCCACTGCAGTTTTTCTCTCTAACCAAGAGTTTCTACGTGACCAAAATATATGTGTTATGGAGTGAATCATGTATGATTGTTATCTGTTTGTTTTAACTTTATTTTATGTTACTGCACTATTCTGTTTATGCATAATAGTAAGGTTATTATTGAAGAAAGGTTTTGAATTACTGATTCACCCCTCCCCTCTCAGTAAATTAGCTTTCCATATTGGGCCTAACAATTGGTATTAGAGCTGGAATCTTCGAAAAGGGTTTAACTACCTAAAGAGAAAGATCTTATCAATGGAAGGCTACAAACAATCTTGGAGGATTGTGTATCTACAAGAAGAGCTGGATAATGCAAATCAAGTGATTGTAGACATGCAGAGGCAAATGCAAAAATCTCTGAAAGTAAGGAGAAGATTATCTGATGACTTGCAGGATTCTCAAGAGCTAGTGGAACAAATCGAGACATCATCTGAGAACAGTGTATCTGAAGAGACTGAAGAAATGATTGGAATGTTGAAAGAAAAGAACAAAACATTGGTTGATCAACTAAAAGCAATGAAAAGAGAACATGAACATTTCAGTACATAGATGACTGAAAATCTAGATGCATTAAGCATAGCTGAGGATAAAGCAAGAGATCTACAAAGAGAGAAACAACAACTTGAAGCTCTAGTATCTGATAAGGATGATGAAATCATAAGGTTAACTGGTATTCAACAAAATATGATAGATCAACTAGGGTATGCACATCATGAAGCAATTCTAAAGAATGATGAAAATGAATCATTGAAACTTGAAGTATCAAGGTTGACTGGTGAACTTGAAACAGAGAAGAAATCCAAAGAATCATTGCAGAAAAGTTATGAAGTATCAAAAATGCTGGATGAGCAACTAAATACAAGAAGACCCTACAAAGATGGAGGACTCAGTTACAAAGGAAAAGAATCAACTGAGAAAGGAATTCATACTACCGAGAGAGGAGAATCATCAAAGCAAGCTAGAAACAGGAATAACATCAAAAGGAAAAAGCCTATTTGCTACTACTATGGAAATCAAGGTCAAACTGCCAACATATGCCAGATTAGAAAAGGTAAGCAACCAAATTTCACTAAGCCCAATCAATATTGTTACAATTGCAATAAATATGGTCACACATCTAATCAATGTAGGACAAAGTCTGTTAACAACTATCAGAAGGAAAAATTCAAAGGATTTTGTAGAAACTGCAATAGATATGGACATAGTACTGAGAAGTGCTTGTCTAAGAAAAAGAACTACATGCGGTATCCACACCGAGCAAACACTAGAGGTTACCAATCTCACACAGAACGTTACCTACAATATGCAGCAATACCATGGCATTACAATACAAGGATATGGTGATGTTGTGGAAGATATGGACATATTAGTGCCAACTGTTTTATAAGGTTTGGCATGAACAACCGGAGATCATGGAGAAATCCTGGTATGGCATGTTTTCATTGTCACAAAGTTGGACATTTAGCTGGAGATTGTAGAGATCAACCTAGAAGAGAAACTGAAGAGATAAAAGAAAAATTCAAGATGATTTGGAAAAAGAAGGAAATGATGTCAGATGAAGAAAGAACCTTACCTACCGAGTTAGGTGCACCTATTTGAAATTAGTCACGAAAAGGTATGAAGGGACTGCATTCTCTAAAGGTTAAAATCATAACAGTTCCTATTCTATTATGTACAAAATTCAGAATCTGCATAGTTAAGATGCAATTAGTCAGTTTATATAATATACAGGAAACCTGTCAAGTCGGTTAATAAAGGAAATCTGGCTACTCGGTTCAAACAAAAAAAAGGAGTAAATCGGTAAAAGGTGAACCAAGTGCATTTAATGTCTTAACCTAACTTGCATGGAGCCCGATGAGGTATTTTTGAGTACTTAAAAGTTTTTTCGCGGTCATTTTCATTCACCAAGTTTTTGAGAAGCAAAGCAGAGCGAATCAAAGCGATCAATCTTCATTCAGAGTGAATTTAGAGGTATTTACATCAAATCTATTCACTGTTAAGCTGGTTTCCGATCTAGTCCAATTGCTATTGTCTACCGAGTGTGAAGCGTTAGTCGTTTGTAAACCCTAAGGATAATTTGTCAAATCTTACTCGAAACCTACCATGGCGCCCAAGATCCAAGATCCCGTAGTTGTCCAAAATGTGGAGAAGCCCTCGCTGAAATATTCTTTAACTCCCAAAGTTGCCTCAGAACCGGATGACAAAACTACATTTTCACTCATCCCGGATCGAGTCTTGTTAGTAAAAGATGTCAAATTCTTCACCAAATGTTGTGTTGAGGAACTCAGTCATGTAGAGATTAGTAAAACAAATGATGAACTTTGCACTGATGGCAAACTGGATAGCAAATTTGAGCATACCAAAATCAAGGGATTAACTGAAGCCCTAGTCTATCCCCGTGTGTTCAAACCGCAGTGGGTTAAGTTTGTCTTGAGCAGAGTACATGATGATTTCATGTGGCTACAAGAGAAACCATTCAAGATCATTGAGGAAGTCATTCACTTGATCACGAGGTATCCCACCTATCATCATGCATGTGCATAGAAAATGATATCACAAAAGGAGCTAATCAGTCTAACCAGAGTAGAATCTAATTACCGAGGACTAAAATTGAATAATGTCACTAATACAGAACTCAAGTTTGCAATTAGAGTTATTGGTTACTGTTTCTTCCAATCTGCAAGGGAAAACAGTGTACCATGTGCTGCAGTTGACTTGGCCTACAAAATAGTGAAGAAGGGAATGAAAGTAGACTTGTGTGAAGTACTACTGAAGAACTTGTTTGAGAACCTGAACATAATAAGGCAGCCGAAGAAGAACAACTCGGCAAATACACTAAAGTTCGGTTCATTACTTGTATGTATGTTTTTCTACTTTGAGAAGTTCTTTCCCTGAGTCGGTAAAGTAGTATGGGAGCTACACCGACCCATCACCCATCAGATCAATGAATTCATCAAGAAGTTAGGAGATAATTTTAATGATATCATGGATGATTACTTCAGCAAATTCCAAGAGAAAATGCACAAGACGTACAGGATTCCATGACAACTGGTAGAAAAATACAAGGACAATAAATGTTTTGAGGTCGACACTAATTATTGTTATGTAAATGTTGTTGAACCGAGAACTCAATCATTGCAACCAATGGGTTATGAGATTGATTATGATATAACACAACAACAAATTGATGCCTATTTATCATTGCCAAGGCATGCAACCGAACTAAGGTATGGAACCTATGAAGAGGTGAAGGAGAAAGTAAAAATGAGTATTGTAGTACCTAAGGCTACAAGAAAAGCTATAAAGATGATAAAGGTTTTATCTGATAAATTCGGAGAAGAATCCTCTTCTACACCTATCAAAAGGCAATCTTGCCATTATCGAAGAGGAATCAGAAGCTCAAGAGGCTGTAATAACATTGAGCATAGAGTTGCCAAAGGGTAAAGTTCTGAAAAGAAAGAAACAAAACATCTCACAGGCCCTACCGACTCCACCAACAAAGAGACCCAACACCAGAGCATCGGCTGCATCACTGAGTAAGAAATAGAAGAGTGTTACTGCACCCAAGGTAACCAAGACTTATAAGAAATCTACTTGGAGACTCATTTTAGCAAAAGAGTCTAGTGATACAGAGTCTGATGATGCATATAGTATCTAGATTGTGAAAAGCAAAAAGGTAAATATTCACAGTGTTGAAAATTTTTGTGCCAATCTTAAAGAATACAGTGGATTTGCAAGATTTCGATATGTTAAGTATGAGACTAGGAATAATGATGAGAAGCGACAGATTGAAGAAGCTGTCATCTATACACTTCTGAAGTTTCGGCTAGCACCATTGGAACTAGCAAAGTTACTTCCGAGTGAACTATACTTACATATTGATAACAGATGGAAATATGCAATGGACTCAGAGAGACAAATAAGAGAAAGAAGTCTAGTCCATCTATTTCCTGACATGTCCATGGCAGAAATCAAGGAGCATTTGACCACATACAATTCTAAATTTCTTGTAAAATAGAGAGCCTTAAAATTGATGAATGGGCTATACATTGATGTGGAGAATGAGACAAAAGCCAAGTGGCGGGAGATCTTCAAACAAAAGGATGTCGGTGAACCATCTCAAATTGAAAGTGTTGATGTCACCGAGCAAGATCCAGATGTCACCGAGCAAGGTCCATACCCGGTTGACACTATACAAATTGATGAAGATGTAATGGATGAAGCAGCACCAGAGCAGGAGATGATTGAAGGCACTACCTATGCAAAACTTGTCTCTAGTGAATCTGTCTTAGAACAAGTTCAGCCTTATCCACTGGTGAAGCCACCCGTCTCAACCGAAGGTCCCAAGGACACCGAGCAAGGCACCAAAGGTACCAAATCTGAAGCAGCAGATGATACAACCAAAGATCAGACGTCTCAAGCATAGACAAGCACTGCAAATGTTACAGCTGAGACCCCTAGCACCGAGACACCAAAGGACACTACAATGGCTACAGGAACCGACCAAAGTGTTGCATCTACCGAGCAACCTACCGAGGGTCAGCAAGCCTCACAAGCACTTGTCTTAGTGCCTCTGACCAAAGGAAAAGAGAAGAAGGTGAGAAAGCATGGTTTCAAATTTGACTTGTCTAAACCAATCGTGTTGCCCAATGTAGACATCTCCAAATTGAAAGGGCAAGCACTCACTGAATTCGGTGAACTATGCAAAGCAAAGGCCGAACAGGAGAAGCAACTGGCCATACAGAAGAAGAATAAAGTACTTCAGAAGGTTAGGACACTACTCACAGAAATGCTACCTTCAGCAAAAGTGTCAACCGATGCAGCCATCCATATTCAATTGGATGAACTCCTAAATCAGATTGAAACATCTGGAGTTGATGCATCCGAGTACTTAAGCAAGCTCAAGGATAAAGAGCTAACTACTAAAATGATAGAGGAACTACATAAATACATTGTTTTTGGCAAGGTAAAACTTATCAAATTCATTGCTGAGTTGTCCCCTCAACTCAAGCATATTCTTTATTTATTCCAGAAATTGTGTACATTTTCCTTATTCATTAAAGATGTCAAAAATAAAACTGATGCAATTGAGAAAGACATCACCGATCTCTCAACTAAGTTGACCACCGAGCCAAATTCAGTTCAGAATTTTTATACAAAGCTTCAACAGCTCATGGCTCAATAGTTAGAACTGAGGAATAAATAGCATAAAATCAAGATGGATATAATGACCCTTCAGACATTATTCCTTCCTCATCTCTCATCAATACAGGAACAAATCAACCGAGCTACACGCTTATCAACTACACAAGAGGGAAGCACTCTTGATGGCTTAATATCACTCCTAGCTGATATTCAAGCACAAAATTCATTAATGGAAAGTGTAAAGGATTCACTCTCAGTCACCCGGACCAAGTATAAGTCTATTTTTGATCAATTACCGCCTCCGGATGGAAATTAAGTTTTTGATGTTTGTCAAAAAGGGGGAGTAATATTATGATACTACACAGAGGAAAGTAATACCCAGCAAAGGGGGAGTAATGCTATATTTGGAGAGTGATATAGTTTTGATAATAGAGTTTTGAGTATTTTATACAAGGGGAGTATACCGAGTAGAATATACAGAGCATTCAAAGCACACAAGCACAGAACAAAACTGAACATGCAAAATTCAGAGTTATGTACAGAATAATGATAAGGGGAGTATATCTACATATATTATTTCATTGACTATTGCCATTAGTTTTATATCCAAAGTCATACTATATATTCTAGTCAGTTAGTATTACTGAATCATGCAGTCAGTACACACAGAGAAGTCGGTATGAACAGTCTAGTTGGTTACAAAAGAAAGCAGTCACAGAACGCAATATTCACCGAGCTATTTACCGAGTATTGTTTCATGACTATCGAGCAGTAAAGTTAACTCACCGAGTTGATAATCACTGAGTGAAACGTTTTACCAGATACATTGAACTTGGACATGCACATGAAAACATGTTACAAGATCGAGGCACATCTAACCGTTTTTACATTGGGAATTGCACTAGAAGATTATGTTTGATTGCAAGGTCAATCTAACCAATGAAATATTTTGTTTGGTTATTCATTCGAGGAATCTTTTTGTAAGATCGAAGCAATGAACTAGATCACCACTGTAAGAGATCTATTTATATAGCATTATTTTAGGGTTAGATATAAGAGATGTGAGATATGTGTGTGTATTCATGAAGGAAGACTGTTACAGAGACATAGAGAGGTCACCGAGAAGGTTATCAGTGAACAGTCGAAGAACAGAGTAAACAAAAGGGTTTACCAATTTACAATATGGGTTACCGAGGTATGCTACAAGCTAGGTAATCTTATTCTGAGCACATAGAATCTACTATAGCATTTCAGATGTAAAGTTGCAGATATTTGTAAAGTCTTATTGTAATATTTTGAAGTTGTAAGAGAAACCTTTAACAGGGTAAAAGACTCTAACCAAGTCTATAAATTGTAAATCCTCTAACCAGGTACAGCATTTATATAGTGCTGTAAAATCCTTTAGTAAGGTAGATCTAAGAGATCTTGATACTCCTAACAGGGTAAGCTATCAGAAATAGCTAAATGTAGCTCTAACCGAGCAATCTTTATTATTGCAGTAGTGAAGTTGTGGGTGCCATCCCCACCACAGTTTTTCTTTCTAACCAAGAGTTTCTACATGACCAAAATATATGTGTTATGGAGTGAATCATGTATGATTGTTATCTATTTGTTTTAACTTTATTTTATGTTACTGCACTATTCTGTTTATACATAACAGTAAGTTTATTATTGAAGAAAGGTTTTGAATTACTGATTCACCCCTCCCCTCTCAGTAAATTAGCTTTCCATATTGGGCCTAACACATCAGTCTAGAAAAGAATATACATGTTGCTCACTACACCAATGCACACCTAAAATGCACATTAATTGAAATTGGTAGGGGGTAATACCCCTAACTTCTGTTGAAGATACTCAGAAGTATCTTTGCATAATTCCTTAGTGAAAATGTCTATAATTTATTCTTTTGTGGGCAAATACTCAAGTTTGACCTCATTGTCTAGAACTTTTTCCCTCAAAAAGTGATACCTAATAGATATATGTTTTGTTCTAGAATGTTGTACCAGATTCATTGAAATATTTGTTACACTAGTATTATCACACATGATTGGAATGGGGTCATCAAATTTTACACCAATGTCCTTCAAAGTCTACTTCATCCATAAAATCTGAGTACAATAGGAACATGTTGCAATGTACTGTGATTTTGTCATAGATAAGGACACAAAATCTTGCTTCTTGCTTGACCAAACAACTAACTGAAAGCTAAGAAAGAATTCTCCTTCACTTGTGCTTTTTCTATCATCAACACTTCCCACCCAGTCTGCATTTATGTAATCTGTGAGGTTAAAATCTAATTTCCTGGGATACCACAAACCAAATTCTTTTGTACCTTTGAGATATCTGAAAATCCTCTTTACTGCCACAACATGTGATTCTTTCAGTTCTTGTTGAAACCTTTCTACCAAACATACTACATACATGATATCCAGTCTTGTTGCAGTCAAATATAACAGTCCTCCAATCATTGACCTATACCGACTTGCACCTGCCTTAGGTGATTTATCATCTTTAGTTAACTTGAATCTGGTAGTCATAGGTGTACATATCAATTTGGAATTCTCCAACCCAAACTTCTTCAACAATTCTTTGACATACTTAGACTGTGAAATAAAAATTCCTTTATCATTTTGATTAACTTGCAGTCCAAGAAAAAAATTCAACTCACCGATCATGGACATTTCAAATTCTTTCTACATCTCAACAACAAATATTCTAGACATATATTCATTTCCTCCAAATATTATATCATCAACATATACTACCACAATTAAAATTTTACCTGAATATGTCTTGAAGTACAAGTTATTGTTCATTGAACCCTTCTAAAATCCTTGATTAGTTAGATATTTGTCAAACCTTCCATACCAAGCTTTAGGAGCTTGTTTCAATCCATACAAATCCTTTTTCAATCTGCAATCAATGTTTGGATCATCCTTCAACTTGAATCCTTTTGGTAGTTAAATGTAAACCTCTTCTTTCAATTTTCCATTCAAAAATGTTGATTTAACATCCATCTAATAAACTTTGAAGTCCTTGAATGCTACAAACACCAAGAACATCTGGATTGCCTCCATTCTTGCAATTGGAGCATAAGTCTCATCAAAGTCAATTCCTTCAATTTGAGTGTTGATGCACAAGCATCCCCAGTTCATAACAATCTTGCACTATCGGTTTCCTTGACAGTTTCCTGTTACCGATTGGCAGTTCTTGTTACCGGTTGCCTGGACCTATTTTGGTGATCTATCGAAACCCCTTCTGAAGCATGCGAAGCCTTGGGCATTGATTCTGAAGTTCCTTGGCGTGTGGCTGACCTTTTCCCTCAATCTACGTTTCATCCTTTGGATTTTCCAAAGGAATCTCTTGGAAAAGGTTGACCTTGTTATTTTTACATGTTAGGTCTTGTTCTTTGGGTTTTGATCCCTTTTGGGCCTACTAGATCCTTTGGATCGATATATATAATTATAATTGTGCATTAGAAAGTAATCAATAAGAGAATCAAGTAGCTAGACTGTGCGTAGAAGATAGATCTCAAGATTCAAGGTCTCGGTTGTGACCTATTTTGTATGTTCTACGAGGCCTGTGAGCCGGTATGTTGTAACCTAGTTGTAACTGGTTGGTTGTAATCAATTTTCATGCAATAAAACAATCTATTCTGTATTGCATCCATCGTATATTTTTGTTTCTATTGTTTTCAGTCTTGTTGATCGGTCTGGATTGATCTCTTTGAGGTCCCTCCTCACTAGTGACTCCTTCAAGTGTATCCTTTGCAAACCAACCTTTCTTTATTCCTTACAGCCCTTCCATATCCATCCAGCTTGTTCAGGAATACCCATTTAGTGCCAATCACATTCTTATCTTTTGGTCTGTTGACTATTTCCCATGTCTGGTTTTTATTAATCTGATCTAGTTCCGCTTTCATTGCCTTCATCCAGTTCTAATCATTATAAGATTCTTCTACTATTTTTGGCTCAGTTTCAGATAGCAAACACAGCAAGACCTGTTCTTGTGTTGCTTTTCTCCTTGTGATAACACATGTTCTCTTATCTTCAATGATTTGTTCTTCTGAATGATTCTTCTTGACATACCTTGGAGTCTTGGATTCAAATGTTGGAGCATCTTGATCATTCTTTTCTTTACGAGCTTGTTTTCTTCCTTCCTTTCCTTTTCTCTGAACTCATCTGAGTCATATCCTGTTGCTATCTTTGACTCCTTTGAAGTATTCTCATCAACTTTTACACTTGCACTTTCAACAATTTTATTCAATATTTTGTTGAAACATCAATATGCTTTTCTCTTTGTCGAATAACCCAAGAGTTTGCCTTCATCTACTCTACTATCAAACTTTCCAATATTATCCTCATCTCTCTAAATATAGCACTTGCTTCCAAAAACTTTGAAATATTCAATTGTCTAAGTTTTGTCATACCATAGTTCATGAAATATCTTACCATACTTTCTCCAATACAAAATTAATTTAAGTGTCTATGTTGTTGTATGAATTGCTTCTTTCCAATAGACCTCTAGTAACTCTACTCTTTTTATCGTGGTTCTAGTTGCTTCTTGTATAGTCCAATTCATTCTTTCAACTACATTGTTCTGTTGAAGTGTCTGGGGGGCAAATAATTGTATTTTGATGCCATGTTTTTCATAGAAGTCATTGAACTCATCCAACATGAATTCTCCTCCTCTGTTGGGCCTTAAACACTATTGGAAATTGACACTCTATTGGATGGTTTCATTATGTTTTCATTGATGGAAACATGATTTTGGGTTCCGGCTTCATATGGTGTACCGACAGGAACTTCACATATTCTACACCGGCACCGGCATCGACACTGACATGACAAGAAGATTTCTTTGGTCACCCGCAATGCAGACCAACATGGTATAGTAAAGGTGATGCAGAGCCCTCCTTGTATCCTGCCAAACACTCCTAGGTGTATGACTCTGACCCCTCAAAATAACAATAGGATCCTATCAAGTCAAGGCTCTACAACATTAGTTCAACATCTCACAATCTCCAAGACTCATACTTACTCAACTTGGATAATTTGCTCCAACATAAACTTTGAAACCTCCAAGGGTTATTGACCATTAGCACACCTATTTTGGGTCAAATATGACTCACCTGGACTAGATCAAACATTAGTTGTGAGGATTCAGCCACATTCCCTATAGCACCTTCATAATTAGGCCTATTTGCTAGTAGCCCTTTGAAACGGGTAAAGGGACCTTAAGTCCAAAATTTTCCAAACACCTTGGCAAACAAATAACATATTCAAATACCCTTTTGGGCCTTACATAATTCCCCAAAAGGAAGAGTCAATTTCTGACAAACAAAGGTCTGAACCGGTATAAGGTTAACTATCCTAAAGGGCTAATTAGGTCTCCCTTTGTGAAGCATCTATGTCCAAGTGAGAAACCCATACAATAAAAACCCCATGAGAATGTGGGTAACCATAAACCATTATGGATTCTATGGTTACATGCCTAGAATCATCGCCATTTGCATTCAAGGGTAACTTTGTTGTTTAAGGACTAGGTAGACACATAGAGATGTCTACCTAGGGTCGGTTCAAACACACACCTCCCTTGATCCTCCTGCAAAATTATTTTGGAATCTTAGAATACATTGGCCATACTTGCATTTTACCCAATCCCATGAGTCTCAGATTGATAAATTGCAAGTTATGGCCATGGAGGAGTATAACCCTAGGTAAACCCTGGTTTTCTAGGCACCTAAAGTAAAATTTGAATAACAGGAGAAAAAAACATGATCTGAACCTCAAAACAAATCCAAATCAAAGGTAACTCTCTACTCTAACTAATTCACATCATTGGAAATTGATCCCAAAATGTACAATGCCGTACTATGTACCAAAACTCCAGAATTGCAGGAAAAACTCATAATTTCATTAGTTTGCTGTCATAAAATCTTTCCTTCATACAGTCTCTCCTTGGGAATTGGATCCACAAGGTGTATAAACCACTCCACAACTTCTCTCAACCAAAAACAAGAGGTTAGAGCCATTGGAGGAGTTCAAACAAACAAAAATGCAAAAAGTGCATAAAAGTTGCTTATGACAACTTTTGCCAAAGTTTTCAAAATGTCATTTCTCACCTCCTAATGCCTTGGGTCAAGCCTAACCCTTCCTAAAACATCCTAGAAGCACTAAAACTACTAGGATCACTTTGTGCTACACACTCTTGATCAACTTTTGTCCAAAATTCCTAATTGGCTTATTAAGATGACAAAATAGGAGTTTGGCTCACAAGATGGGGTCTTTTATTACAAAAACATAATGCATGATTGAAACACATGTAAAACATCGTAAAGACATGTTTGATGCCTTATCCTTCCTCCTCTAAGCTTGATTTATCATCTTGTAGGGGTTCTCCTACACCAAAAGTTAATCAGTATTGGAGGCTGACATATCTTGCATCTGGCATCGGTAATTTGTATTAATGTTTATTCATTTATGTTATATGGCCAACATGTAATCTGATATTGTATATATCTTTGTAAGCCGACATAAGGCATAAATTTGTATAAGGTATATAGGTCAGTCTGATAGATCATTTTGTGAGAGATAGCAAATAACTATATGGATGTAATGTAATGCAAAATATATCAAAGAGATCAAGTATATGAGGAATTTATTGTAAGGGTTATTTTGGTAAAGGGGTTTAGGGTTTCAGCCGAAATAGACAGAGCTTAAACTGGAACTATATTTTGGCATGGAAGATGTTATCTTAGCAATTCACACTTCTCTGGATTGTTGTTTGGAATTTGATGTAGTCAGTGAGGCTCCTATTATTATTGAGCAATGTGCTCTAGGTTGTAAGCCTTCCTGCAAGTGCAGGCCCATCATATATTCTAATATCTCTTCATATGGCCAGTGGATTGATATTTTGGGTCACAAATCCCATCGTGATTTTTCCTCATTGAGGTTTTCTACATATAAATCTATGTGCTATGGTTCTCATTTATGTGTTTGTCTTATTGGTTGCTTTACTTCTTTCAATTCTATTTATACCGGTATACCAGTTGGTGCATGAATGTTTTGTTAAGGCTAAAACCTATAGTTTTGGTATAACACTGATTCACCCCCCCCCAATCAGTGTTATTGGTTTCCAACAATTGGTATCAGAGCCTTGTGCCTCGAAGGAAGTTTGATAGCTTGAGGAAGATCCTGAAACTAGAATCACTGAATATGGTTTTGGAGAAGCAGCTTGAGATGAAACTTGAAGATTATGATGCTGAAAGATTGAAGAACTTAAAGATAAAAGATGAATTGAATTCTACTAAGGAATTAATTCTTGTCCTACAAGAGAGGCTATCATATGTTCAAGCTAGGGGGAAGGAACTTTTGCAAAGTCCGGATGATGAAGAGAAAAATGCACTTAAGGAACAATGTCAGAAATTGAGTTAGGAGAACATGGTTATGAAGAATGAAATGCAAACTATAACTATGAGGATGACTAAGGAGATTGAGGACACAAAGAAAAAGGAAGAAAATCTTATTGTATCCCTGAAGAAGAAATTTGAAGAATGTGGTAGGTTGGTTCATGAAAATGATATGTTGAGAACTGATTTGGTAAAATCGGAGAGTAATGAGCAAGAGATTGAGAGACAAATGTGATAGTTATGATACTTAATGTAAAGTACAGATTCCAATAGCTAACAAGATGAGAGGGGGGGTGAATCATACAAACTTAATCTTCCATAAAAACAACAGATTCAACCTTGATAACTTATACTTCAGCAATATAACCAAAACTGCTAAACATGAAAACTCATAAACACATAATCATCATAACACTCATAACACTAGATTTAACGTGGAAACCCAAATAGGGAAAAACCACTGTGGGATTTCAGACCCACTAAGAAATATACTCTTCTAGAGTATGCTCAGTTAAAAGCAAATCCTATTAAAGATTACAAACACATTGCAAGATGTGACCCGGTTAAGGGATTTCCCTCAGATCTGTTAGGATCTTCACTTTGTTAGAAGTGACCTTGTCAAAGGATTTCAAACACTCATTTAGAATGTTACCTTGCTAGAGGGTTTACATATAAGACTGTTAAGTCCACTCGGTTAAGAGATTTTCTGTCACTTACAAAATAACAGTAATAAAAATCTATCTGCAACTTCACATCTAAAATGCTAAAGCGGATTCTTATTTGCTCAAAACAATCTAGTCATAGGACTTATCTTGTCCCTCTGCTGGGCTTTCTACTCTATTATTCAAACAGGTCTTCAAGCTTCTGTGCTCGGTAATCACTATGTAGCATCCCTATGCATACACTTGCCCACATGCATTATTTATCAACAATTCCTCATTTATAAACAATTGCTAACCACTTAATCTCCTTGATCACATTTCCCATGATCAATCTTAGCCATCAGATCTTCAAACTTGACTAGGTTCAATGTATCCTTTCGATCTGAAAATGTTTTACCTTGCCTCGGGACCTACATTCCCTTCTTGGAACTTGCACAAGGTTATTGTGGTTCAATCTATGCTGTAGATCTTCCTGCTGATTTTCCTTTGCCATAGATCCTTAACAAACTTCATGCACGGCATACCAATCATTTATACATCTCCAGATAATCCTTGTCCTTCATTAAATAATTCTTTTATCCATCTAATGCGCACTGTCATAACTCGGTTGCAACCCAGTAAATACTAAACTTTACTCGGTAGACATTTCGCCTTCATTAACCGATATTGATAACCTTAGGGTTTACCGACTAGGTTCTTTGGGGTGACATAGTATAGTATTAACCTTACAATCAACAACATATGTAGGATATCAAAACAATCTAAACATCATGATCTCATCATTGTCTAACTCGGTAATAGTTGCCCATTGAATAACTTATTTCTCCTCTTATTCATCACATTCTTTCTGTGTCTTTTACCGACATCTTAATTCTCCTCAAATCAATCTTCTCAAGATATGGCAACATCATACTGAATCAGATAATCAATCTCTTGACATCAATGACAAAATAATCTTATAAAGATAGTTATCATCCTTCTTCAGTTATATCAATAATCTTCAACAATCTTCTCAATATCCTTATTGAATATCAACAATCTCCTGATATTGAAATGCCAACAAAATAATGATACTAAGAGAATATTTAACTACTACAAGTGAGTACAAAGAAAAATTCAAGATCAGCTCAACACAGCTTGATGATTTATTGAAGAGACAGAGGCAGATTGGAGATTCCAGTGGACTTGGATTTGAGCAAGGATAGAGTTCTAGTACTACTAATGAAGATCAAAACCATAAGGAACCGGTAAGACAATTCAATGCTTTAAATTCAATAGTAGATGTTTTGTTTGTAATAGACTTGGTCACATGGCTAGGCAATGTAGAAACAGAGCAAATCAGAACCCCGATTTTGCTCCTGGTAAATGTTCTAAATGTAATAAAATTGGTCATAAAATAGAAGATTGCAGAATGAATGTAAAATGCTATGATTGTGGAAAATTTGGACATATGGCTAATCAGTGTAGGTCAAGCAATTTCATTGGTTTTAGCAAGGCAATTCAAAAGAACAATGTTACATGCTATGCATGCAATGAAATTGGGCATATTGCTAAGTTATGTAGAAGCAAAAATCCATCGGTTAGTAATGAAGGATCAAATGAAAAAGGGAAAGAGAAGGTTAGTGAAATCTAGCATGATCATAATCAGAGATGGGTTAGGAAGACTAAAGAGCAATCATCATATGGGAATGTCCTGGTTACCTATCCAGTAGAAGAGGTTGCTCCGGCACCGGTAGTAAGCTCATCCGGTAACAAAGGAATATTTCTTAGGGGTAGGAAAAATTCATGAAGGTGATGTATATGCCCCGGGAAGAGGTTTTAGAAGATGTTCCAGACATTAGAGAGGATTATCCAGCATGGATATGTTCTAAGCGAGATCTGGTATCTTTCACCAGCAGTCATTTATGTCAATGGAAGATTAGGGTTTTTCTTGGTGGATAAAAGGTTGAATACACTTCATTGTTAATCACCCTACATTCAGAATGATTCAAGAGAAACTAAGTGCGATCAGAGGCTATTCAGAGGCAATCAAATTTCTTCTTGAGCGATCACACCGGCGTCCAGAAGAATTTGTTGAAGGTTTTCATCGAGAGAGATCCAAAGGTATTTTTCTTGAAACATGGAAGTGAGATCATCTTTTGTTCCTATTTTTATTGCAAATCCAATTGTAGTGGAGGTTAAGGACCTCCCCAAGCCAATTTTCAAGTGGTATCCACATGTGGTTACCCAAGAAGATTTGTTTGGAGCATTTTCTCACGTTCTGGAGGGAGTGGTGTATGTGGAAGATGTTATGGCATACATTCACTATCATATAGAGGACTTAGGAACTTCAAAGATCAAAGGAATGTATATGAATGAACTAATGGGAGAATCTGGTAAGATTAAACCAGCATATAAACACATTGAAGATCTAGGGTTTATAGATATTCTGTATATTCCAGAGTTCAAGGATGAAATAATCAGATATGTACTAAGAAGAGTACATGGGGAATTCATATGGCTGGACAGACCTTACAAAATCACTAAGGAAGCCATTTGGGCAATTATAGGTTTGCCATCGGTAGGGAAACATCCGGATAAGAAAGTGTCAAATGACTTCATGAGGAACATCACCGACACCACATCTGACAAGAGATCGATGAAAGTGAGCACTATCATCGACACCAACATCAAGTTTGGCAACATGGTTATAGGATACAAGGTAACTCAGTCAAACCAACTGAATTCTATTTCCAGTTCATGTATTTTGGCTGCATATAACATAATGAGAGAAAATATAAAGTTAGATCTTTGTAGTTGGATGCTTGAAGAATTATTGATCAACTTAGGAAAGATTAAAGGTGAGAAGAAGGGCATCTTCTAGTATGTAAATTTTTTAGTCTTCTTGATGTTATACTTCTGGAATGATACACCCGGTTTTGGTAGGAAACAATGGGATTTGACATTTTGGTAGGAAAACAGTTAAAACAATCAATTGCTGCATTAGGAAGTCAAAGAGATGATAAGATATGGGGTTATTCAAGGCTTTTCAAAAATCTATGAGGTCTAGGATAAGAATACATGAGCATGTAGTAGAGAATTATTCTACCAACATATGTTTCATGGTTAAGAAGGATGTGACTCTCATGGAGCTAGTCAATCCCTAGAAGATTTGGATAGAGGAAATGGGCTATGAGGTAGATGCATTAATCCTTGATTCCTATGCAAAAATTCTTATTGATGCAGAAATAGATGAGGTAGAGAAACCCTGTGGAACTGCACAGCAAAAGACTCTAGAGGTTGAAACAGAGCTCAATCGGAAGAGAAGGGAAAAAAAAAGAAGGAAAAGAAAGAAAAATTTTACATGAGGTCTCAAAGGACATAAAGGAACTTATTGATGTTGTCCCAGAGAAAGGGAGAAAGAGGAAGGATTTGGTAGTTCA